>NC_053488.1:597446-897446 GCF_015227805.2 Hirundo rustica | reverse complement strand
GCAGGGGGTGGAACTGGATGAGTTTCACCTTCCCTTCCGACCCAAACCCTTCTGTAGTTATCAGTTTATTTCAGCTTTAGCCCAGCAGTGAGGACATGATTTCAACAGTGCCTGTACTGTCACTGTTTTTTTTTTTCCAGCAGAGTGAATATCAGTAAATTAAAATCCTTCTCCAGTTTGCAGTAAATTGGTGTTTTGGCTGCCCATACCCCACAGTGACCAGAAGCCACATTCAGCAGGGAACTCTACCAAAACCTTTCCTTCCCGTGCCACTTTCTTTCAGACATGGCAATACCATTACTGCTTTTGTCTGTGGAAAAGCAGGATTTTGTGTTACTTTCTATGATTATTGCAATGATCACTGGAAAGATCATTGGTGTTGTGCTAGGCTAGTAAGGACAAGTTCAAACTCCCTCTCTTCCTTTGATTTCTTCCATTAATTCTTTTTATTTCTCCATTAAACGTCACTTATATTTTGCCTGAAATGCTTCACTTTTGCCTGACTCCACTAACTAACCCATTGGTGAGCACTTCTAAGGAAGCTCACCCAAATCTAATCACTAAGTTTTCCCAGCTTTTCCCAGAGCAGCCATACCACTGAATTTAAAGGGAAGCCTTATTGTGCTCTGCCTGGGCCTGACACAAACTGATGGCACAAATCCAGAAGCAGCAGAAGGACTTTGCAAACAGAGTAAATACCTCTGAACTGAGGAAGATTTGCATGAAATTACTTAGTTAACCTTTCCCTATGGAAAGCTCAGCAATGCCTGTCTGCCAGGAAAACTACCCTGGTGGATTTGGCAGAGAGCTATTTGGTGCTCATAGGGCCCCTGATTATCCTGCACCCCTGAGCTGGAGCTGTTTTCTGATGTACTCTTGTGGGGCTCCCTTCCACCCTCCGCAAAGTGTGTGCGGGGGGAACTAACACCAGAAGTCATTCCAGATATCTGGAACTCATTTTTTTGGCTGCTGCCCCGTGGACACAGCTGCAGCACGAGGGCTGGTGCCTCTTGCAGGGTAGGTCTCCTGCAAGGACAAGCAGGAGCTGGCCTCTGAGGGAGAAGAGGGAAGAATACAAGCTCACAAGAGAGGAGAAACAGGCTGCAGTTCTTTCACATCTGTGGGCACCCTCTTCAGGTGTCTGGCCCTTCACACAGCAAATGCTGGCTCCGAAATGCCTCGCTCCTGCTGTTCCACATCTTGAGGAGTCACACCTGCTGGCACATCAAAATGCATCCCTGCACTTGGCTCCCCTCGCTGGGAGTTTGGCTGTGTGTTAGACAAGTGAGAAAACAAAGAGAAGAGGATTTTTTTTTTTTTTTTTTAAATTTTCAATGAATTTAGAAAATTTTCAAAGTCTCTAAAGTCTCAGGCCTGGCAGAGCAGAAACATCACAAACCTGTGCCAGGCAGGGCTGAGGCTGGACCACTGCATCTCCAGCTGCCTGGCACCCCTCCCCCAGGTTTCCTTGGGGTCACTTTGTCACAGCCACTGCATTCAGCCCCGGGAGCTGGGTCCCCACAAAGGTCAGGCTCTTCTCTGAGGAACAATAGGACCAGAATGGGGAATGTTTTATAACCCTCCTCAACCCCCATCCTGGGCTGCCCCAGCCTCACAAGCAGCAGCAACTGAGCACTGCTTCACCCATTATCATAAAATCAGAGCGCCATAGGATCCCAGAACAGTTTGGGTTGGAAGTTTAAATTCCAGCTCGTTCCAACCCCCTGCCACTGGAGGCATCTCTAGGGATGCCTTCCACTCTCCCAGGTTGCTCCAAGCCCCATCCAACACGGCCTGGAACATTTTCAGGGAACCAGGGGCAGCCACAGCTGCTCTGGGCATCCTGTGCCAGGGCCTCAACACCCTCACAGCCAGCAATTCCTTCCCAAGATCCCATCTAATTATCCCATCTAATATTCCCTCTGGCACTGGGAGCCATTCCCTGGGTGCTGTCCCTGGGTGCCTTGTCCCCAGTCCCTCTGCAGCTCTCCTGGAGCCCCTTCACACCTGGCAGGTGCTCTCCCATCCTGTCAAGCACATCCCAGCATCCCTCTTTGGAGGTAATTTGAACACAAAGTCCGTTTGGATTGCACTGCTCCCTCACTTCCAGTGCAATGTCTCCCTTTGGCAGTGCTCTGAGTTGGCTTAGAGGAGGTCCCCAGTGCAGGTGATGCCAGCTATCTCACCCTAGCTACAAAAATCTGGGCACAAAAGATCTTTTTGGGGTGAAAAAGACCAACACATCCTTTCAAGAACAAGGACAGCAAGTTTTTTGCTGGCTTCCCAAGCTGAAACTATGACCCTGCCTCACTCCAGCAAGTAATGCTTTCCAGTGGTCCCCAAGAGCAGCCTCACCAAGAGATGGCTGTGACTGTCCAGGAAACGCAAGATCTCGCTCCTCAGCCTGTACAAACGAGTTGTAATTTTATGCCTGTTCCGATGCTGACATTCCAACATAAATTACACAGCTCATTGCCTTCCCAGCAGTCCCATCCAGCCCAGCAGCTAACACAAAGGGTCTGGCGACTTCTGCAAATGGATGCGAAGGAATCAGACACCTCACGCTGCCCAGAGAGACGGGTAAAGCAGCTTGACCCAGAACCGACCCAGGTTTAAAACTAAAAATCAGGTCATTTCTGTTGCTCGATTATTGGGGATTTTTCCTGTCTCTGTCCTCTCTCTTCCAGGTTGTTCTGCAGCTGTTTCACAAAGCTTCAGGACATTTATGGCAATCTGTATAAAGAAGACACAAAGTGCCAACATTCCTCTTCTTCTGACCTGACTTGTAATAACATTGAAAAATGAGGAAGATGGACCGATAAAACAAGGCTTTTCAGGCCGTGCTGTTCCACCTCTCTTCATCCTGCAAACAGGCAAACCAGCTCAGAGAAAGTAAGAAATGACACAAGACTTGGACAAAATATTATTGCAAATATGGTTAATTTTCCTCACCCTCCTTTCCATGTGGCTTTCCATCTCTTGTTTCTGGCTGACAGCAGACATATCCTACAGAGTTTTGAAGAGAAAGGCCACGCCAGCTTGGCTGGAGTGAGGCAGGTGTACTGCAACAATCGTACTCCCATGCCATAAAACCTGCAGATGTTAATGAGAAGAGGATCCTTGCTCTGCGATCTCTGTGGAACAGGCAGACCTGTCATTAAGCAACCCATCAAAGTCACTTCACGGAAAAGCTGCACCACATTTTATTCACACGTAGCAGTGGGGGGAAGACCCGATGATCTCAAAATCACTTGGGTAATAAAGATTTAAAATTATCTCTAAATTTCAGATTGGTGGATTTGGGTGGTTTGTAGATGACAAAGATTGTTGAAAAACCTCATTGATCTCTTCAAAAATACTTTATTAGTTTTGTCTTTATTGCTGAGGAAAATGAATCCATTCAAATTCAGTAAAATCTACCAATAGCAGGGTAAGATCAACAGATTTGCCTTAAACGTTGTCCAGGAGTCAGTGAGAGAGAGAAAACCCAGATGCCTTAACTTTGGTTAACAGCTCAGCGCACAAAACAGGACTGTTCATGGTCTTCTGAACATTTTTCACCCATAACAAATAGTTGAAGAATTTATTCTGCCTGCAGTTTTCTTCTACTATACCAGTCTGGTCAATAAGGTCCAATCCACGTTAGGTTAATGAAGATAAAAGAAGGTAAATCAAGATGAATGAAACTGAAAATTTAAAGGGAGAGGAGGCCACGGAGATGCTGCCAGGGCTGGAGCCCCTCTGCTCTGGAGCCAGCCTGGCACAGCTGGGGCTGCTCAGCTGCACAAGAGAAGGCTCCAGGGAGAGCTCCGAGCCCCTGCCAGGGCCTGAAGGGGCTCCAGGAGAGCTGCAGAGGGACTGGGGACAAGGCACCCAGGGACAGCACCCAGGGAATGGCTCCCAGTGCCAGAGGGCAGGCACAGCTGGGATCCTGGGAAGGAATTGGTGTCTGGGAGGGTGTTGAGGCCCTGGCACAGGGTGCCCAGAGCAGCTGTGGCTGCCCCTGGATCCCTGGCAGTGTCCAAGGCCAGGCTGGACAGGGCTTGGAGCAGCCTGGGACAGTGGAAGGTGTCCTGGTCCATGGCAGGAGGTGGCACTGGGTGTTTTACTGTCCCTTCCCACCCAAACTATTCCACGGCTCTGTAACACTCTCAAGGCTGTCATGGTAGAGCATCCATCCCCAGGAGAGCAGACGCACACTTACACATGAACATGTTTCCCTTGACAATTTCTGTAACCAAAGCCAAGGCTGCAGAAGCAGGGATGTGACAGGTTTTCTGGGAGTTGTGTCTGCAGAGGTTCCTCCTTGTCTCAGGAGCACGGAGCAGCCTCTGCCACTCAGGGTCACCCAGCAGAGCACTGCCCAGCAACAGCTCGGCTCAGGGCACACACGAGTGCTCCAGCTGGGCCTCCTCTGCAATCTGGAGGAGTTCTCCCTTGAATCTCAGCAGTGGTTTGGGGCATACTAACTCATGGAGAGATGCTGGTCCAGGAAGGGGAAGGAAGCTGAGCTGAAATGCCCAGGTGAGGAGCATGCTCTGGGCTGTGCAAGGCTGGTTATAAGAGGCATAAATCTAGAGAAATTAAAACTCTGTACGCGTTTTTGTCCCATTAATTCTGCTCATCATCCTCAGTTATTGACCTAAATTTCTGTCTGGAGTCCAAGTCACACGCTGCTTCCAAGCCAGCTCCAGTAACAAGATCAAAGACCTGACCTAGACCGATCCTCTGTTCTGGCCAACAGCTACTTAACAGGACACGATGAACTTTATATCGAGTTCATCTTTACAGGGATGAGCCAAAGGAGGCTCTCGTTTTTCAGTCTGCTCCAAAGATCCTCAGTTAACTTTTGCTGCCCTGTAATGGTGCTCTTTAAAGTTGTTTGCCCTGCCCAACTGGAAGACCAAAAGAAATAAGTGGAGAAAACCTGACAGCTAGATGGGCAAAGCAACAAATCTGATTGTGTAGATGAAATGATTGTGTAAATGTAAATGAAATGTTGCCAAATGATCAAGAAAAAAAGGAAGGGGAAAGACTAAAAAACAAACAAACAAACAAACAAACAAACAAACAAACAAACAAACAAACAAACGAAACCACCAGTGTTTTCTTTTCTTCTAGGTCTATTACAAGTGATTAAGTAGTGAGGGGAAGCAAGGACAAAATCAGATAGTCTTACGATATTTAAATAAATACTGTTTCCTTAAGATAGTAATCACTAGTACTGGAAATAACCGGAAAGGCAGCCAGAAAAAAAATTTCCACTCTTCCATTTACACTAAAATTGTATGTTAAAGAACCCCCAAGCATTTTAATGAAGACTGTTTTAATTCAAATCATACTGTCTATGGATCACCAGAGCCAAAGTCAAGCTCTGCTCTTCATCATTAATGTCCAGAAACCATTTAGAAGACACATTTTTAGATAATTTTGCACAATAATTATCTGTGAAAGAAAACCTGCACCCATATTTTCCATCTGCATCCTTGGGTTGGCTCCCATTCATGATCCACTCTTCTCCCCAGTAGATTCATATCCATGTTCTTCATTGCTTTTTCTTCCAAGTTTTAGAAGAATTGGCCCTGTCCACTGTTGTTTAATTTAGAGGATGAGTGAGAATTCGGTGAACTCATGTTTGTCCTCCAAAGGATCAATATCTGGACCCAAATATGAGCTGTTCCTCTCAGCTGAGAGCCCACCTGCAGAGCTGCTCCAGCCCTGCCTCCAACAGCACAAGGACGTGGAGCTGCTGCAGCCAGCGCAGAGGAGGCCACGGAGATGCTGCCAGGGCTGGAGCCCCTCTGCTCTGGAGCCAGCCTGGCACAGCTGGGGCTGCTCAGCTGCACAAGAGAAGGCTCCAGGGAGAGCTCCGAGCCCCTGCCAGGGCCTGAAGGGGCTCCAGGAGAGCTGCAGAGGGACTGGGGACAAGGCACCCAGGGACAGCACCCAGGGAATGGCTCCCAGTGCCAGAGGGCAGGCACAGCTGGGATCCTGGGAAGGAATTGGTGTCTGGGAGGGTGTTGAGGCCCTGGCACAGGGTGCCCAGAGCAGCTGTGGCTGCCCCTGGATCCCTGGCAGTGTGCAAGGCCAGGCTGGACAGGGCTTGGAGCAGCCTGGGACAGTGGGAGGTGTCCCTGCACATAGCAGGGGGTGGAATGAGATGGGCTCGGTTCCACCACAGCTGCTGAGAAGCAATTTCACAGTACAGAGCTTGACCAAGGGCAATCCACATCCCAACCCTCTCTAAGTCCCGAGTTTCTCCTTGTATTCTTTCCCCACCTGTGTGCAGCCTCCCCCAGATATAACTCCTGCATTTCTCTGAGCAGTCTGCCTGTCCTCAGCTGGGCAGTGGAGAGCTACAGAAGAGCATTCAGGGCAAGCTTTGAAGTACCTGAGGATGAGTTTCTCCTGCCCAGAAGCAGAAACCCCAGGATCTCACAGCCCCTGTAACACTCAGGTAAGATTAACAGTGACATTGCCTTAGCACGCTGGCAGTCTCCCTGTGTCCCACCAGCTCAGGGCCATGCATCAAAAGAGCCAAGATCAGGATCGTGATTTTATATGGTTTTTATTAAACAGGGATAGAGGAGAACCTGTTACAGTCAGGCCACCATCTCGTCCCTGCCTTGACCCCTGGTCTTCTGGGGTTCCTGGAAGAGATGCAGCCCCTGTGCAGAGGCACTCAGAGCTCTACCTCTGCCTGCATCCTCTCCTAGGACCTCTCAGGAGAAACACATCTGGCAGCCCTCCCTCACCTCTGTCTCATAAAGGAAACACTCTCTGCTGAGCTTCTAGAGAGAGGTGTAAGGCACAGGTGGGCAGAGGACACACATGCACTGCCGTCCCTCTTGGCTGGGCCATGCTGCTGCTGGCCCACAGTGGTCACCTGTGAACCCAGTGCAGCAAAATCCCTCCGGGCAGTGTGGAATTTCCCACCAGGAGCTGTGGTAACAGCAGCAGGCATGGTGCACCCAGCCATGGTGGAGGCCACCTGAGGTCCAGGCTGTTTGCCAAGGATCAACCCTCCTGTCACTGGAAGATGCTGCAGGAGCCGAACAATGCATTCCAAACCCCAAAGGAAGTTACGGGCCTCCCTCCCCTGATATTTTTATGGATCCTGGCTTGAGCATCCTGAGGAAGCAGCCTCTATTCGTGGCAGGATCAGCCATTCCTGGGAGGTTGCTGAGTTAGGCTGGGGCCGCAGTGCTGGTTCCCGTGCTCTGCTGTCATCCCAGCGACTTGGAAGGATGCGCCTTCCCAAGGTACATCCCATGTTCTTCTGAGCCACCTTCAGCTGGTGACCTCATGATCGTATCGAGCCCTTACCTAAATCTGCGGTTGGTTTGGGAGTTTAGGTTGAAGGACTGTCCTCCCCCAGCTCGGTGGGAATCTGAGGTGGTTGTACGGCAGCAGGCCTGCAGTCTCTGATCACTCCATCCATCTGATTGTTCTTTAAAGCCAGGATGAAGCCACCTGCAGCACCTGCTTTACACCAGCTCTGGACCTGGCCAGAGAGGTGGAACAGCTGCTCACTTCCAGGGGCGAGCTGGGGCTGATTTACACTTTGAGAGACTGGCACGCCAGCAAGCCTGTTTGTTTGTAAACCAAGGATGATTTATTCCTCTTAGTTATTCAGTGTCCTTCGGAAGGCACACAATGTCAGCCCCATTCAGCAGCCCTTTTATTTATTATTTTATTCCTGCATAATCCATGCTGCAGACAAAGGGGCACATTGTTCTACTCTGGCTGACAAACAAAAGCTGTTTTTTATACATTCCTGCTGTGTTGTTTTCTCCCAGTTTTGCTGTATCAGCTTTTAACTTCCATTAAAAAAAAAAAAAAAAAAAAAAAAAAAAAAAAAAAAAAAAAAAAAAAAAGAGTATTATTTTAAAAGAAGCAAAATCTGTTTTTGTAATCCAACTGAGATACCTCCTTACGCGGTTTCAGCAGCATTTGCTGCTCCAGTGGCCAGGAGGCTGTTTGTGCCAGCCTATCCAGACTGCCTTGCCTAGAATACTATAGTTTTAATGGGGATGGACTCAAGAAACAAAGCAAAGGACCAAGCCCAGGTTTTGTCATGTACTGATGTAGTTTTTCATCCTGCTTTTGGTGGGGGTGATCTGTAGAATCCCAGAATAACTTGGGTTAGAAGGGACCTTAAAAATTGTCTCGTTACATCCCCCTGCCATGGGCAGGGATGCCCTCCACTTATCCCAGGTTGCTCCAAGCCCCATCCAGCCTGGCCTTGGACACTGCCAGGGATCCAGGGGCAGCCACAGCTGCTCTGGGCAACCTCAGGGCCTCCCCACCCTCACGGCCTGGAACTCCTTCCCAATATCCCATCTAACCCTGCCCTCTGGCACTGGGAATCCTTTTCTCCTTGTCCTGTCTGTTCAGACCCTGGTACAAAGTCCCTCTCCAGTGCTCTTGTAGTCCTCCCTTATACACTTGTTAAGATAAAGCAGTTGGGACCCGCGAGATGGCAGATTTTAGGAGATGTTACCTTGAATTTTGTGAACTGATCCGCTGCCCCATGGCAGAAAGTTCTGGGGAAAGCCACAAGAGCCAACAAAAATCTCCCGATGCTCGTTGAACTGCGGATGATCTCTGCACCCATTGCAGTGAGAGCTGACCTGTTGCAAAATGCACACCAAACATCCTTCTCCTGGCCACTGGATTCTTGTTGCCTCTTCAGGGTCTCTGGAGATGGTGCTGAAGCAATCACAGTTCAGTATTATTTTGACTGGCTGTCTGACCACAAGAAGGGTCTCTGGCTACAGCACAGAACTGGAAAGTAGATCCAAGGTTGGTCATCAACAGTGATAGCCGAGGACAACCCAAAGGTCACAGACTGGCATGAAGAGACCAAATGCTCTCTAAACGCCTTGGAAATCTGCTGAAAGCAGATCATGAAGTTGCTGGTCTCTGTTCCTGCAGGATGCTTGAAACCTACCCAGGTCCTGAGGCCAGAAATCTCTCAACAACATCCCCGTGACTCACTGTGCACCTGCTGCCCACAAGGACAGGTGAAACTGCTCCAGGTTTGGACACAGCTGCTTGCTGATGTGTGAGAGGTGGGAAAGGCAGTTGCCCAGCCTGGCTGAATGTGGTTTTCAAGGGTGAAATCTGTTTAAAGACAAACATTTATGCTGGCTCCCTCTTGATCTTGTGGTTTTTCTTTTAAGTGAAAGTCTGATGGGTCTGAGACAATCCTATTGCAGACGCACAGCAAACTCAGGACAGTTATAAGTGCATGAGAGCACCCAAGGGATGTTTTAAGATGTGCCAAGAGTGACCCCAACCACCCATGTGGCAATCCTGCACGCATCTGAGTGCAAGCACAAGTTAGAATAAGGAGAAAGGCCCCTCAACTCCATGCAGACGTCAAGGACCAGTGCTGACCGAGGGTGAAGAAAAGGGCAGACTTATTATGGCAACCTTTTTCAACAATAAGAGAACATTATCAGAGCTCCCACCTCACTGGAATCTGCAGAATAAACAGTCCCTGACTCTGGGTAGCCAAGGGCTGGCTTTAAATTCCCTCTTTCTGGGCACAATCCTGTCCCCAGCGTGTTCCTTGCACTCTCAAGAGAGCACACCAGAAAGCTGCTGATGCCCCTCATTAGTCCTGTAAAGCTGCAGGACAGCCTCCCGCCACACACTGGAGTAAAACCAACTAGCTCCACTCATCCATGACCAGACCTCTTGGACAACAGCCCAGGGATGTGATCTCCAAGCTCTGGCAGCCTGGTGGTGCTCAGGCTGGGGAGCATCAAACTGGAGGAGCCATTTACTGTCAGATTGCAAGGGGAAGCCAAAAATAAGTGACAGACTAACTAGGGACGGAGCAACTCCTCACAGACCACTGGTGTTCCTGAGCGGTCCTCGGAGCACCGGCAACGTTGAAAAATACGCAAGGAAATTTCCAGCTCAGCCACTTCCTAACCACATCAAAAGTCCAGAGAGGACAAAGAAACAAAAGAAGAAAGTCTAAAAGAAGAGCCAGTGCAGTAAAACCACAGACAAAATGCTTTTCTCTACCCATGACAGCACCACTAGGGTGGTAGTATATCAGTGCATTTCAGGGTCCTGAAGATCTTCTAAGGTGTTCGTGTGCCCAAGGAAGAAGGGATCAGACTGGGCTCTGCTGGGCTGTCCAGAGAGCACGTCCAACCTTGCAGGGGATGTGTCCCCCTTAATGGCATCCCCTTTGTATTCATCATTTGCTGTCATAGTGTCCCTTATTCTTCAAAATTCCCAGAAATAAAGTCTAAGGTGATGATGCTCCCTGAACAAAGGCCTGTTCTACAGCAGAGGATAGCATGCCATACCTAAAACCGAGCCCCCAGACCAGTTCTCCAGCATGTTTGCAAGAGCTCCTGCTGGAACTCGGCATTTTATGGACTTTGTGGTGGATGCCTTCCCTTCTCCAGAGACAAGAAACACAGGTTTTGTGATGGGCTTTCTACATATGCAAGAATTTCTGTCTTGGAGCACTCCAGATTTCCAGATCTGTAGATAAATCCTTCTGTCTAGCCTAGGCTCACCTGCTGCACAGGGCTTGGACTGAAAATCAACCCTTCCCTGGTCACTTTCTTGCATCTCCTGGAAAAGCTGGACACAAAGCACATCTCAAACTACCTGCCTTGGGTGTGAAAATCAGTGATTTCAGGTTATTAAATAGGTGGTTTGACTTCCAAATGCCTCACATGGCATGGAGTGCCTCCCAGCAGCTGCTTGTCATGCGCCACAAGGGTCTTGCCCCAGGCTCTCAGTATCTGGGACAAAAAGTGAGAGAAGCACATCATGGGATGGGTTTTGGAACCTGTGGCTGCTTTCAGCCCTGGAATGGTAGAAAGGGAAAGGTCCACGCATGGACCTTGTCTAAGCTGTCAGCATCCTGTGGAGAGCAGGCTGTGGAGCTGAAGTATCCATCTACCTGTTGATACACTCAATAGTAAAAAAAACCCAAAATGGTTAACCTGGTGACTCCTCTGTAGTTTCTATGTTGGAGTTTTTATGTCTTTCAAAAAAAGAAAACCAAAACCAAAAAACCCCACAAAACCTCACAAACAAACAAAAAACAACAACAACAACAACAACAAACAAAACAGCAACAAAAAAACCACCAAAAAACTACACACACACACACACATCAAAAAAAAAAAAAACAAAGAAAAAAAAAAACCAAAACAAAACAAAAACAAAACAACAACAAAAAAAAACCCCACCCCACCCATCACTGTCAATTTTCCAGCTTTTATAAGAGGAAAAATTTAGATCCAACTTAAATGCTTAAGATGAAATTTTAAGCATCAGTGAGGTGGAACTTAAACACAGAGGATGTAATAGCCAACTTTTCTGGAATTTAACTGGGGCTTCTCCAACTCACCCAAATTGTGCCCATCTTAAAATCTTATGAATGGGTGTTTGGAACAGCTCCAAAAGCTTTAGCAATTTCTACATAGTACAAAGATACAAAGAGAACTTCCCAAAACCAGAGTCTTACCTAGACATATTGCCTTTACATACTAAAACCATCATTTCCCCAAGGCATCCACAGGGTTTCTTTTGCAAATGCCTCTTATGTGGCAACAAGGGGCTCAATGTTAAACAGCACCAAATCTTCACTCTGCTTTTTAACACAAGAGCATTCCCCAATGGTTTGGTTATGGAACCAGAGAATTGTTTAGGATGAAAAAAATCCTTTGAGATCATCGAGTCCAACCAACCCTAGCACTGCCAAGCCCACCACCGACCCATTTCCCAAGGTGCCACTTCCACACAACTTCTAAATCCCCCCAGGGATGGGGACTCCACCACCGCCTGGGCAGCTGTGCCAGGGTTGGACAGCCGTTTCTATGGAGACATTTTTTCTTCATGTCTAAACCTCCCTCTCCTCCTGTCCCTGTTCCCTGGGAGCACAGCCCGACCCCCCCGGCTGTCCCCTCCTGTCAGGGAGTTGTGCAGAGCCACAAGGTTCCCCCTGAGCCTCCTTTTCTCCAGGCTGAGCCCCTTTCCCAGCTCCCTCAGCCTCTCCTGGGGCTCCAGCCCCTTCCCCAGCTCCCTCAGCCTCTCCTGGGGCTCCAGCCCCTTCCCCAGCTCCCTCCACCAAGGCTGCTTCAGCACGGCAAGAAAACAACGGTTTTCCCTTGACTTTTTACCCACTGCTGGGATTTTGTCACCTGCAGGTAATACCAGCTCTTCACTAAGACAATGAACTGCTCTGCCTTGGCAGCAGATTGGGAGTAGGAGGAAAACCCCTTGTTTCCAATTTTTAGACCAGGAAAAGACCAAACAAGGAATTAGCTAATAAAATCCTCTACATTACACAGTAAAAAAAGAGAAGGAATCTTGAATAAATTGTATCAGACGCTGTAGCATCTGAACCCTATTTGCTACCAGAGATAACAACATACTTTTCTTTGTATCTCAAACCAGTGTTGTTTTTTTTTCAAACCAGATTTCCAGAGTCCGGCTATGTAATATGATATTTTTTTTTGACCAAGTTGAAGGATAAGCCATTTTTCCCTCATCTGGAAACAGCTGACAACAACGTACTCTGCATTTATGGAGTACTTTTAATCTTGGGTGAAGTGTTTATGGACCATGGGCCTTGTTCCTCTTTCAGCTGCATCTGTGCAAGCCTGTGCTTGGCTGGGAGGGAGATAAATTAAAGGAGGGCAGAAATCACTGCAGTGTGTGCAACAACAAAACAAGAATTAACTCCATATGAAGCCCATTTGGCTCTGGCAGGGCTTATTTGTTTTCCCTGTGTTTTTCTTTACTCCTGCTGCTCAACGTGAAGGGAAGATAAAGAGATGGCTGTAGATCATCTTGCATAATAGAGCAGAATTTATTCCAGGGGATTTAATTGGTATGGGAAAGAAAGTAGGTCTTGGAGGCATTAAAATAGATCAAAATCCCATATTTTTAGGTGCTGTACAGGTAATCACTAAACAAAGAGCCAGGGATCTGGCAGGGATCACCCTGCAAAAATCAGCAGAAAGTACAGAGCAAGCAAGGTGAATTAATCAGGTCACAATACCCATCAGTGGCTGCCAGATCTCTGCAGTACCCACTAAATACCTGTGCAGAGATGCTCTGGATAAATTATCATGCCCAGCAAGCACAGCTTCCCTCCAGGCAGTCTCAAGAGCTTGAGGTCTGCCCCTGAACCAAAAACCCCATACAACACCAGAAAATATTCCTGAACCACCAAAGTTCTCAGAAGTGATTAGGGAAAGCTCCCTTCAGCTCCAACCTCGGGGCCAGAGGAGGCTCATTTCCCTGGTGCAACTCAGTGCTCCTTGTGGATCTGGAGTGATGAACCCTGTGTGTGAGGCACCTGCTTCTTCACCCTGCCCTGCTGACAGCCAGGCCTCCAGGGGCTGATCCCTCGGGGTTTGCAGAGGCTGAACATCTGTCAACACCTGCACTCACCTGGAGGAACTGTGCTCCTTTCAGAGATCTCCCAGTGCTCACAGGTGGGTGACAGGAAGAACGCCTTTGCCACCTTTCTTTCCCCAGATCTGTGTGGGCTTTTAGACAAAATAGAATCAAAAAATCATCAAAGCTGGAAGACATTTTAAGATCATTAAGCCCATCTGCCACTGTAACCCCTAAACAACATCTTCCTGTGCCAGATCCTAACTCTTCTCAAACACCTTTCAGAGATGGTGACTCCACAAACTCATACAACGCCTTACCGCTCTAACAGTGCAAAAACATTTTCTAATATCTAACCCAAATCTCCCCTGTCTCAGATTAAGGCCGTTTCCTCTAGTCCTCTCACTTCAGCCACAGAGGAAGAGACCAGCCCCCACCTCGCTGCACCCTCCTGTCAGGGAGTTGTGGAGAGAGCTGAGGTCCTCTCTGAGCCTCCTTTTCCTGAGATGAAACAACCCCAGCTCCCTCAGCTGATCCTACAGAAATTAGGCCCACCTAGGGATACCTAACCTTAAAAAAACCCCAAAAGACCAAACAAATTAACACACAACCCAACACTGACACCTTTCCTAACCCACTTTTTTTTTTTTCCTTTGCCTATATGAATCAAGAAATTTCACTTCCAAAGCATCCCCTGTGGGATTCACTAAAGCTTCAAATGCTTTTTTTTCCTCGTTATAAAGACTGTGATGAGGCAGAGAACTTGAATGAAATTTTAGAATAGTTTGGGTTGGAAGGGACCTTTAAAACCCGCTTCATTACACCCTCTGCCGTGTGCAGGGACACCTTCTACTATCCCAGGTGGCTCCAAGCCCCCTCCGACTTTGCCTTGGACAATTCCAGGGCTGGGGCCCCACCACCCTCACAAATAATAATTTCTTCCCCATTTCCCATCCAACCCTGCCCTCTGAGAGTGGGAAGCCATTGCCCCTTGTCCAAATGGTAGTACACACACACACACACACACACGCACTGGACAATAATTACAGTAATAGGTGGAGATGTGGATATTGCAGTCAGCATTTACCAAACACCTAAAACTGTACAGAAACTATATTTTGTGTTATGGGCCAGTTCCAAAGATAGTTGGAGAGCATCAGCAATACAGGGAGTGAGGCTGTTCTCCTGCCCAGTTTTGCAGGTTCATGACATTTGGAGCACTCAGGCTCCTGGATGCTGATCCAGCCTTTATGACACAGTCACTCTGGGGTGCGTTCAGGCAGCATTTTTCAGATGCTAAGGATATACAGTGGAGGTCAGACATAGAAAAAGCTCATTGATAAATCTGCTCAGACAAATCTAAGCAGCTCTTTTTAGGGCCGTGCCAGATGCAGAATCAAGTGCTCCACCATATGAGGAGTGGGTAGCTTTTGCCAGGGTTTGAACTAGTGCAGGGTTACAGCTCTTGAGATCTTGTCCCAAGCAGGGCTGTCCTGAAAGAGGCAGCTAGATGTGGGAAACCTCCATCTCTATGCCAGAAAGAACAGATGTCTACTAAACAACCAGACTCCCCCAAACATGTGTAACTGATAATATCCCAAATTAGTGTTCCAGGTAGAAATTCCACAAGCAAACAGAGCACTTTATAATTTTTTAAGCTCAGGAGACTGGTCTCTCTGCATCAGGGAGATGTGCTCAGTCCTGGAGCCTGTGCTGCTGGCCAGGCTCCAGGACCGAGTGTATCAGGTTTCTGCCTCTGTATTTGCACATGGTTTTAGATTTGGGAGGAGAAGCCCTTCCTCCTGTGACAGCCTCTCCTGGATTTCTGGATTTTCAGCTGCCCAAGTACTGCAAGCTGGAATGGATTTTAAAAAGTGTGGGTCGTGTTTAGGCTGCTAAGAGAAGCCAACTTTAGTTTTCATCCTTGCAGAGAGTTTTTATGCTCCCCTTGGTATTTTTTAATTCCTTCCATGATTCAGAGCCTTACCTTGGTATCTAAGTAACTTTCTTTGCGGCTGAATTTGGTATCAGGGGAATCTTTTCCATGTGCCTGGGCATCTGATGAATCAGTGATTATTTTTCCCTTGGCATCTCTCTCTTATTTCAGATATTTCAGTCATCTAAAACAACGGCTTTGTATTTCCAGGTATTGAGTGTTCACCTTGCTGAACTCACCTTCTCAACTCTTTGAGTGCATCTGATTTTTTTCCATCACATGGGAGACTGGCGAGAGCATGGATCTGACTCAGCATAAACATATTTGGGAAGCCAATAAACTTATATTTTTAATCTCTCTTACTCCCCACCTTGTTTTGGTCCCTGCTACTGGTGAGGATTTTCATGTAATGACCACATCCAGCTTCCATCCTTGTCCTCAGTCAACCTCTCATTACTGGTAAGCTCTGAGCTGCCTCTCCTGGGTCCGTTTGATTGATCTGTTTTATCCTTTTCTCTCTCCTCAGCTCCTGCTGACTGAGACTGGTGGTATTCCCCATTCGTGGCAGTGTTTAAGGTCAGGTTGGATGGGGCTTGGAGCAACATGGGCTAGTGGAAGATGTCCCTGCCACGGTGAAGTTTAAGGCAGCTCCCAACACAAACCATTCTGGGATCTCTTCTTCTCAGAGTGGCAGAACTTCTCAGGAGAGTCTTCGGCTTTTCAGAGTGGCAGATACAGAGGGAATGATGAGGTTTGGGGGCTGGGAAGTCCTAAGGGACTAGCACTCCTGTGCAGACCAGCTTTCTAGGTGGTGTTTGGAAACGAGGAATGGCTCATGAGGCCAGTGCCCTCAGAGCTGCCGGTGAATGTGGAGCCGCCAGCATGTGCCAAGTCCTGGCCGTAAATAAAACCAAACTGCCCTTCTGCTAAGCCATGCATCAAGGAAAGCCCCTGGGAATGGGATCAGCGACTCGCTTCAAATGCAAATCGCTGTTGGTGCCGGCGCAGGCCTGGCTTCGTGCGCACACACCGCCATTCTTCCAGCCCTGAAAGCCAGACAAGGCCTCGGTGAGTAATAAAGTACCTAACTGGGCTCTGACCTGCAGCTGTGCTGGGCCTGTGTGTGAGGGTGGGTGTGTAAGTGTGTGTGAGTGCGTGTGTGTGTTTAGGGGTGTGTGTGTGAGGGGTCTTTCCTCGGCCCGGCCCTCCCCCTGGGTACTGCTGCTGTCTAAATGGCGCGGGCCTGTCCGTCACGGTCTGCTGCCTCTTGGCCGCCTTCCACCTGGCAGCCCCTCTGCTAAACCCATCAAACAAAACAGCTCCTCTGTGGGGTCCGTCTCACTTTTCCGCGGGGTTGGGAGCTGCCAGTGAGGACCCTGGGATGCCGTGCTAGGGCAGCAGTGAGAGAGGGAGAGGTTTCCACCATCGCCCACCACGTGTCGCGAGCAGAGGTCTGTCTCTTACAAAGACAATCATTTTAGCAAGGCTTGTTGTGACAGGATAAAGCTTTAAGTTGAAAGACAGGAGGTGTGTGTGGGATATTGGGAAGGAATTTTGGCTGGGAGGGTGGGCAGGCCCTGGCACAGGGTGCCCATAGCAGCTGTGGCTGTCCTTGAATCCCTGGAAGTGTCCAAGGACAGGCTGGACAGGTCTTGGAACAGTCTGGGATAGTGGAAGGTGTCCCTGCCCATAGCAGGGGATGGAATGAGATGATCCTTAAAACCCTTTCCAACCCAAACCAGCCTAGGATTACTTATAAGCAAGCTAAAGGCCTTCCTATGCTGAGCCAGGCTCTACACATATCTAACAGCATCATCCTAAATGGTTTGTTATCCAGAATCTGTGCTGGACACTCAAATCATGACGGATTCTGCAGAAACAGTGCTGGGAGATGTCAGTTTTTCATCTGGACATCTCTGTGATTTAAGTTGTATGAAGCTGGATCCTCAAACTCTTGGGAAAAAAACCCAG
Source organism: Hirundo rustica (assembly GCF_015227805.2). NCBI lineage: Eukaryota > Metazoa > Chordata > Aves > Passeriformes > Hirundinidae > Hirundo > Hirundo rustica. The sequence goes on along the minus strand of NC_053488.1, from coordinate 880,150 downwards.
ATATACGGTCTGTGGAGGTAAAAGGAAACAGTCAAAATACTAAGGACAAAACAGCAGACAAATTTCAGCAAAACTGAGGAAAAAGAAAGATCAAATCACAATGATTGCATGAGAGGAAGCGGGGAGAATAATTTGGATTGATAGAAACGTTTCAGATACAGCTGCTGATGGGAAGTTTAGCAGTTGGCAGATGTGGATTGCTTGCTATTGGTGTCTCTAGAGGTGTATCTTCACTTTTTTTGGCACTCCCAATCTGTCTGCTTTATTTTTCTTGTATTCAGGATGTAAATTGTTTGGGACAGAATCTCTCCTTTTGGTGCATGGTGGACTTTGCCTAGCAGATCTCTGAGCATTGAGAATTCTACAGGCAATTATACTGAAAACAGCTTAACCCTGAGGAAAGGATTTTTGACAGCCTAGAAACAGTCAAGATACTCCTTCTTTCCTGCCAAAAAGTTGAATTGTGATGAGTTATGGGCTTGAAGCATACACAAGGAGTAGATACGTAAACAGGAACACTATGTTTTTTTAATGAGGAACCTGGAGAAACTCAGAAGCAACAACTCTTTCTTCACCCAGCCTTCATCCCATGGCCCTACCAAAAGCCTCTTTCCAGTGGGCACTCCCCAGCTTTTCCTTGGCTGTCGGGGAATGCTTTAGGTAATTTTGAGCCACAATAACCAGGCATCTCCGCTCCACTCCGCTTCGTGGAGAATCCCACCGTTGGATTCTCAGAGTGTTTCAGTGATAGCACCAATGGTCAGACAGGCATAGAGAGCCCCAGTGAATATTTAGTTGTTAAGGAGCATATGTGTTTATGTCATGATGGGCCTTCCCTGCTAGGATCCTATTTATCTGGCCATGGATCTCATCTGTATATTCTATCCACCTACTTCAGCCCCCAACTGAGAATCCCTGTCAAATCTTCCCAACACTCCTGGAAAGTTTAAAATTAGATCAAGTCTCTGTGGGTGGTTTTTACTTCTAAAGTGGATGAATTCCAAACATGAGCCTGAGCTACACACACTTTGGAGACTGCTCTGGGAGGCTGAATCCATCCAGTCACCCTTGCACGGGGGCCAAACCCTTACACTGCCCAAAGCACAGCCCCCAGACTTGTATTTGGGCTGGGACCAAAGATCAGAGGGAATGGAGAATTGCTGCTGGACCGCTAATCCTCCTCACCCCCAGCACAAGTCAGAGTTCCATGCCAACAGAAACACAGCAACTATTTATTGTTTTTAATCACTCCGAGCTCAAACCTTTCCTTAAAAATGCTTCTTCAAACTTCAGGCTCTGAATCATCCACGTGCCTTGTGCAGGTGTCCTGCAGGAGGACACGGTGGCCCAGCACGAGGCCACGGGGTCACATTTCCAGATGGTCCTTTGACCAAGTGGAACACAACAGATGTGTGATGGACATCTCTGTCCATCCCCTGTACACAGGCATTTCCCTGAGTGTACAGGCCATTTTCATCACCTCTGGGATGCTATTTGTGCCAAATCCCCGAGTTCGTTCCTCAGCATCCAGTGTAATAAATCTCCCATTCTGAAAGGGTTTCCAGACAAACAATACTGAAGTTAAGTATTCACAATGTAAAAGTACAATAATTTCCTTGTTCAACACAAGATAAAACCTGGGTAAAAGATTCAGAAACATCAGAAGTGCCAAGGTAGTCAGATGAGAAATGACTCAGTACTTTTCTTTTCCTCAATCCCAAACTGAGATAGTGGATATTCACAATTTATAATATGGAGATTGGATGAAAGGCACTCTGTAGGTGGTGAGCTCAGCTGAAGGAGGAATTTGGTGAAATACTTCTTGGAGTCCATGAGGTTGGAACAATTCTCCTTATTTTGGGATGTAGAACTAAGACAGGATGGTAACAGGAATTTTTTAATGAAAACGGGGCAAGACAGAGTCTGTCTCCCATTTAGTACTCCCGTGGAGAGACCACTCCTCTGAAATATCAAAGACCACTGGTTTGAAGTCTCTTTCATCTCAATTATTCATATAAGTGAGAGCTGTTCCTACAGGAGGCACTGGCTGAGGGCAGAGGACAATGCTCAAACCTGGACAAGGTGGATTTGAGCCTGGTGACCCCTCACCCCACCTGAAATGTTCCAGGGTCTGAGCCAAAAGGGATATCTCTTCCCTGGCTGGGCCAGGATGTACTCTGGGAGCTTGGAGGCGCATCCTGCAGCAGCATGGCTGGGGATTTGGGCGTGCCATCGATACTGCCATGGAATCCTTCAGGTTGGAAAAGCCCTCTAAGCTCACAGAGCCAACTATTCTCTAAAGCACTGCCCATGTCCCCAGGGGCCACTGGGGACTCCATCACTGCCCCAGGCAGCCTGTTCCAGAGTTTGACAGCCCTTTCCACCAAGAATTTTTCCCTAATATCCAAAGCAAATGTCCTCTGCTGTAACCCAAGGATGTTTCCTCCTGCCCTGGTTTCTTGGGTGTCCTGAGCACATGTGCCTGTGGGTGGAATCCCTGCTGAGCCCAGCCCTGGAGAGCAGGTGCCCACCTGGGCTCAGCCCTATTCCTGCTGCCCTTGGGAATGTGGTGTGAATTATACTCTGTGTAAACGTCCAAATTACGTTTGGGATTGCGTTAACTTTGCTGAGGGGAGAGGGGAACAAAAGAAGGAAGACACGGGTACCTTTTGGGGGTAGGATGAGGGACACAGACACCCTGCAGATTTCAAAGGCCCTTTCTTCGTCTCTTTGAGTTCTTCAAGCCCAGAAAGTTTATTTTCCCTCAGTCTCTCTTCTTTCTCTTTATAATGAATGTTTTCTTCTATTAAAATCCCTCCCAGACTACAAATGCCAGTCTCTCTCCACTTGTGATGCTGCACTCACCATCAAAACAGAATGAAAAGCCAGTCCTCCCAAATTCTGCGGGAAGAGAGGGTTTTCTTGTGGTTAAGCAGATTGCTCTCTGGGTCATTATGTACCACGGGAGTGATGCAGAATTGTCCTTGTTCATGAAATTCCCTTGAAAAAAGTGAAAGTCACTTGAAGCAAGAAGGGTTGTTTTAATTTCACAAGACAAAGAAACTTTGGTCTTAGACAAAACAAGCTGGTGTGAGATATCAGCTGGGCAGTTCACGCTCACCAGGCTCCTCCGGGGTGCCTGTGGGAACAGATCCAAAGCCAATTTAAATGACATATTGAATATTCAGATATCACTAATGAAAAAGCAGTTTCTAGCACTGATTTTTTTTTTTTTTTTCCAGTGCTGAAGGGAGCAGTGCCACTGAGATAAAACCAAAAATGTCACTTCCCCTTGGGGCCCAGCTCTGTTCTCTGGTAGGCAAAAGAGCGATTAACATATTTTATTGTTTCTATTGCCCTGCTTTGCATTGGTCTTCCCAGCCCACATCAGGGAGAGAGTTAGAAAGGAGACATGCTCCTGCTGAAAAGGCCTTTTAAAGTCTCTGGTTTGGCACTTTCACGTAGGATTTTGACCCCCATAAACAGGGAGGCAGCAGCTGTGAGCAGCAGGAAAGGCGGCTGCGAGGGCAGGGTGTGCAGCAAACAGCTGGTAGTTGTGCTGTCAGCCTCCAACTTGCAAATGTTGCATTTCATAATCCGTGTGGTTGTGTTCCTGGTGCAAATGGATGTGCTCAGGTGCAGCAGATTGCCAGGAAAGTCCAAAAAAAAAAGCACTTCCGCAGCCACGTCCTGCTGCAAGCTGCACCATCAGGACTTCCTGAGCTCAAGATGTCATCTGCAGCTTGGGTTGACTTTCCTGCCTTAAAAACCTCTAATCCTGCCCTAAAAAACCTCTAATCCTGACCAGCTTATCCCCACTCAGGCCAACATCATCATGTCCATGGTTTTTACAGCTTCATGAGGCAACCAATGAAAAAAGGATGGACCCGATGACTTTTAGAACTCCCTTCCAACCCAAACCATTCTATGATAAAAAAGACTTTATTGACACCGTTTTCGAAGTTTCTGCCTGGTGGTTTAACATTTTGCACTCCTGCAGCTGGGCTGCAAGAGTGTGGATGCAAAATAGGCATCAAAATGGGACCTGCAACCTTCTTTGTAATTCTGTACAGAAAGGTGATTATTTAGAGATGCACCTTCTAATTAGTCATGGAGATGATGACTATAAACCTCTGCTTTCAGGCATTGTTACACCTTTCTTTCTTTTAAGGCCATTGCCTTGTTTCCTTGCCACTTTTTCTCAAGCAGCTCTGAGGCTGGAGCGTAGGGATCCTGGTGGGAACTCAAATCCAGCACAAGCAGATGCCTCAGCTCAGAATGTTTGTAGCTGTTGATGCTGGTGGTGAAGTTTGGCAAAAAAAACCCATGTGGTGTTAAGAGGCAGAAGGAGTTCAGTCCAGCTGATTCTCATGAAAATGGGAATCGAAGTCACAAGTGCCAAAAAGAACCTTCTCAAAAGTGTTTACTGCCTGTTGACTCACGCTGCTTTGGGCAGGCAAGCCACAGCCAGGATTTGGGTTACTCTCCTCGTGCATTTTTGTTGTTTCTTTCTTGTGAACAGGATAAATACCTGATAAGAAAAATTAATTATATGGAGGTTCAAGATGTATTTTTATGGGGTGATGGTGAAAGACAAAAGAAGATGATATTTAAGAGGTTTGCTGTGCAACTATTTGGCTTTTCATTGTATTTAAAGCTGGTTCTAAAGGACAGTGTTTCTGAATAGATGTGTTTTCCAAAGTCGTAATTTCTTAAACCCAACAATTCCTGTATATAATTGTAGTGTTGCCAGGCCATTGAATGTCTTTCATAATTCCTGCAATTTCTGTGATGCTCTTCTAGATCACAGTTTCTTGTGTTTGTGAGAAATACAGCTTTTATTAAATAAATAAATAAAGCTCCTGGTCATCTTAATTATAAGTTTAATAAAAAAAAACCCCAACAAACAGAGGAAGGGGACCTGGAGGCATTGTTCGGATGCTGGGGGTTCTCTAAGGACATAATAAATTGTGTTTTCTAGATTACCTGGAAGTGTAACAGCTCCCAGACTAGAGACAGCTCCTCAGGTTCCCTCGACGGGGTCTCTTACACGCCTCCCTGGCAAAGCCATCCATAGGGATTGAGGGAGGTGTGTCTCAGCTGTCAGCCAAGGGAGGTGCAGAATGTACAGAAAGCTTCCTGCCCATGGACAGGAGAGCTGCTGGTTTGGGCATGTCCTTCCCAGTGTGTCCGGCAGCTGGTCATGGAATCACAGAATCACAGAATCACGGAATCACAGAATCACAGAATAACAAAATCACAGAATCACAGAATCACAGAATCACAGAATCACAGAAAAGTGGCCTGGGAATGGAAGAGACTGTAATGCTCATCCACTCCCACCCCCTGCCATGAGCAGGGACACCTTCCCACTGTCCCAGGCTGCTCCAAGCCCTGTCCAGCCTGGCCTTGGACACTGCCAGGGATCCAGGGGCAGCCACAGCTGCTCTGGGCACCCTGTGCCAGGGCCTCAACACCCTCCCAGCCACCAATTCCTTCCCAGTATCCCAGCTGTGCCTGCCCTCTGGCACTGGGAGCCATTCCCTGTCTCTTGTCATGACATGCTCTGGTAAAAAGTCCATCTCCGTGTTTTCTGTTCGCTCCTTCAGGCAAGGGATGGACACAATTAGGTTTCCCTGAAGCCTTCTCTTCTCCAGGCTGAACCATCCCAACTCTCTCAGCCTTTCCTACTCTCATAGAAAAGGTCTCAGAAAGTGGAATGAATATTCCCTGTTAGGGAGGAGACACTCAATGCATTGAAATAATGACCACTTTGGGCCAAAATTGCCCTTTTTAACCTGCCTTGGTAGCCACAAGGATGAAACAGAGATATAGGAAGGGCAGGGCTCTCAGCACTCTCCAAGCTCCCTGATCCTCCAAGGACCCAGGTGTTCTAACCAAAGCAAGAGACCAAAACTCTCGAGGTGTTTCATTGTTGGCGCAGTGTTGGTGCTTTAGGGAAAACTCGTTTCATGTGAGCACTGGCAGCTCCCAGGGAACCGAGAGCAGCCGGGAGCGCCTCCTCGCCCAGCCCTTCCAGCTGTGAGTATCGGTGCCACTCAAGAATAGGTGGGAAATCTGCTGTTGCTCATTGCCAGAGCGCGGTGGGTGGTGGAGCCCTGCCAAGCGTGGGTGTGTGCAGCCTGGCAATGGATCCACGGTGCAGGAAAAAGGGAATCTGCAGGATTTTCCAGGGGATGTTTGCAGGGCAATCCGGCAGGGGGGTTGTTCGATGGAGGCTGCAGGCACCTGAGATGCTGCAGCATCTGCTCCGTGTGCAGAAGGGCCAAACTTAGACTTGGCAGGATGCTCTGATAGCTCCGGTGCTCTCCCAAGGTCTTTCCTGAGTCCAATCCTCCCTGCATCTGGAGGTTCCCTGGTTGTCCTCGAGCCCCTCAGCACCTTCAGCCCCTTATTTTCCCTGAATCACCCTACCAAGCACCCACAGAGCAATGCCTCCATTACACTGTGAGGTACCTCTTCCCAAACTCATCTCTACAGACATTGTAGCAACAGCATAAAACATCCTTCATTTAAAAAAAAAAAAAAAAAAAAAAAAAAAAAAGAAGAAAAGTCTATTCCTTGAGCAGGAAAAATCTGGAGTGGTCAAAATAACTGGAAGCATGGTGGTAGGTAGAGGTTTACATATAAGTACTTGAGCTCATTTGGTTAAATGTTCTACTCGTCAGCATTTAGGCAAGAAAATTACTTGAATTTGCAGAGGTGTGACTGCCTTCACAAACTTTTTATTGCAGTTTTTGGATTATTGCACAAAACGCAGCACAACTGACATCAGCTTTTAAAACACAGTACAGCTGGGAGAGAGGAAAATCTCAGCAGCTGAGAGAGGAAGGGAGAATTCCCTACTTCCATTTGTTTTGTGTTTGTGCCCAGTTTCTGTATTCCCTGGGGATCTTTCAAAGACCATGATTACAAAACGCAGGAAAGGTGTGTTTGGGAAGCTGAAGCACCAGACAGCAGTGCCCAAAAAAGGCCTTCAGACTGATTTATCAAAAAATTTGCTACCTTCAGAGCTAACGAAATCCTTTGAACACGCTGGCGTGATGCACAGGAGATGAAGGATTTGTTGCAGGTGTTGCGTGATGTTGGGAGATGTGCCACGAGCCCACGTAATGCTGGTGGTGACGCACTCCCCTCACTGTGCATTCACCCAGCGTGCTCCTCGAGGTTTCAGGGGACACTGACACAGCCAGGACTAGGCAAAGGAGCAGAAATAACCAGGGTTAGATGGAGGCATTAAGTGTCTTGTCACTTCAGATCCTTTTTCCTGGCACCACTGACAGTAGTCATTTCGTGGGAAATTATCCCAAGTAGGATTGCACTTTTCTTTCTCTTTTTCACCAAAAAAAAAGCACAAAACTGGAGAGAGAGAGACAGAAAGAGAGAAGGTGAGCATATCATACCTCTTACTTTTCTGGGAATCATGATCCTATTTCACTGCAAATCAGGGCAATGTTGGGAAAAAAAAAAAAATAGATGTCAGTTTGGGAATGTTTTGCAGGTGGAGTTATAAGTCAACTGTAGAATAAAACAAAAAAGATCTCTTGGCATCCGTCTTTCCCAGACACAGCCAAGATTCCTGCTTTGACTTGATCCAGGCAAGGGAGGGAGTGCAGCCTGTTCCTCCAACGCACTGAGATGCAAGGGGTGTTTGTTTTCTGTTATCAGCAAAGGGTGGTGATGAGCTTACTGTCCGTGAGATAATCTATGTTTTATTACTGCACATTAGATCAAGTGCACCACTGTTTGGAACAACAGTAAAAGACAAAAATCCCCCCAAAACTGGAATAATTCCCCACCCTTCTCTTTTGCACTGGTGATAAAGTGGTATTTTTTGTCAGAGTGCCCACCCTGAAGCTCACTTTAATAATATTAGTGGTTATTACATGCAGAGCAGCTTTTCACGTCACATGAGCCAAGCTTGAAAGCAAATCCCAGCCTCTCTGTGAAATCCACTTGATCCTCGTGTTGAAACACAGCTATTTCCAGATGATACAAAGCACCTGTTCAACGGGGAGCTGGGGCAGAAAAATCCTATATTCCAGTCAAAGCGGCAGGAGGAACTTCTTGGCTATTCAACAGAATTACTCTACTGGCCACATAGGGCAGGTTACAGGCCACTGTCACACTTCCACAAAAATTGTTTCAACATGAAAACGTTTCAACAGCTTCCTGACCAGGGCTGAGTCAGAAAGAATTGCCCTCTGCTCCCACCCCAAGCTTGCAACCATCCTTCGCCAAGACCAGAGGGGACCAGCGTTCAGCTGCCGTGGCTGCAGGATGACGTGTCATTAACATTGTAATGGTGTTGAGAAGAGAAGGAGATGATCCGAAGGTCACCAGCGAGTCAAGGCCCCTTCTTATGGAGGAGAGCTTTGAGAGCATTTCAGAGGGAATCAGAATGATTTGGGATGGAAGAGACCTTAAAACCCATCCACTCCCACCCCCTGCCATGGGCAGGGACACTTTCCACTGTCCCAGGCTGCTCCAAGCCCTGTCCAGCCTGGCCTTGGACACTGCCAGGGATCCAGGGGCAGCCACAGCTGCTCTGGGCACCCTGTGCCAGGGCCTCAACACCCTCACAGGGAAGGATTTCCTCTCAGCATCTACGCTAAATTCCCCCTCTACGTTTAAAACAGTTGCTCCTTGTCCTATCACTATCTGTCCCCTGTAAAAAATCCACTTTCCAAGGAGGAGGAGATGATTCTCAATGCAATAAGGCATTAAACACAACAGAAACATTTAGAGACAGCCGCTGGAGACTACTCAAAATAAATTGCTGGAGGGTAGTTAGGGACCTGCTCTTCCTATGCTTGCAAAAGCTGAATGAACAGGCTTCATCCAGATTCGCTCCTAGCTGTGATATAAATGTTACAAAACCACTCATATCCCGCGGTGTACTTAAGCTGACCTCTCCCCTTCCTGTCTTCACAGCATCCCCTCGGTAACTCAGGGATGTAACTTGTGGGTCTGACAGCAACCCTCACTCGCGGGATCATCCGTGGAGCACGGGGACCCCAGCCCACCCCGCTGCCACGGGACACACGCTCCCAGCACTGCACCCCGGAGCTCAAAACTACACCAAAAACTACGCCAAAAACTACACCAAAGACACCAGCAAAGTCACGGTGCCCTCCAGATGCGCTGCCGAACCTGACGAGGATGCCCCTTAGGGTAAGAGAACAATGCGACTTGGGGAAAGACAAAAGGCTTGAAATCTGAGCCTACTGAAACATCCAGGCAGCAGCTGCAGCCAACACTTCCCCTGCTGAAGGAGAGGGATCTGCATTCACCCGGCTCTCCCAGGTGCCATCACAGCCAGGAGGAGGAAGATATTTTTTGCCCTCCACAGCGCCCTGACAAGAGGAGGCAGCCAGGTGGGGGTCAGTGTCTTCCACCAGATAACAAGTGACAGAATGAGAGGAAACGCCCTCAAGATGTACCAGGTTCAGGTTGGATATTGGGGAATTTTTTTTTTTTTCCATGGAAAGGCCTGTCCAGCCCTGGCACAGCTTTCCCAGGGCAGTGTGAGAGCCCCCATCCCTGGGGGGGATCTAAAAACCTGGCACTTGGGGACATGGGACACTGGTGGCCTGGGCAGTGCTGGGAGTGGTTGGACTCAGCGGTCTGGGGGCTATTCTAACCTAAACCTCTCAATGTTCTGAGATTTCCATTGACTTGGAGCAGCACAGAAAGAGAAGAGCCAGCTGGACCCTCTGGCCAGGACACAGAAGTCTGTCTCCTCGGTGCCCTGAGGCTGCTAAAACTTGCAACATTCCAGTCTCAGCCAGAGGTTTGTCATGGTCAGCCGAGATAATGGCACCATAGATGATGATTTATCTTGTATTTATCCTTTTTCTTAGGGAAGAATGGACACTCCTGAGGAGCCCCTCGGGCTCTGCTGCCTGCAGAGAGGATCTGCATGACCATGTGAGAGGAGTACACCATGAAGCTGCTCTGTTTCCAGATGCATCCTCTCCAAGGAGTCATTTTTATCTACAATTATTATTTGCATTTTTTTTTCATAGCCAGTTTTGTTTCCCCCGCTCAATGTCAGGGATGTTGGAACGACCTGCTCTTTATCAGAGCATTTCATTCCCAAGATGTTTCCAAAACAATTTTCAGGGCGGCTTTTGTACTGGCCTCACCAACAGTGTGTCTTTGATCATCCATGTAACCACAATTTCAGTGGCAAGTGGAGCTCCATCAGTTTCGCTGCACACAGGTGCTTTGGAGGGGTTTTTTTTGCTGTTTTTTTAAAGGAAGCTGTGGATTTGGAGTTCTCCCTGTGTTTTCCATCAGGGCATGTCTGCAGAGGTACAGCGCTGAAGCTGCAGAGCAGGCACACTTCCAGATTTCACCAGCTTTAGCCCCAGTATCAACTGTTTGCAGACAGCTGCCCCTGTAATCTGCAGGCTGCAGCTTGTACACGAGGGAAGCCAAAATAATGCATATTATTACTGGAAAGCTGATGGGCAGAGATGGCCAAGAGTATTCTTCCTCTCACTGGTGAAGATGTGTAGGGGTTTTGGATGTAAAGGGAGGATCTTAACTCCCTGGAACAGGCTTATTTCATTTGAAGTTTTAAATTTGCAGTTCAATTTTTTGTTGTGTTTCTTCTCTTTCTTGGAATCTGTGTTTCTGTGAAAGAAAAAATGCATTTCCTTTCTCCTTCTTACCATTCAGGTTTTCCTGTTGTCATTTGCTGACAATGACAAAGAGCTTTCTAAATTTCAGTCACTTAGAAAAGCTGAAAATACCTACAGAGCGTCTGCCTATGAACTTGCAGCCACACGCAGGGGCCTGTGCACAGCTGGGAAGTGCCACTGACTCATTATTAAGGATCTCAACCAGGTGGACATCCAAATCCAGATAATCCATATGCTGATATACATAGAAAGAGAGGGAACAGAACCAGAAGGAGACCACAGGGCAGGACAGCACTGAAAAGCTCTGTTGAGTGATCCACTATAGGCAAAGTTGAGCTGTCGCTATTGCTAGGGGGTTTGAGATTTCTTTTTTCCTGACTTTATGGGGTGAGAGGATCTCCTGGAAGTTAGGAAATGGCAGCAAAACTCTTTTTTCCCTTCGAAGTTTGTCCCCATCCCAGCTACTGCAATCCCCCATCAAGCTGCAGATGTAAATGGTCGTGGCAGGTCCTGAGCATGAGGTGAAACTCTACTAAAACTCCCTCTTATTAAACACCCAGTTCCATGGCTGGAGTTTAGTGGCAAAATGGCAAGGATAACCCAAATAAATGGGACACTGGCAGCTCCCAAAAAGCAAACCCACTGACTGCTCTCTTTGCTTCACCCAGGGAGATTTGATGTTTGCAAGAAAGGTCAGCTGAGCTTCAGATGCATCCCCAAACCCTTCTCATCCAGTCGTGGAGTTTCAAGCAGATGAAATTTCAAAGGAACATTCGGAAATGGACATGTTATTATGGATATAAACATGGATGAGCCATTTTTCGTGAAGGGGAGACAGTGTTTACTGCTGCTGAGTTGTAGAATAGATAAATAAAATCATTCTCAAGTGCGTTCAGCTGTTTTCTGTTGTTCATGGAGCTGTTCTGGCCATTCGTGAAAACCTCCACAGAACAAACACCCATGGCATTTCTCATCCAATTCTGCTTGCACACCTCTACTTCCACAGAAGTAATTTTTTCCCGAAGGAAAAATAATTGTTTAAAGCTCTCAGCTATTCAGTTGGGTTTTTGGTGAAATGTTCCTGCAGTGACAGCCCTTTGCTCAGCAGGAACCTGGAGGGAGCCACCCCTGAGACTGAGAACACGACTTTGCACCAATTCTGCAAGATTGGTACAAATTGCAGCATTTGATTCTCTCATTTTGTAGATGTCATTAAAAAAAAAAAAAAAAAAAAAAAAAAAAAAAAAAAAAAAAAAAAGTCTTTTTTGCAGGATGCATGTGACAGACACTCAGCCTTGCTCAGGAAATTGCCTTCCATCTAGAAGGGGAAAAAAAACCTCACCAACTTGCCACCTCCATAAATCAGCCATCTGCAGAATGTAAACTGGCGCAGCGTGGCTCTATCAGCACTCACAGCTCTGAGTGCTTTGCAGAGGTTTACACAACGTCAACCATTCCGTCTCTCCTGAAAGAAACCTCATGCTATAAATTACCAGACTTTCCAGGAAACACGACAAAATCCCATCGGTGCTGACCTCCGGGACTCAGCCCTGGAGCTCACAAAGAGGAGAAGCTTGCCTGGTGGATGAAAGGAGCTGGAGAGCTGAGTTTATCTGTGGGTGTTTGGGGAAGAGGGTCACCCGCGGCGCATCGCGATGCCGCTGCAACGCGAGAAGGTGCTTCGGGAAGGGTCTGACAGATGGTGGGGGGAAGCAAAGAGGAGACCGACACAGTCCTCTCCTTCCTGGCCTTCACAGGCTCTGAGGATGTAACCCAGAACCAGCCTGAGAGAGCAGCAGAACTCCTGCTGAACCCAACAGGACGTGGAAAGATGTTACACCATTTGTAAGGCTTCACTGGCCACCTGTGCTCTCAGCTCTGTGGCACCGGCTGCAGGAGCAGGGGCTCCTTTCCAAGTGCTGAAAGAATTTTTTGCCTATGTTTTCCCGTTCTCAGATTTCTCTCAGCTCATGGACATAGATAATGCTACTGCTGAACAGACCCTGGGGCCGAGAAGACCCCACTACCCTGTGCTTCTCTCAGCTTCATCAAGGTTTGTGCAGAGGGTCCATCAGGAGCAACATCCTCTACCTCATGACACAGACTGGTAAAAACCCCACTTATTCTCAAAAATTTCAAGACTCTGGTGGACAAGCAGGAGACAAGTGCCAGAGGGCAGGCACAGCTGGGATCTTGGGAAGGAATTGGTGGCTGGGAGGGTGTTGAGGCCCTGGCACAGGGTGCCCAGAGCAGCTGTGGCTGCCCCTGGATCCCTGGCAGTGTCCAAGGCCAGGCTGGACAGGGCTTGGAGCAGCCTGGGACAGTGGAAGCTGTCCCTGCCCATGGCAGGGAATGGAATGAGATGGGCTTGAAGTTCCCTTCCAACCCAAACCATCCTGGGATTCTGTGATCTGTGATGCTTTGAATAATTGTGTTAATACTGGGTATAACTGGGGTTTGGTGGAAAAATACAGGGCTGCTTTCTCCCAGTAGAGTCACTTCTGGGAAAAGCGGCCGAAGAGTTGGCCCAGTACACACTCTTTTTCTGTTTAAGTTATGCACACACACTGAGGGGAAAAGCACCATCTTTCTGTAAGGCTGCCCTACACTTAGCAATTTCTTAATAATTGGTAACATTTATAGAGCTTTTTGGCTTCCTGTGCTGTTTGCAGCATTGCAAATCCGTGACGATCTCCAGCTGAGGAGCTGGGGATGTCCACAACAGGAGCAGACACACAACCAGATTTTTTACTTGACTTTGTGACAAGATGAGCTTTGCGCAACTTCCCTTTGCCCTCTTCTTTACCTTAAAGAGCTGCCTTCCTCTTAAGGGATGCCAAAACCTCCAATGGAGCCCTGGGTGCCCATGCTACCTGCACACGGTAGCCTCAAACCTGCTGCAGTGGGCCAGGAGACTTGACTCTGCTTCTAAGAAACATCCTTGACATACAATAAAGAAGGCAAATTATGAAAACAGGAAACCACAAGTGGTTTCACCTCTAGTAAGTTCAGCTCTTCAAGAGAACCAAAACAAACCCCAAAAACACACTCAGCTGCATTTTTGCAGACCAGCTGCGCTGACACACTCTGGTTGCTGGCTGTTTTCTGCCCCCCTACACAGCCCGAGACATCACCTTTCTTCCCTGAGCATCACCGTATCGGTTATAATGACACTCACAGAAAGGAATTCTTGTCATTTCTCTGTTTTTGGCAACCTTGCCCTTCAACCAAACCTCTCTCCAGTCTTGCTCGTAGAAAGTGAGAAGGAACTTGTCACAGACCTCCATCCCGGGGTAATTTGGATTAATCCAGTGAGGAGAAGGAAGTCTGGGGGCTCTGGAGTCTCCCCGGTGCCCCTGAGGAGTCACAGCAAAGGGAATGCACTGCTCTCATGCTTTGCTCCCAGCACACTCCTAGTATCCCATGTCCATCTGTTCTTCCTCTCCTTGTCCCCTGGTCCACACTAGCTGCATGGGCAGATGACTTTGCAAAGTCTTGTCCCAGAGGGAAAAAAACCCCAAAAACAACGAAAGAAGCAACAAAAACCCCAATATTTTCCTGAAGCTGTCTTGTTGCAGCAACTACAGAGAGACTTGGGATGACTAACATTCCTCCTTCAGCAGCCGAGCGAGACACAGCTCACCTTCACAACAAAAAATGGATCAGAGATTCCATTTGCTGCAGATGGAATGTGCATCCAATAACACAGTGCCGAGAAATGGGGAAAGCGCGGGAAGGATTTCAGGCAAGGGTGTGCCTGAAAGCAGAACCTTGCATGTCAGGAGATTCACTAATGTGCAGTGCCGTGGGACCCCGAGCGAGGAAATGAGCTCATCTTTTCATCTTCGGAAATCCCATCTCTTCAGTTCTGGAAAACTGATGGAATTTGCTGCCTTCATTCCCCGTCCCAGTGAGGAGAGGATTCTAGTTTTGTAAAAATGTAACTCAATGGCGTTCTCTATTTAAATAATTCCATTAAAACTGGTCTACAAGTGGAGTTTAACATGCTGTAATTTCAAGAACTGATTGAAATTTTGAAGTTGTATATTCATTATATATGTTAAGTGTGTTAAAAATGACAGTAAGCATGATTTTAAATTACTCGGGAAAAGCTTGACAAGGGAACCATATGCTTGAAGACTGGAAGAATTCATTCTGTAATAATCAAAGTTTTTTGGGTTGTTTTTTTTTTCACAAATTATTTAAAACTGGGAACCGTCCCTTATTTTTCAAAGTTGGTCATCCACGTGCTCTGAAAGGCATACACTCATGCTGAATCCTCTGAGAATAACAACGTGTAGATACATTAAAAAAAAAAAAAAAAAAAAGGATAAATAAAAGCAGATATTTCAGAAACAAGCCAGCAGTGTTTCTCCTTACAGGTGAGCTGCATCTCTCTCCTGGTGACAATTCTGAGATGTTCACAGTGACAAGGGCCACCAGCAGCCAGGCTGCACTGGAGGGAGATGGAAGACACTTTATACCAAGGTAAAATGACCCAATAATCCCTATTATTCCCTTCCAGGTCAGCTTATTCTGTATTTCTGTGATTGATTCTGTGATTCTGTGACTGGCTTTGACAGCTGTGGGAACCAGCAGTGATTTCTGGGCTGCTGAGACTGTCCAGATTTGTTAGTGTTAGTTAAGATAGTTCCAGCAACTGGTGTTAGTTAAGATAATTCCAGCAGCTGGTGTTGCTCCTGCCACAGGAGGAAACACACAGGTAATTAATTGCTCCGAGTTCCCGCAAGAACCCACAGCAGCTTCGTCATTGCATTAATTGGGTGATTTGCCTGCTGGGTGAAAGTACAAACCCTGAGTCACTCCTCTGAGTTAATTCCCAACTGAAGGAGTCCACCTGGAACTAACTGTCAGCTGCCTTCCTGTGGTCATTAGGTGATATTCATTGAACAAATAATCTCCATTAAAAAATCTTTAAAATCGGGTAGGGTGGATTTTTGAGTGCGTGCCTCCAACCCAAACAAGAACAGGTAGTACATAAATCCATGCTCCAGCTTTGCCCCCAGGTGAGGTCTGATGACGACTGAAGTAAGTGGAAATGTTGCCTTATGTCCTGCACATTTCACTTTTTCTCTTATGCTACAGGGCATGCCGGGATTTTCTGCTTTTACAACAAAATCCCAGAGGTTTCTGATCTCCTGCTTCAGGAGTCCTCCGAGGTTCAAAACATCTCCCGGTACCAAAGTGTGCTCTCCTTCCCATCTGGTTTTTGAACACAAAGCAGTTCATCCACTGTGTGGAGACATACCCACCTAACCTTTACTCAGGCATGAACAATTTCTGTTTCGGGGAAGCACGAGTGTTTGATCTCATTGCTAGAGCAATGTGACCGGGAAGAAGGTGAAACAGGATGACACTAATTTTAGAAATATGTTTCATTTTTGTGAAGTCAGAGCATCATTTACGTTTGACAGCAATCAACCAAAACCGTCTTTATTTCAGTCTTTAAAGGAAGAAACCGAACCAGAACCAGCGGAGTTGGTGGTAACCCCACGGGAAGGAAACACAACTGTCTTTCCAAATTCTTCAGGTTTAAAGGTAAACATCATTCATCCAGCGCAGGGCCGTGAGGGGAGAGCTAACACACAGCTCTGGACCTGACAACATATTTCTTGTCTGTATTAATTAGCATCAGATGAACATGTCGGCATGAGCACACGCTCTCCAAAATGCCTTTATTTTGACACATAACATCCTTTGACCTATCAAACATCCCTCTGTGGTAGGAAAACTCATCAGGACTGCCACCCTATTAAGGGATGGTGAGCATCCCCATAACTGTTCCCAGGATGAGCAGACCAAGTGTCTCGTGCATTTTTTGGGGGAATGACAGCCAATGACAGAACAAAAGGTGTCTGTGTGACCCAGCCCCAGATGTCAAACACCTGAAGGGAGGTGTCTGTGTGTGTGCTAAAGATCTGAGGTCTCTCTAGAGCCATCTGAGATCTGATGCCCCTGGATCCCTGGAAGTTTTGCAGGCCAAGTTGGACAGGGCTTGGAGCAACTTGGTCCAGTGGGAAGGCATCCCTGCACAAGGCAAGGGGTGGAACACGGTGGTCTCTAAGGTCCCTTCCAGCCCAAACCATTCCATGATTCTGTGGCTGTATGATCCACTGTGCTCACCCTAAGGCAGATTTCGGGTAGGACCCTGTGAAACTTCTGTGATTTCCCCCCATACAAACTAGCAGGCAACACGTGTTGTCTATTGGTCTCAACACCAACATGCTGGGGGGTCTGTGAGAATAGCTGAGGTGCCAGAAAGGTGACTTTCTCCAAGGTACCATTCACGTCTTCCTTTCGCTGGAAGGAGCCCAGGAATATGTCATCCATATCAGCACTTGGCCATTCCTGGGACTTTTCTAGTGCTGCAGGAAAACATAGTCAGGCATCATCCTGCACTCCCAGCACATGCATTATTGCTCTCCAAAACATGTGTTGAAGGCCTTGGCAAGCGTGTGCTTCCCCCAAGGACAGCTCGGACTCAGCTCAGGTTCATCTGCTCTCTCTCTCCACGCCAGGAGGGGAGGTGATAGGCAGTAGATAAATCATCACACACATTTGGGGCGCATTATCTGGGGTCACCTGAGAAGCACGGTGCAGTTTTGGTTCATTTTTCCTCCCTCTTGTCTGTGCACTGATCCGGGTTAATCCTTGCATGGGTTGTGGCTTGTGATGGTGCTGACCAAATTTCCGATGAGAGGTGCGTCTGCTCCGCAAACTTTTCCTCTCCAAGACTGGACGTTTGAAATCAAACAAGGAGATGAACCCCCACAATCGATATTTTGAAGCCTGAATTTGGCTCTGGGGCATTTATTACCACAGCATCTGCCTGCAGCAGTGATGAGGGAGAGACCATGCGGCAAAGGTGGGTCACCACGTCCTTGCATCGCCTGTGGCACACAGCCCTGCCTGCCCTTCATCTCAGAAAGATTTACGAGTTCCTCTTTCACCTCATAATCCTTCATTTTTGCCACGTAACCTCCCCTGAACCTGCTGTGAGTCAGCAGGACTTGTCTGTTAAAGCAAGATTGATGCACGGCGCTGGAAGAGATAGCGCATGGTCCTGGGTCAGCCAGAGGCACGCTGGCACACTCACCATCCCTCCCCTCACCCCTGCCCCACAAGAGGGATGGACCAGGCCCAGGGGCCCTGCTGACCCTTCTCCTCAGACAGACTGAGGTGGCAATGC
The DNA here is from genome assembly GCF_015227805.2 of Hirundo rustica. Classification (NCBI taxonomy): domain Eukaryota; kingdom Metazoa; phylum Chordata; class Aves; order Passeriformes; family Hirundinidae; genus Hirundo; species Hirundo rustica. The sequence continues at coordinate 862,270 of NC_053488.1, read as the reverse complement.
GATTGTGCTGCACAAAAGTGCGTTTTCCAGCTCCTTCGCCCAAATCTTGTGTCCCACAACTCAGGTTTTGGCTGCCGGTGAAGTTTTCTTCCAAAAATATTCACCATGGGGTTCTGGCCCAACCCTTCCCACATGGTCAAACTCTGCCTCTCAAAGCTCTCCTGGAAAAAGAAAACACCCCTGAAGTTGGTGCTGCAGTTTGCTTTAGAGGTGGGAACGTGTCAAGAATGAGAGATGGCTGGAAGCAAGCGCTCCCATTTGCTTAAAAAAAAAAACAAAAAAACACAAATCCCAGAGCTTGATATGGGAGGTCAAATCTGCCAGCTTAAATCACTTTATTTCTTAAAAGTTGCCGTTCTTGGCAAATATATCGTGGCCTTCACCTAAAAGCGAGGTTGTCTGTGAATGCCATCACATCAGATGTGCGCTGCGGCTCCTTTCATCCCTGGCAGAGGAGGGCTGAGGGCTGCAGCCTGAGGGTTGAAAAGATACTTTTCTTTGGAGATGCCAACAGTTTCTTCGGCAGATTTCTCCCCCTCACCCCCTCCCACCCCAACCTACTTTCACAAAAGAGACAAAAAAAACCCAACAAAACCCACCACCAAAAAAACCCACCCAACCCCTAAATGGATCCTGTAGTGTCTGCAATGTAAAGAATTAGCTGAATGGGAAGAAATGAACCATGGTCTTTATGTCCTAGTTACAGTCAGTGCAAACATTGCTGCTAATCCCTGTTGTCAGAGGGGACTGGGGAAGAGACATGGACAGATCCCACTGGGAGCATTTTGTCTCTCTCAATCCACACTTGAGATCACCTTTTTTGTGTGTGTGTAATAACACTGAGTTGTATTAAGAAGCCTGTGGATAACGTGAGGCTGGGGGGGATAATTGCTCACTGTCCATTCCACCCAGCCTAGCACCTACAGCCTTCTTATGCAGGGAGGTCTCAGCAGCCCATTCATTTCAGGGGAGAAAAAGAAAGCTATTCATTCCCAGCAAATCCCATTTTGCCATGGTAACCCCCCCCTCCCCGCCCCTCGAGCACAACAGTTGTTCACAGGGGCTGTTTAAAACAAGACAACAAAACCAAACCATCGCCCATCCAGCCCTGGCATTTTCTGCTCAGGCTTTTCTGGGCAGGGATAACGCAGGCATGGGGAAGGGAAGGAGTGGATGGCTCATTTTGTCCCCTGCCATCCATGGGGGCATCCCACTTGTGTCCCTCTGTGGGACCCATCTCAGGGGAGGGGTGTCCTGTACCCCTCGAGCTCCTTGGTGGGATGATGACAGTGACCATGCCGCGTAAGCAGGAAACAATGAGGCGAACTTATTTTCTACCCTGTTGTGCCACAGAGCGGGTTTTGGCTTGCCAGAGCCCATTCAGGGGATGAGGAAGGGGAAAAACAGGCCCCCTGCCAGCTCTGTCCCAATCAGCCCTGTTTTCTGCAGTCCTTTCCATGGGGAACATTCCTGTGGGTCCAACAGCAGCTGGGCACCAGCACAACCCTCACCAGTCTGGGGGCCTCCAGCTGTGCTGGGTCCCTCCAGCCATGCTTGGGAGGGAGCTCTGGAGCTCCCAGCCCACAGCCACCACCAGGAGAGCCGAGTTTGTGCTGCTGGTGGAGCATTTGGTGGTCACTAGAGCTGTGTTTGAGCTGCTGGGGAGGACATGGGGCATGCAGGGATTCTCCGGGAGTAACACTGAGCAGCCTGGGGTAGTGGAAGGAGTGGAATGAGGTGATTGTGGAAATAAACTGGATGGTTTGGGTTGGAAAACAGCTTAAAGCCCATCTAGTCCAACCTTCTGCCATGGGTAGGGACAACCCCCCCTGTCCCAGCCTGGCCTTGGACACTGCCAGGGATCCAGGGGCAGCCACAGCTGCTCTGGGCACCCTGTGCCAGGGCCTCAACACCCTCCCAGACACCAATTCCTTCCCAAGATCCCAGCTGTGCCTGCCCTCTGGCACTGGGAGCCATTCCCTGGCTGCTGTCCCTGGGTGCCTTGTCCCCAGTCCCTCTGCAGCTCTCCTGGAGCCCCTTCAGGCCCTGGCAGGGGCTCGGAGCTCTGCCTGGAGCCTTCTCTTGTGCAGCTGAGCAGCCCCAGCTGTGCCAGGCTGGCTCCAGAGCAGAGGGGCTCCAGCCCTGGCAGCATCTCCGTGGCCTCCCATGGACCTTCTCTAACAGCCCCAGACCTTTCCTGTGCTGAGGACCCCAGAGCTGGGTGCAGTGCTCCACGTGGGCCCACCTGGGGCAGAGTGGAGGGGGGGAATCACCTCCCTTGACCTTCCCACGCCTGTTTGGATGCAGCCCAGGGAGCGTTTGATCTTCTGGGCTCTGCGTGCTCACTTTTGGCTCATGTCCAGCTTTTCACCCACAGGAACCTGCAAGCCCTCGGGGTCCTCGCTCCGTAAGGTCCCACCCGACTCAAACCATTGTACAACGTCCCCCTCAAGGTCTCCCCTGTGCCTCACCATCCCTCTCCCTTCCCGATGCCCCATCCCTGCGCAGCCATGAGATGTGCAGGGAGATTGGGGGTGTGGGAATACACTGGCCCAAACCCTTTTGGTTTTGCACCAAAACTACAACTCAAGTTGCAGCTCCCACCAGAACAACCTCTTGGGCACGAGACCCCGCTCCAGTCAGAGGTAATTCCTTCAGGTAGTTATTATCTGAGCAGAGACTCGTGTTGCATCACAGAGGATTTGTGGGGCAAGGAATCCAGGGAAATCCAGCCGAAATCCAGGCAAGAAGCACGGGGAGGACAGGAGATCCTCAGCATGTGCCAGAAGTGTTTTAACTCTGTGGCATCACCTGTGCTGAGAGCAGGCTTTCCCACAGCTAAAAATCACATAATTTTTGGTTAACCTGAATTTGCATTTGAGAGCAAATAAGGGACTCCTGTCATAAATATATTTTCAGTAAAAACTAGAATTAAGGACTGGTTTTGGTAATGAATTAATAGGTCATTTTATTTTTGTAAATGCAGAGAGAGCGCAAAATGTTGGGAAATGAAAACAACTGCTTGCACCAGGTATTTTTGAAATAAATCCCAGCAACACCACAGATTTTATCCTGCACTTTATTGTTTACTGAGGCGAATGAAGCCCTTCTGGTGACCCAGACTGTTCCCTTCTAGGTCCTGGGCATAAAACCCTCCCTCTCCACAGGCAAACAGTGTTAGTCCGTTGGTCATACCACAGCCTATTAATATGTAGATATTTTAATCACCCTCCAGATCCTTTCGCTAATTGCTCCGCATGGCTTTGTCAAAGAGCACAACCAATTTCCTGGGTTTTAGCGGCACTTCTTCAGAAGTTTCTTGTCTGTCCAGAGCACCTTACCCTCTCCAGAGACCCAGAACATTGTGGGATGTATCCCTAGCCCTGCTGGGAGTAGATAAAAATAGCTTTAGAGTTAGAGAAGTCTCAAAGCAAATTGTCTTTGTCTAAACCAAAAGGCTAACTCAGCTGAACCTCCCATTCCTGGATGGAGAAAACCGCTCTTCTCCATTCACAAGAATGAGAATTTAAGGTTGCAATAAGTACAACTACAAAGCCCCCTAGGAAAAATAAATAAATAAATAAATAAATAATCATGTAATGACAGAGTTTGACTCACACTAAAGTCCCTGCAACCGTGGGGCAGGGAGTAAGAAAAGGTGGGGGGGGAAAACAAATCCAAAGCCTTCTCCCTTCTCAAGTTTTCGCTGAAAGGGCTCTGACATGAGCAGAAGCATATTAAAACTGAGCGCCTGGAGAAATGACTGCTCCCAGCTGTCTGTCCTGCCTCCTTGCCCTCCAGCGTCACCGCGTGTGTGACACAGACAGCCTGGCTCAGGCAGCAGCTGTTAAACCACTGGAAATTTCACACAGATTTAGGGTTTCTTTCATATACGGAGCGTAAGCTGCAGCTGTTGAGCAGCTGCTGTGCGGGAGCTTAACCACCCGTGCAGCAGAGCTGGGGATCCCTGGACAGGGGGAGGATGAGTACCTGGGGGAGCCAGAGCACCCACATTTGATCTGCATCCAACACAGCCCATCCCCTGGTCCTCATCAGAGCTTTGGTTTCGCTCAGTACGGTGGCTTTGGGGTCTCTGCATGGTCCCTGCTCCCTCCGGGCTCCAGGGGCACCAGCCTGGTGCCATCCAGCTCCTGGAAGGAGCACTGAGGGAGTGCTGTGACCTCGCAGGTGTGGACACAGCCCGTGCACTCTCTGAGTCCTAAAAGTGTTCAAACGTCCCAATATTTAGGCTGGAAGGTCTGCATGACAATGAAATAACAGGATGTATTTGCAGATCACAGAATCAAGGAATTACTCGGGTTGGAAAGGCCTTAGAGGCCATCAAATACAATCATTCCCAGCTCTGCCCAGGCCACCACTGTCCCCAGGTGCCACATCCACAGGGCTTTTAAATCCCCCAGGGATGGGGACTCACTGCTGCCTTGGGAAGCTGTGCCAGCGCTGGACAGCCCTTTCCATGGAGAAATTTTTCCTAATGTCCCATCTAACTCCCCGTGGGAGCCAAATCCTCTGCTATTGGATTTCTGTTTTTTGTGAGGGCCATCAAGTTTCTCACCCCTTGGCTATGCCAGAGTCTTAAATACTGACAGCTGTTGGCGTTTCCTGGATTGCTTGGGACAGAAGTGGAGCCCCGGGTTCAGGGCAGGACATTCAGGAATGGTGTTCCACAGCCATGTGGGAGCTACAAGGATCCTGTTCACTCCTGCGGGCAAAGGTAGATTCATTACCTGGAGAACACTGCCCTTAGCCTCCAAAAAGGCTGGAATAGCAGGATTTTTAACCTGGAGGACCACAGCCACACTAAGAACGCTACGATTTCAGTGCCCCTCAGCCAAAGCGGTATTTTCTCTGCTGTTCAGGGTTTGTTGGGGTTTGCAGCTCCCAAACCACCCAAAATACAGCAAAGACCAGAATTTTCCATGGGGGATGGTGTTTCCACAGGCTGGGCCACACCAGTGTCTTGGAGCTGGCCTTTCCTTCCCTGCTCCATGAACATTTCCCTAAGGCACCGAGAAGGTGCCCAAGCGAGGCTCTCCTGGGATCTCTGATAGCTTTAACAGATTGACCATGACCACTGAATTACACTGTCAGCCTCCCAATCAAGAACTGTCCATATGCCACCACGGACAGAAGAATCACTTATTTTTGCCACAGTCTTCTCATCCTCTTCAGACAAGCAAAGAAAACCAAGAGGGAGGTCGGCTTAGAAAAGACAATCAAGTAATTTCTGTGTCCTGCTCTTCATGGAAAGAGAGTTCTAGTTAATTTCATTTCCTCTAACCTCACCCATTGTGTTTTCCATACAAATGACCTTATCCTCTCACCATAAAAGCTCAAGACCACATCAGATTGTTCACTGCTGCCACTAAGTTGCTTTTATTCATAAGTGTGAGTGAATTTTTTTAGCCTGTTGGTGCCCATTTAAGAAATACTTATGAAAAATGCTCCAGACCAGTTCCAGCGGTGTTTTGTTAGTGGTTCCTAGCTACACTGCCAGGACTGTGTAGTGCTCAGTCTCTGAAATTAACGAGGAAGAAAAACAGAGTTGCAGGATACCGTTCTATATCAACCCTGTTTTGAGCCATATTTTTGCCACACACATCACACTATCGGTGGCTTCCTAATTTCTGTGCATGAAATTAGCGAAGAGTGAAATTCAGGTTTACATTTCAAGCAGCCACACACCCCACAAAAGTTTCACCAAGGGTGTATATTAAAAATAAATGAAATATTTGCTCTGGGTTTTTTTACTCCATGTCAGCCTCAGCCAGAAGATATCCCAGTGCCAGCCTTGGGCTCCTGGGGTGGAAAATATTCCTCCTGCCAGCAGAACCCTTGTGAGAGCACCCAAGACGTGCACTCACGCTCTGGGTGACAGAGCAGTAGACTTTCCAAAGAGAAGCCATGGTGCCGAGGGATGAACTGTTAGGATTTAGGAATGGACCTGGGGCAGAACCTCCCATCTACCCACCTTTGAATTTCCCTGAGTTTTTGTATCTGTGTTACAGCGTGAATTTGTCTGTTCTTGCCCTTTGACACGTTCTGAAAAAACAACAAAGCTGTTGAACTCCCACTGAAGAGCACTTGTAGAGGCTGGCATGATTTTCCCAGGGGAAAAAAAAAAAAAAAATCCCACAGAAAGGAAACCCTGCAACTGCATCTAGCCCACAGGCACTGCGATGAGGGAGAATATACCTGTAGATATCAGAGTGGGTGGAAATTATAAAAATTTCCAACTCGAGAGGCAATTTCCTTCATGCAGCATCCTCTCCCTGCTCTTTTTGGAGAAAGACACTCACTGCTTTGGAATCTCAAGAATTTGGAATTAATCCTGCCCCCTACCCTCCTCTCCCCCACCAATTTTTTTTTTTTTTTTTTTTTAACCTTGTAGGTGGGAAATATTACAATGCTAATTGACATTTTCAATCATTGATCCTTTGAAAAACACCTACAGCTGCTGATGAAATCTGTGGGCAGCACTGGCAGCTATCAGTGAGGGCAGGGCAGCTGCACTGGGATCTTTCAGGCGGCCAGAGGTGTTCTGACAAACCCCATTTTCACTGAGAAGTACAGAAAGTCGCAGCTGCAGTTGTTACCTGTGTGGTGGGAAAATGTCTTCTGGAGGGTTTCAGCTGGGAAAAATAAAAAAAAAGCAGATGCCATGGTATTGTATTGGTATTTGCATTGATGATGCAATTGCAGTGACATTGGAGAAGGTAGTAGCAATGCCAAAAATATAAAAGGACTGGAGAAGTTATTTCAAGTTAGAAGTACTCTTGAGTCTCTGCGTCAAAAGGAAGAACAAAACCCAAATTCAATCCACCACATCCACTCCAAGCTCACAACCCTGGCTGGGGCCAGAGCAGATCGCCACAGCAGAGAGGGCGGTGAGATTTTCAGTTATTGCACCGAGCGAAGGCATTTTCCAGTCGGGATCCTTGCCCGCAGCAGGTTCCACCCATTCCGTGGTCCAAGGGCACCGTTCTCTCTGGTTTAGCCAAAGGAGGGTTGAAGAGTGCTTTGATCTCTGGCCGAAGCCAGACAACTGCAAGTACATCTCCCTTTCTCCAAAGGTTTGGTTAATCACGTGGGATAACCCTCAGGGGAGGAAAGAGACCAGCATTTCCTCAGCTCCAGACGTCACCCTTCTCAGCAGTGTCCCTCAGCCAAACCCAGTTATTGTGTGTGTATGGCAGCGGGGGTCAGCGGGGAAGAAAGGGAATCAGGGAAGGACTGGATGCTTTTCCTCTGCTGAGGAAACCCTTCGGCGCCGTGAGCCAGCTTTTCAGTGGGGAGCACCACTCGGGAAGCGAGACGAGAAGAATTCCCTGGAGAGTGATCTGTCCTTTGTGGGAGAGAAAAATCCCCAAAAGCACAGCCTGTTCCTGCTGCGCTGTGCCAGCCAGCCCCGATGCTGCTCCGGGGACGGCTTTTGTCCCTCTGCAGTTGCGTCAGGACGTTTGTCGTCACTGCACAGGAGAGCGCTCAGTAACCCCCTGATGTTTCATCCTTCTCCTGCACAGGCCGGTGTCCTTCCAAGTTCTTTCTTCCTCCTCTTTGTAAGGCCTGAGGAAGCATGAGAGCTGTGGCCTGGGCTGCCAGGAATGACCTAGAGGGAGCAGAAAAGCCACCAAGCCACACATTTCCCCCTCAGCGTCAGGAGAAACTCACCTAACTGGAATAATCTGCCAGGGGGGTCTCAGGTTGTTCCGTGTGGAGTGTCTGTGCCCAGGACAACGCATGGAGCAACCCGTGGAGATCTAGAGAGGTGCCCCCAGCCACTCCTGGATGCAGCCCCTGGAGATGAGGGCTCCCTGCCTATCACCCTCCCTCCATAAAGGCTCCCGATGATGCTGCAAAGGAAGAAGAGAAGCAGCCCCTTGAGAAATTAAATCCACTTGGGCAGGGAGCTCAGATCAGAATTGTGCCTCTCAAGGTTTAGAAAACACACTTGTCCACGTGTCTCCAGTGTCGCTGCTGTGACCAGCGCACCAGAGAGGGATGGTCCCAGCTGGAAGGTGTTGGTTTGTTGGTAAATCCTTCCAGAAATTCATGGAATCACAGAATCATTCAGGTTGGAAAACCCTTCAGAGGCCATCGAGTCCAACCCTTCCCTCAGCACTGCCCAGACCTTCACTGACCCCTGTCCCCAAGTGCCACCTCCACACGGCTCAAGGGATGGGGACCCACCAGGGCAGCTGTGTCAGGGCTGGGCAGCCCTTTCCATGAAGGAATATTCCCCAATATCCACCCTGAGCCTGCCCCGTCCCAGCCTGAGGCTGTTCCCTCTCCTCCTGTCCCCGTTCCCTGGGAGCACAGCCCGACCCCCCCGGCTGTCCCCTCCTGTCAGGGAGTTGTGCAGAGCCACAAGGTTCCCCCTGAGCCTCCTTTTCTCCAGGCTCAGCCCCTTTCCAGCTCCCTCAGCCTCTCCTGGGGCTCCAGCCCCTTCCCCAGCTCCCTCAGCCTCTCCTGGGGCTCCAGCCCCTTCCCCAGCTTCCTCAGCCGGTCCTCACAGGACTTGTTCTGCACAACACGAGGTTTCTGCCTGGCTCCTGGTAATGACAAACTGAGCAGAGTGAAGGAAACGCCAGCTCTGGGTTGGTTTTTGTTTTGTTTTGTTTTTTCTTCTGTTCTTAGAGCTCTACACAGTAAAGCTCGTTTGCTTAGCTGCCCCTATCCTAGTGTTCCCCTTCCACCTGAAGTTTCCCCCTAGACACCTTGCAGGAGTTTTGTGCTCATGAAATTGTCCCAACCTCTGCAGCTCAGCTCCCCTTGGAACAAAGCATTCTCTGTGAGCCCCTGAATAGAAAACATCAGCCCATAGTGATAGAGCTCCTGTTAGTGCCCAGCCCTAGACATGGGATAAAAGTGCTTTTCAGTGTGTACTTGGGGAAAAAAAAAAAAAATGTCTTTTAGTGCTCCCACAGCACTCCTTTTACAATGCCAATGCCACTTACGGCCATTGACAGGAAGAAGTTGGACTAATCTTAGCCAGAAGTTCCCATGACCTTTCCGTATCTGCAAAACTGCAACTTCTCTTAAAACTATCTTCGCGGGGAAAACAATGTAAAATATACCAAAGGACTTAGAGCAGACAAACGACTATTTGTTAAGGAGCCCAGATATTACAGTAAGATGGTTTTTTGGGGTTTTTGTTTTTTTTTTTTTTGGTGATTTTATGCAGCTGGTATGAGGAGGGCAAAATTCACAGGGATCAAGTGGGGATATTGAAGAACAAAATGAAAGTGAGTCAAAGGGTTCAGGAGTGATTTCACACAGCGCTTCACGGAGCATAACCTGGGGAACTCCCTGCCCTCTTATATCAACCCAAATTAGCAAGTAAAAAGGAAGCAACTGTGTAGAAATATTGGAACCCCCTCCACTTTCTTAGAAGCAATAAAAAATTCCCCAGGGAAAGGGGGGGAAAAAAAAAAGAAGGAAAAAAAAAAAAAAAGGGGTTAAAACCTGTTTTTAGGAAGCAAGCTCATAAAAGGATGGAATAACCATCAAATTAGAGGCAGAAAAATAAACCTTTGAGCAAATACACATCAAGCTGCAGCACTGGGATACAAGGTCTAATGGAAGAAGAGGATGAATTAGAAAGGAAAAAATAGAAAGTCAGAATGAAATCTCTTCTCCCTGATGTCTTTGTGTACAGTAAACAGTGCTCACCAAGAAGCTGCTCACCAAGAAGCTGCCAAACAAAGCTTTTATTTTGGCCTCTGCATGTTGCAGTCAGCCAGGCTGACTGACATCCCCCCAAAAATGTGACAGACGGAATAAGATGGTGATCCTGGCATGACGAACATAATCACAGAACAGCCTGGCTTGGAAGGGAACTTAAATCTCATCTCATTTCACCCCTGCCACGGGCAGGGTCCACTATCCCAGGCTGCTCCAAGCCGCCTCCAAACTGGCCTTGAAATATATCAAAATGATAGAAAACAATAAAAACAAAAAACAAAAAACAAAAAAAAAAACAAAAAAAAACAAAAAACAAACAAACAAACAAACACCAGAGGCCAGATTTGATAAAAATAAATGCAAATAGATCTTGCAGAGCGGGGTGGGGGGGGAATTAAGAAATCACACTCTTGAAGTGTGTCATCCCATGACACGCTTTGGGGGAGTAACACTGAAAAGCAGCAGGCTGTTAGAGAGTCACCTGTTTCCAAGTGGGAAGTGCATCATTTCAGAACCAGACCTTTTCCATACATAAATGGTGGGAGAAGGCCTTCATTCTTTTTATGACCGGGAACAAGAGGAAAAAAAAGAAGAGGCTGTGGAGGCTGTGCTGGGCTGCTGTTGAAACGTGGTGGTCACATCAGCCTGGCTCTGCTGGGACGCTGGACAAGGACTCTGCATGTCCTGACGTGATCTCTGTGTTTTCCATTTCAAAACTGAGCCTCATTAGAAGCAGCACAGGTCAGCTCTGTTACTCAAGGCTTTTCAGCACAGGAATTTGCCAAGGCGCGTGTATGGTCACTCCTGGGGCACTGTGGTGACACCCCTTGGAAAACTGTACACAAGCCTCGTGTATTTTACATGTATTTTAATATTTTTAAAGCAACAGCAAGCTGCTTTTTATGCAAGCTGGGATGAAAATACATGCAAAACCTGAAATAGCTTCCTTTATTTTCGTCGGGCCTTGCAGACAGCAACACTAAGTGTTTATAGGCCATCCTTTTTAAGATTTATTTTTATATTTGGGTATTCGGAGGCAGGCTCTGCAGCTTCTGCTCATGTAGAACTCTTTTCTTCTGCTGTCAGGGAGTAGTTTTTTCCTAGTGAAAACAACCATTATTTTTACTAGCAGCAGCTGCTGTCCTGGGCTCAGCTCAGCAGCACCCAGTCTCCTCAGATGTGGGAGTTTTCCCTTTAATCTGGGAAACACCAACACCAGCTCTGATCTTTTTTCCTTTAAACCAAGGGTTGTCCAGCCCTGCAGCAGGGATGAGCAGGGCCTGAACCTGTCTCCCCGCTCTCAGAATATCTTGGAGATGAGGGCAGTGAGCTCAGCCCACCCAAAAAGAGGTCGGCAGACCTGAGCCGGACCAAATTCCAGCATGGGCACCTGCACGCCCAGACCTCCCCATGTCCACAGCAGCATCCTGCTGAACTCCAACGGGATGTGGGTTCCTGAACCCCTGGGCATTTCTGGGAAACCCCAAATGAAAGGGAAAGGATCCTTTCCTGGCCATGGAAGGTCTGCCATGCCAGACTGCCTACACTCAGCCTCAAGGCCCCTTTGTCTAATGTGAGTTATTCATAATTACTCAAGCTGCTAATTTTCCTCTTATGTAAATGATGTCGGGAGGCAAAGCATGAAGGCAGCTAGGCACGTACAGGATAATGGATTGCAGGAGCAAAGAATGCGGCTGGCATGATGTGCGAACGGCTCCTCTGGGTGCTAGGCAGACTCCAGCAAAATGGAACGATTCTGGGAATTCCCTAGAAATGTAGGTGGCACCAAAAAAAAAAAAAAAAAAAAAAAAAAAAAAAAAAAAAAAAAATTCCTCTTCATATTAATCACCAAATAATTGAAAGGGTGAAGTGTTTCCTCTCACATGGAAAAAAAATCCATTTCAGTGCCATGGTCCTCCCTGCCCAAACCAGCCCCATCTCCCAGCACGGGGATGTTGTGTTCAGCCACCCCTAAGGCCCTTGGGGATGGCTGGGCCAAGACTTTTGAGGACATCCTCTCTGTTTACTCTGCTGGAAAAACTCCAAACCCAGGCCTTGTAAACAAGCTCATGTGTTGGGTTTTTTTGTTTATTTTTTTTTTTCCACAGCATCTCCACCTGAGAGCTGAGTGGCTGTCTCATCTCCTGGGAGCACACCGCCCTCGGCGCTCACCTCTGGATGAGGAGTGAACACCAGCAGATGCACACAGCCATCACCAGGAGGTTTTCCCAGGCACCTCCACTTCCGTGCTGGCCTCTACCCGCCTCACCAGCGCTGAGTTTTCCATCTGAAGCCTCATTGCTCTTCAGTAGCTTACCCTCACGGTTCATGCCTTAGCTCCCTGGCCGCGTGTTTTGCCAACCGTGAGAAAGTCAGGGGAGGACACGGCTGGAGCTCCGCGGCACGCACGGTGTGGTTATGTGTCGCTTGTCCCACATGATGGGGGGAGTGCTGAAAAGCAGCTCTGAACAGACCTACCAGGCCCCCATGAACCCCTGGAGTCTCCGGACCCCGTCAGGGATTTGTTCAGCGGGAAACCCTCACTCACCGCGGATGCGGGCCGAGGTTTTCACAGCTCTCTGCTGATTTTTAGCCTAATGGGGCTGAACCCAAGGGACAGAAACTTCCACTCCCAGGACCTCCTGAGCCTGTGGCTTCTTCCCAGGGGAGGTTTGGCCTCGTGCAGGGGAGCACCTCTGGGCAGCGCGTTTCCTCTCCTTACCTTGCACAGAGCCCCGTGGGCTTCACCACCCAGTGCTCCTGTCCAAAGAATGTCATAGCTCAGCTGGAAAAGTTGGGGTGTTCTCAAGGTACAAAGGGTCCTACTGACACACCTGCACACGGCTGAAAAGGGAGGAAGCAGCCAGAGGCCAGGGAAGCGCGAACAAGGATGGAAACACCTGCAGAAGGGTTTGAGAGGGACGGGATTCCACTCTCCCAAGTCCATGCCCTGTCCCATCAAGCTGTCACAGCGCATAAGGAGTGAAGTTTTTTTTTTTTTTGAACAAACACATGACCAGGGGGACTTGTACTTGGGATTGTTAATGGGAAATGTCACAGATTTTCCTCTTCCAGAGGAAAGGAGACGAAGGTGTGGGATGCATCTCAACAATGGGAGGAAGGAGAGGGTGATTCCAGCTCCTTTTCAGTGAAGGAGCAGCATGTGTCAGTCGAAGAGCCAAGTCAGCTAGGCACCATCTGTGTAATTAAATGGGTAAGATATTTTCTCAGATTTTCTTCTTTCATCTCATTCCTTTACTGCAAATCCATTTTTTCAGCCTCACGTACCCTTTCATCTGCCTTGTCCAGTTGCAAATGTGTGGGGTGTGAGCTGAGACACAACAAGGGTGTTCTCCTGCCCTGGGGTTGGAGGCTCTTCAAACAGGGCTGTGGGGGCTTGAAATCACTGGGCTACCTCCCCAAAATACTGCTGTGATGGGCATTGAGGTTGGCTTCAACAACCTGAGGAACTGTTCTGATCCCTGCTCCCTGTGACAGGGACAGTGCCCAGGGAACGGCTGGAGCTGTGCCAGGCAGGATTAGGGTGGGTATCAGGGAAAGGTTCTTTCCCCAGAAGGTGCTGGCACTGCCCAGGCTCCCCAGGGAATGAGCACGGCCCCGAGGCTGCCAGAGCTCCAGGAGAGCTTGGACAGAGCTGCCAGGGGTGCACAGGGTGGGATTGTTGGGGTGTCTGTGCAGGGACAGGAGCTGGATTCCATGATCCCTGTTGGTCCCTTCCAGCTCTGGATATTCCATGGTTCATGTCAGGCACCACCTGGGTCATGAGCTGCTGTTGACCAGGAATGGGAGTGAAAAAGATCTCTCCAGTGACCAGAAAACTCAAGGAAGGTCTCTGACAGCTGAATGTGCACGTGAGCCTCAGAAAGGAGCAGTGCTTCACGCTGCTCAGCGAGAACATCACCCTCGCCCGCCTCTGCCCCCCAACACTCCCGGGCCCCGAAATGGTTCAGTGAATACCTGCTAATGTTGAGTGTGGCACCAGCTGGTGCTGTTCTGAGCAGGTTTTCAGCTTTTAAATGCTATTTCTGATTCAGTTCACTCCCTGCCCTCTGCCTTGACATGAAACACCTATCCCACCACAGGCCTTTCAGCTCCACCAAGCCCCAACAGATAATTTTAGGCAGGAATACCTAATTCATCACACAGTCAAAAGAACATCGCATTTTCACATGCGGCTCCGGGAAGCAGGATGCACTTAGGGTGTCACCTGTTGGGTCTATTCCTCATTTTCTGCCCAAAATACCCCGTTAGTTTTCAACTCAACAGATACATCTCAGGGCTGTAACCTACCCCCCACTTTTTCTGTTTACTGGTTGGGTCAAGAGGCCAGAGTGGGACACATAGATGTCAGTGATCCATTTCCAAATTGTTCCATGTTCTCCAGAGATTCCTATTCAATAAAACCCCTTCCCTCTGATACCTCCATCCCTTGCTACCTCCTTTTTCACTAGTTGGGTTCAAACTGCATGATTCAGTGAGTTTTGAGAGAATAACATTATTCCTTGAGTTTTAACAGGGGAAAAAGTGATTTTACATGTTAACATTTTCAATATATTCTGAAAGTCCAGCTATAGCGAAATAATAGCTTGGGGCACTTTGTCACAGAATTCTAAAATGGTTTGTGTTGGGCAGAAGCCTAAAGTCCATATTGCTCTAACACTCCCAGCCATGTGCAGGGACAGCTTCCACTGTCCCAGGCTGCTCCAAGCCCTGTCCAGCCTGGCCTTGGACACTGCCAGGGATCCAGGGGCAGCCACAGCTGCTCTGGGCACCCTGTGCCAGGGCCTCAACACCCTCCCAGACACCAATTCCTTCCCAGGATCCCAGCTGTGCCTGCCCTCTGGCACTGGGAGCCATTCCCTGGGGGCTGTCCCTGGGTGCCTTGTCCCCAGTCCCTCTGCAGCTCTCCTGGAGCCCCTTCAGGCCCTGGCAGGGGCTCGGAGCTCTCCCTGGAGCCTTCTCTTGTGCAGCTGAGCAGCCCCAGCTGTGCCAGGCTGGCTCCAGAGCAGAGGGGCTCCAGCCCTGGCAGCATCTCCGTGGCCTCCTCTGCGCTGGCTGCCGCAGCTCCTTGTGCTGTTGGAGATCTTTTTGTAATAATAATATGTACTAAACACCAAAATTATTCCTTATTTGTTTAACAAAGGTGGTGCAGGACCACTGAATATCTGATCTGTGAGGGGCTGGGGTCTTCCCCTCCTGGGCAGGATGTCAGTGATGTTCCTATTCCACACAGAAACAACACATTATAGCTTCACATGCTAAAAAATCACCAGCACCATCGTATCCCCCCAGCAGAGCTGGAGACAAGCCCAAGGAGCCTTCACAATCACTTAGCAGGCATCAAAATCAGTAAAGACAGCACCTCTGCTCCCCTGGGCATCTTTATAAACTGAAAGCACAGCCAAGGGGTGGAACCAGGCACAAGATGAGCCCTGCACGTCCAAAGAAGGCTGACACCTCCCACAAGGGCAAAATAAACGGGGTCAGGGTTGGCTTGCTCTTCTTCACCCTTAACACCTCCTCAGGTTCATGGTGTTCAGTGGTTTCTTTAAAAATTTACTCTTTGGGCTTCTGTTCTTACAGGAAACATGGAACTGTCCCTTGCGTAAAACCAAAGGCTGTTTCCAGTGGATGCTGGGGAAACGGTGGTCAAGCAGCCTGGGAGGGAAAAGGCAAACGAGCCTCCCAAGCCTCCCTGAATCCAGGATTTCAAACAAGTCAGGAGATTTCAAACATTTTCTGTGCTGGCGAAGTGATTAACTTTGATTTAATTCAACAAGAGAGAGAGCCAAGGCTAAAGCTGACACACAATTGAAATGCCTCTGAAAGACAGAGGGGAGGAGGGACCACTCTCGGTGGCACTTCCATTCCTGGAATTGGGTCCTGGACCGGTTCAAGACCTCTAAGGACTAGTACAACAAATTGCCTTCTCCACAGCTCCCGCAGTCCTCACTCTACTGCAGCTTTCCACAATACAATCACAAAAAATCAGAATGAACTATGGGGAAGCAATATTTTCGATTTCTCTTTTGAACTCTATCACACAACAGCTACTTGCCTGGGAAACAACTGGCCAACAGAGAGAGATCAAAATAACGTTTTTTCCCCAGGGATTTTTATTTTTTAAAATAAAGATTAAATTCTCCTAACTGCATAAAATCAGAGAATAATAGCACCAGCACCCCAATAAATGGTTCTGCACCTCCAAAGTATCAACACTAACCAATTTTCTAACTTTTGGGGCAGTAAATAATTGCAAAGTGTCTTTTTCAACAAAAGAATTAACCCCTGGTGCCACATTAATTGAAGACGAGGCTACAGAGTTTCTAATCAGACCATGGAATAATTCTAAGGTAGATCATTAGAATGGAAAATTTTGTGCTGTCAAGCCATGAATATCAGCTACAGCTGAAAAGCAAAAAGCATCTATCCACAAATACGATCCATCTACGGAGACTTGTGCAGAGAGGGAAAAGAAAAGAAAAAAACAAAAGGAAAAATGCGGAAAAATCACGACTGAGGATGTGAATTTCTCCACAGTGGCAAAACTAAGGTTGGGTTTTAATAGGCTTAAGTCAGCAAAACTACATTACATCAACAGGCTTTTAAAAATGTGTTTTCTGAACACGCATGTGAAAGACTGTTGTCCCCAAGGCCACAAATCCCACGCAGCCCACAGCAAACTGCCCAGGCACGGTGCTAGGGCCCAGAAGAGATTTTTTTTTTTTTTTTTTTTTTTTTAATATATTTTACTGATATGGTATTGCACTGGGGATTTCCTTTAAAGAGCAGCAGCTGAAGGCAGCAAAGCGAATTCCCCGGCTAACATTTCAAAGAAATGAGAAGTGCCTCAGCCCTTTTTTGAAAGCCTCTCCTGTCACTGCGTAGCACTGCATGACCGTATCTGCTGAAGTCTGCAAAAATCCCCCTCCCAAATGAGGGCTCTGAAACATTCTCAGAAGATGAAAGCCCGCAAATTTCTCCGTAGCGAGAAACTTCTCTCTGCCTGTCAGCAGAGCAAATTCACCAGGAAAAAAAAAATTCATGGAGTTTAGTAGAATTTACACAGGGAAAGATTTCTGAGTGGGGTTTCCTTTCAGATACTTGTGCAATGACAAAGCCAAAGTCAAAGATCTGGAGGTAGACTCCAGCTGGAGATCTGGAGAGGCAGTGGGGACCTCACCAGCCTTCCCCAGCTTGCAGGGCAGGATGCTTTAATGGCACCTGGTACATTCCCGTAACACCCACCTTATGCAAACAGCGACAACCTGTTGGGTAAAACACGGCTTGTTCTGGCTCGGGGCAGGCAGGCCCCGTCTCCCAAAAGGCACATTTGGTCTGCGGACCCTCCCCATCCCTCGGGGAGCCTCAACAGCCACCCTCCTCCTAGGATCACGGGATGGTTTGGGCTAGAAGGGACCTTAAATCCCAACTCCTCCCACCCCCTGCCCCATTCAACCCGGACCTGAGTGTCTCACAGTCTCAAACTGCGCCAGGGGAGGATCAGGTGGAACATTCACAGGGATTTCTTTACAGGAAGGATGATTTAACACTGGAAGGGGCAGCCCAGGGAGGCGTTGGAGTGCCCATCCCTGGAGGTGTCCAGGGAAGGACTGGATGTGGCACTGAGTGCTCTGGGCTGGTGGGGACGGGGCACAAGGTGGACTCAATGGTCTCAGAGGGCTTTTCCATTCCGGGTGATTCTGGGATTCTGTTTGCAAGGATGGGGATCCACGGCCCCTCTGGGCAATCCTTTCCTTCTCTTAGACACAGCAGCACGGGTACGTGATAATTTTTGACATGGGGAGTGATAAGACCACAGGACGAGATGTTCCCCAGTGAGGTCCTGCTGTGCCTGGTGGTCATTCCTAATCCCTGGGTCATTCCCAGCCCCTGGATCACTCCCAGCCCCTGGGTCATCCCCAATCACTGGATCATTCCCAGCTTCTGGGTCATCCCCAATCACTGGATCATTCCCAGCTCCTGGGTCATTCCCAGCCCCTGGGTCATTCCCAGTCCCTGGATTATTCCCAGTCCCTGGATCATTCCCAACCCCTGGGTCATTCCCAATCCCAGGATCATTCCCAGCCCCTGGGTCATTCCCAGTCCCTGGGTCATTCCCAATCCTGGGATCATTCCCAACCCCTGGGTCATTCCTGCCAGCCCCACACGTAACATCCGGGTCCTTCACTGTCCAGCGTGCAGAGTGACAAGTAATGGGGGATTGGCTCAGCCTGCTGGCTGATCCATGCCTGGATAAATCTTCCCAGTTGCCCCAGCCACACAGGGAAGCTGCCATGATCCCCCTTTTCCTCTCCCCTCAGCACACAGGGAGCAGCCCCTGCCGCAGCGCTGCCTTCGGAGCGGAGCTCAGCACAAATGCTGCTGTAATTACACGCAAGCAGTAATTAGAGAGGGCTTTCTGCCCCCAGGCACTCTGCAGCAGAGCGGGGATGCATCATTTGCTTTGATGGAGAGCTCCATCAACCAACCTGACCCCATCCAAGGAGCTCTGTAGGCAGGAGACCCCCAGCCCAGGGAGGAGAACATGTTCCTTGAACGATACCAGCACAGATCTCCACTTGGATGTGGGATGAGCTGAATTGCTCCATTCTTTGGAGCAGAGCCATGAGCAGTCACTGCTAACAGCTCTCCCTCTAAGGAAGATCTGGGAAAATTATTTTCTAGCTCCTTTCCATATGAAAAGTAATAAAAAATTGTGAAGAAGCCAGCAGGTATGGCTGAGATCAGCCACACTTTGATTCCTCAGCAGGAAGCTAAAGAACTGAGAAGATCCTTCTCAATACATAAATGTGATGGGAAATGACTCAGTTCAGCGTCGGTAGAGCTTGGGATAAACGCAGAAGAGAGGTGGACGTGATCCTGAGGAACAGCAAATTTGTTTATTTATTAAGTCTCATGCCAAAAATACTAGAGCAGTATTTGCTTGTAGAAATATTTAGTTCAGTCTGGGACTGCCCTTCCTGAAGCCAGTGTGGGATTATTTATCTAGGCAGAAAATTGCAGGGTGTACTCGGGTAGGAATAATGTGGCCTGAGCTGGGATCTGCTCCTGTCACTGACAGAACAGCTGGCCTGGCGATAAAAGGGTCCTTTTCCATCCTGCCCCAGAGGATGGAATGTGGAAGCAAAGTTATTCCATCTCCTAGAGGATCCCCTGAGCAGGGTGAGCAGCTGGAGAGGACACATTCCCCCCCATGCAAGCAAGGGCCCAGCGTCCCGTGGCATCCCCCTGTGCTCCTCAGGAGGGGTGGGACTGGGGGGAAAAACACCCATTTCAGGCAAAGGCAAGAGTTGTTAGTAGATCAAAGGCTATGGCAGAGAAAGGTTGTGCTGCTCACAGCTCCAACAGGAGCGTGTGAGAGCCACAGACATCCCTGCCTTCTGGAGACCCACCCTGGGCAGAGAAGGGCCCACCTGAAAGAGCTGAACAGGCGCCCTTGGGCAAATCTGTTTTACAGCCCCTTGAGAACACGCAGGGACAGCACAAACCTCGCTAAATGCTTTCAGTTCCCTGACAGAGTTTCCAGCATGTGTCCATTGGGAAATTTTCTCGAGCAGTTTTCCCCAGGATGAGGGAGGCAGCTCCCACACCAGGAGTCCCCTGGTTCAGCCGAACTCTGTCTGGGTCTCTCTCCTCTTCACCACTTCTGATCTGGGGTCCGGAGGTTGTCGTGCCATAATTTGCCCCTCTTCCCCCATCCCCATCATCACTCCTGCACTTTCCCTGTCAGCTGCTGCTGCAGCACCAAAGGTGTGCCAGGATCAGTCCCATTTTAATCCTGCAGTGGGCTGGGCAGGTCAGGAGGGTGGCAGAGCAGGGACAGGCACCCCCAGGCACCCCCGTGCTGGGTGCCCAAGGGGGAAGAAGGGCTAATGACAGACTGGCCACACGATTTGGGATGGGGCTGCAGCCCCCTGTACCCAGTAACGTCTTGTTCCTACAGATAAAACAGGGATCTCATCATCTTCGCTTCTGGGATGTCTCATGTACAACCAGGGCAGTAACGTAAACCAGAAATATTTCCCAGAACCTGGCAATCTCACAGCTGATAACGAGAAACATTTTCCTTAACAGAAGACTTCCAGGCATAGAAAGGTTAGGAGGAAATCATATCGATGTTAAAAATGAAGACAAATTATTCCAAGCCCAGGACAAGGATTGTATAAATCTGTGAATTGCTCCCGGTGGTGGGAAGAGAAAGCCAACAAGCATCTTGCCAGGAGTCCATGCAGAGGTGGGTACCACTGCAGGAAAACCCTGGATAAGCTGCTGGGGCTGACCTGCCCCTCTGTTTTATCCCAGTGCTGGGGCCACCATCCTGCCAGGTTAACAGGGAGCAGGAGGTGGAACCTGCTTCCAAGCAATCCGGGGCAAACGCTGCAGCTAAGGATCCTGTGGGCCAACCCCCGTGGCTACCAAAGCTTCTGTCTGTGCCCCAGATGGGAATTCTGAGATAAGAGAGTGTGCAGAGCCCACGGAGCACTAGGGCTGTGCTTCACCCAGCGTGGCAGTGACTCAATGCTGCCAGCGTGGGTAAGTAATTCCCCCCCTCCATCCTTCTTCTCTTGCTCCATCTACACCAAGATTAGTGCAGAACTATAGAAACTGTATTAATAAAGGTCTTTTATGTGGGTTTAATCATCCCCCAGGATCTGCCAGACCACAAACTTGAAACTCTTTATGAATGTGACTCACTCCCAGAGCACACGTTCATTGGTCGACAGGCTCTCCTGATTTTGCCCCATGAAATTCTTTTTCCTATTGGAAGAGAGGGCCTGAGGTGTTACCTATGCTGCAATTGAAGTTCACTGACTCACAGTAACCCCAGATACTTGTATTACATGGTTTGATACTCATTCATTCATCCCAGAGCAGCCTCACAACAAACACAATGAACTCCCCCCTTCAGCAGAAAATACCATGTGTGCAGACACACTTCCTACTTTTACAACGCATTTTAGAGGGTAAGACTATGTGCGAGACTGAAAGAAAAAGGGGGGGAAAAAAAACCCAACCAGTTATTTTTCTCCTCAAATATATTAAACATCCAGATTTGACACAGTGCACTTAAAGAAAAGGATTTGGATGAAAAACCTCAATGTGTTTTGAATCAGTATCAGTTCCCACTTAGGAGCCGGGGCCTGACCTGCAGAGAAATGCAGTACAGCCAGAGATGAATGAATTTTAGTGACATCTTTAGAGTCAAATATGAGCTTGGCAAGCGATTCGTAAAGAAGAAAGCTGATAAATAGGGACGCGGAGTTCAGCACTGCCGATTTAAGCTGAGCCGGGGTTCCTGCAATATTAAACCCATCGAGTGCCTGTGTTGTGCAAAGAGCTCTCAAGTTCCTGTTCCCCGGAGCTGCAGATGGAAGGGGGATCCCGGGTCAGGCTCTCGGGCTCTGTGCTGCGCTCGTAATCCACGGAGCCAATTAGAGGCTCACGCACATCATCACATATCTCTGCTAGCGCAGAAAAACGGAAAGGAGAGATTTCCTGCTCACAAAGAGACAGGAAATGTCCAGCTTGGCAGAGGTGTGAAACTCAAGCCCCGAACACAGGTGATGGGCTCAGCTGCTAAAGGGGGAAACTCCTCGCAGGGGGGGCAATGCTGGGTTTGACCCTCGTGATAAGCATCTGTTTGTGGGGTTCACCAATTCACAGGAGCGCCGGGGGCACCTCCTTCGAGCGCGTTTATTTGTACATCTGCACCCACGGCACTGCACAGACCATCTCCCACCCTGAGGGCTGCCCCAGGTAACCAAAAAACCTGCCCCCAAATCCGGGGCTGCTCACTGCCCCCACGCATTTACACCTGTTAAAGTGCCTCCTCGGAAAAATTCAGACCCAAGCAGGCAAGCAAGACCTAAATGCACTCTTAAAAATCTTCTCCGAGGCGCTGGGCTCTCTGCAGAGCAGGACATAATGAAAAGCCAGCATGGCCACAGCTTGTCCTCCCCAAACCAAGCGCTGGCTCACACACCAAAGAAAATGTCTTGGATGTCTGTCTGGAGCACAGCCACCCGCTGACAGCCTACCATAACATTATACACAGGGCTATCTTACCTTCCAATTACACGTCCCCAGGGTGTTCCCTAAATATGACTACGCTGATTACCCTCAGCAGCCCTCCTTTTATTGAAAGGCACTTATTTCCCCTCTCCCTCCCAATTTATTCCAGACGCACTGGAATAGGCTGAACAAAAAACACTGAACTCTGTCGCCCATTCTAATTTCAAATCCAATTTAAATTTTAAATTTTAATTTTCAAGCACGGTTTTTGCTTTAGGTGTTTCTCAAGTGCCTTCCGTATCCCGGTGTATCCTGCTGCTTATTCCAGTCACCAGCACGTTTTTTTTCCCCAGAGAAAACATCTGTATGGAGTACTTTCCCCCATTTGTCATGAGGAAATTGGCACTAGAGGTGAGAGAAGAGAGGAAAGTCCCAGGGAAGGATGAATGGATGGATGGAGGCTCCTTCTCCATCCCCCTCGGATGTGATTGTGTAGAATTCCTATCACACAGGAAAGGTCACTGATATCACCATCTCTTACGTATTTGCACAGAACATTCGGCTTCCCCGTGAGCCGTGACCACATCAGCATTGGCAAACTCCACTCCAATGTTGACATCTTCTGCAAACAC
The DNA here is from genome assembly GCF_015227805.2 of Hirundo rustica. Taxonomy (NCBI): domain Eukaryota; kingdom Metazoa; phylum Chordata; class Aves; order Passeriformes; family Hirundinidae; genus Hirundo; species Hirundo rustica. Next base: position 839,876 of record NC_053488.1, on the reverse strand, counting down.
CCACTTCATTCAGCAAACAGCACTAAAATGCACATTAAAATACTTGAGGCGTCAGCAGAGCAAAATAATACGCGCATGGATATTTTACCAAATGCTCACGGACTGGAGAAAATCCCTATTTAACCACAGATTAGCAGACCTCCTCTGTCAAAAGGTTAAAAAAAGTGCAGCAGCCCGAAATAGAAACAAACACTTAGTTTGGTCACTAAGGTCAGCGCCGTTCTCTCGTCAGGAGCTTTGTCATCCAGCTCTCAGCCGTGCCCACGGGCCGCTGCAATTGCGGCCGCCCGAGCGCGGCCAGCGCCGGGCCAAGCAGGGACACGTCCCTGTGCCTCATCCCTCACAGGAATGCATCCCCCAGCACCCTGCCAGGCAGCCCTCCGACCTCTCTGACTGCCCTCCAAGCGGGTAGAAGCTGCAAAGAGGCAGAAAGCCAGCCTGACACTGGCACCGGGCTCCAGCTGCCGTGAAAACCCCGAAAAACCCCAACTCCAGCCGGCGGCTGCCAGCGCCAGCATCTGGATTCACTGAAGCCCAGCCATGGCTTTGATTTCCTGAGATCCACCTGTGAGATAAAGCGTTCTGTCAGCTGTATCAGACACAGGGTAGGAGACCAGACCACTGTACTCGGTTCAGAAAACCCGGCACACAGAGATATCCTGACTGAGGTCTGGCTTCCCAGCGCCCGAGGCTGCCTGCCCCGTAAGGCCGCGGGGCTCACCACGGCACCGAGCACTGCAGGCTTTCCTGGAAGCCTGCTCCAGTCATTTTTGTTGTCACAGCACTTCTTTTTAAAGGTGTTTGCAGAAGGCAGAGAGGGATAATCATGGCTGAGCAGGAAAACACAGGCTGGACGAAATCCAGGGTGAGTGCGCTGAGTTGCGACGCGGCGCTGCGGCCGCTCGCCTGCTCCCGTGAGCTGCAGGGAGATGGATGTGCTGCAATGCAGCCACTGGGGCTTGCCTTTTTTTTTATTTTCCTTTTTTTTTTCCTTTGTTTTTTTTCTTTTCCATAAAGAGCTAATATCCTGGGAAGCCTTCCAAGGCAGCTCGAAAGGGAGGCGGACATGCCAAAACATGATGCGCGCTGGACACCGCTCCCCGCTGCAGGCTGCCAACCAGCTTCTCCAGCCAGCTGCTTTAGGAGTTGACAAGTTTTTCCATGGTCCAGGATCAAATTTAGAAGCAGTGATCCAGCGAGCAGCAAGCAGCACAGATGGTTTCTTTGTCAGGAGAGCAGCAGGTAGAGACCTTCCAGCTCAGAGGACTGATCTGTCTGGCCTCAGGTCCCCCTGTTGACTCAGAGCAGGAGAAACCTCAGCAAGCTCTGGTGGCATTCAGGCTGGAAGACCCAAACCCACCCCAGGCAGGAGATGCCAGACAGGTCCTTTTCCCCTCCTTTAACTTTCCCCTCCACCTGCACTCCGTGATCCACATGTTTATTTGCTCTGCAAGGTGGGGCCGGTTCCTGGCCTCTTTGGAAAGCCACCAGCTGCTCCAGGAGACCTTGGCGACTGCCCTTTTGCAGTCATTATATTTGCAGTAAAACTCAAGCAAGCCCATAAAACCTGGGGCGGGGGGAAATCCAGCAGGAGTGTGGGTCCAGCCCCAGAAGAAGCGAGAATTTCACCGGGTTTAGCCCAGAGGTGCTCAGATCTCAGCCTGGGCTTTCTGCCAGGCACCAAAAGCTCCCTGCAAACCCAGTCTGGAGACAGAGCTTTGCCGTGGCAAATGGGTTGGGAATGTCTCTGAAGGGGCTCCACAAATCCCTGTGCACTGCAGCAAGGGCCCTGCCAGGAGACAGCACCCGGCAGCTACTGGGAACTGGAATGTTAAAGTTCAGGTCTGAGCACCAAACTCTCACCGCCAGCCCCTGAGCTTTGTGCTGGGTCACACTGCAGAGCGGGACAGCTCTGCCTCTGCCAGTGCCTGGGCTGCTCTCTAGGGCTGACAGAGGCAGAAACTCTGTCTCCATCTCTGGCGCTGAGCTGTTTCTTCACCTCCAGCGAGCACCAAACCCGCGTGCCTCAGTTTCCCCACCTGCTAGAGGAGCCCAGCAGCACTTGCCCAGCAGCGCTTTGAGGTCTCTCACAGTGAAACTCACACCACATGTAAGGCCCAAATACCATTGCAATGTAATTACAGTAATCTCCTTTATTAAACGTGGCTTTTTCTTCTCCACTCAGAGCTTTCCCTGCTGGCTTGCAGGAGGCAGAGCAAGAGGAGCGCTGCTCACACCACTGCTGTTCCCGGCCACGTCACTGGACTCACACCACCCTCCTGCACCGCATTTCCTTCGGGGAATGCAACACAAAGAGCGTGGGAAGCACGGAGGGACCGGGCCCTTGATGTGCAGCTCTCAGACAGATCCCGCTCCTTCTCCCTTGCCTCTGCCCCTTTGTAGTCGTGACCTCTCCCTGGCGAGGCCAACCTTCTCGATGGCATTTCGGGGCTGACCAGGGCACTGAATGGGGAATTAGCCAGAACACAGTCTCCTTTGTTCAAACACTTCTTCTGAAGCATGCAAATGGGGCAGGTTGCCGTTCCAGCCCCGGCGCCCACCAGCAGGTACGGACCTTCCCCAGCGGCAGAGCCCGGAGCGCGGCCAAGCCCACGTTCCCGGGTGAAACACAAGCTCCGTTCCTCCTTCCCAGCAGAGGAACAGGAGCGCCTCAGATAAGAACCACCAACGTTCGATATTTCACAGGGCAAGGACGCACTTCATCCTCTCTAGGACAGGGTTTTCACCCATCTCCTCCTGCTGACGGATTGCTGCCACTCAGCTGGCTTGGGGGGTCTGGGAGAGGACGCAACACCCTACGGTGCAGGCTGGCAGTGCCTCCAGACCCCAGCTGCTCCTGCTCCGTGCCCATGCTTTCGTGAGATTCCTTTTTGTCCTTTGGCTCTAGTGTGGGGCCACCCGTTGTCCTGCGTGACAATGGAAGGCGACAGATCAATCCCTCATCCCGCTTCGGGGCACCGAAACGGAGTTTGGATACCTCCTGGTGTCCGGGCTGGGAGGTAAGATACTCCTTCCAGACACAGACTGCTACTGTCAGGATCAACCTGGAGCTTCATGGAATTCAGTCATGGAACTGTCACTTGAAGCCCAAGATTCGTCCCATGTTTTGGTCCACGCAGTCAATAAATGAAAAAAAGAAATTCAAGGTTTGGCTGAGGGACACCCAAATCTTTCAAGCACGTACGAGGGGAGCTCCAAGACAGACACCAGAGCTTCCTGCCGGGGTGTTTAATGACTGTGAGCCCATCCTGTGGCAGAGTGCAGCCGAGGGGAGCCACCAGAGGAAAGGCAAGCGGGGATTTTGCTCTACACATCCCCATTTCAATGCCCAACACCGTAGTTCTGCTTTTGGAAGCAAACACCAGAGCTACCAGGCAACAAAGACGGCAAAGAGAAGGAAAAGGGAAGAGGAGGAGACCGAGGGGGAGCGGGATCAGAGGTTAAAGGGCACCCAGAGCCTCACACAAAACATTTTGCTTTTGATCTTGTCCTTGATCATGAAGGTCCGTCCCACTTTTGCACAGTCACAGGTCGTGTTATGGCTTGTTTTCTCAACAAAAAGAAATACAAAGCCAGAAAGTGGCAGACACTGGCTCTCACACACAAACCTGAGCAAGGGTCACATTTTCAAAGGGTTCAGTACCTATTCTGTCTTCAGACAAGGACACAAGGGAGGCTAAGAGGGTCTGGGGTTTGTCTCAGCTTCCTGTGTGAATGCAGATGAGCAGTTTAGGATCCAGCTCCTGCCACCATGCCCCAGGCTGGCAAGTTTTTAAGCAAATTGGACAAAGAAGGAGAGATCTCAAGGAACCAGTTTTTTGACAAGTTTATGTAGGGAAGAACAGAGTGAGAGAAAAAAAAGCCCCTTTAAGTGTTTCCATTCAGAGGAACAATCAATCTGTGGGCTCACGTCCTATTAAATATTGGAAAAACACACGCACCAGAGACCTCTTAAAAGGCATTGGCCATCAGGGAGCTTTTAATAAGAGCTCATATTTTCTTCAACACCAAAGTCAATCAGCATCAAGACACAAACCCACGGGCAATCAGGCATCATAGCACAATGCTCACAGGGCTTTTCCCCTTTCCTTCCTTTTGGACGAGGCACAAGAAATAAAAAACTTGTTCCCAAACTGTACAACTCTGAAGTGAGCAGCTGCTCACCAGGGGAAGACACAGAGCTAATTACCAAGCTGGTCCAACAGCCTCCTTGCGAGGCTTGTAGGGTGATTCAGGTTGGAATGGGCCTCGGGGGAGATCTGCAGCCTCAAGCCCTGCTCCAGGCAAGGTCAGCTCTGAATTCACACCAGCTGAGCCACAGAAGCCTCCAAGGATGGAGACAAGGATGTGCCGCCTCTCTGGGCAGAGCTTCTCCTGCAGGTCCCAAAGCTGTGATGTCAGGGGCAAGAAGGTAGTGGTGAGTGGCAAGGGAATCAGAAATTTCACAGAGCACCGACTGACCTCCCTCTTGGAGTTCCCCATCTTACCAACTCCTATCAACGCCCGGAGGACAACAGTTTTGGCAAAATCCAGAGTAAAACCCACTTTGACTAAAAAACGCCTCTGCAAAACCAAGTTCTCCAGGGAAAGCACAGAGCACGACCTCTCCCCCTGCATCTGCATCAGGAAAAATCCACCCATTGCCTGCCCACGGTGATCTCAGGCCCTAAATTTGAACTAGGAAATCAGCTGTCATTGGGAAAGTAACCTGGGTATTTTCAGCCACCGAAGAGGAGGATTCCTGGCATAGCCTGGGACTGCTCCGTGGCAGTCACAGCGCTCAGTTGCCTTTTGTGGGTTGCCTTTTGTGGGAATGAGCCTCGGGACTGGCCCCGGGGAGGAGGGAGCACGGGCAGGTTCAGCTGGTGCGAGGTGTGACGGGCGCAGGTCGCAGCCCACGCTGAGGCCAGCTTCACATCCCGTGACACAGCCGAGCCCTGGAAGGCCTTTGGCAAAGCCCAAATGTACCTAAACGGTGGTTATTAGGCCCAGAAAGAGTTAGTCCCTAGCTACTGCTAGCAGCCAGCTGGATGAGTCCATAAATGACAGCCCAGCACGGATGGGGGCTGGTCTCAGCCCAGCTCAGGTATTTTTATATAATATTTCCTGCCTTACAGATGTATTTATATTCTCACCCCCTACTTCACTGCATGACCAGGGCTCATTTCCAGCAACTTGATGCACACCTTATGCAGGGCCAAAGCAGGCCAAAGACAGCAGGAGCTGAGCAGTTCAGATCCTGGCCCAAAGTAGGAGAAGCTGTGACCCCACTGTTGTACCCCTGGCTGTCCCAAAGCACTTTCTGAGACAAATGGTGAGGTTCAGCTCTGCCCCAACATGGGAGCAAGACCAGGTGCTAAAATTCTGACAGGATCAGAAAAAGAAAGTGGCTTGTTACAAGCAGCAGGTTCTCCCTGCAAAGATACAAGTGTGCTGGTGGGAAAGGGCTGGTGCTAATCTTCACGCCTGTTTTATTCATGGCCTCATTTCCCTCTGCCAGAGGCACTGATCAAGACCCATCCATGGGATTATTCTTGTTAATGAGTGAAGAGGAAAGAGCCCAGAATGACTCTTAGTTTCTAGACCAGGATTCGAGGATTGACACTCAAAGTACCGAGCTGCATGTCGGTGATCAGCGTCTGGGACACCTCGTTTAGAGTTAACTTTAATGCCGGTTCCTGAGCTGCCAGTGTCGGAGCACAGGCACATCTTGGTGAGGCCAGAGCAGGGTCAGCAGTGCTGCATGTCTTTGTATCATCTCTCCCTGGCTGTAACTCTCCACTCCTTTCCTGCACACAGAAATGTGGCTCTGGTGACGGCGACCCCAGCGCAAGGCGTCGGAGTCAGCTCAGCATTTCGCACCTGCTCCAGGCCGTGCTGCCAGACCCTTCCTCCTTCCAGTGTGAGGGCAGTACCTGGGGTGCAGCTGCTGCTTCGGGTGTTTTTCTCATGTGCCTGTGCAATACATAACCGAGTGGTTTCCAATCCCATCTTCGTGCCCAGCACCTCCCAGCCCCTGCCTCCCCTGTGCCGTGGGCTGGTGGAGATTCTCCCTCTGTGGAACAAGAACGGAGATGCTCCAGGGAAGGAGGCTCAACACGGAAATCTCAGAACCACAGAATCACAGAAGAATTTGGGTTGGAAGGGACTTTAATGATGATGCAACTCCATGGGCAGGGACACCTTCCACTGTCCCAGGCTGCTCCAAGCCCTGTCCAGCCTGGCCCTGGACACTACCAGGGATCCAGGGGCAGCCACAGCTGCTCTGGGCACCCTGTGCCAGGGCCTCAACACCCTCCCAGACACCAATTCCTTCCCAAGATCCCAGCTGTGCCTGCCCTCTGGCACTGGGAGCCATTCCCTGGGGGCTGTCCCTGGGTGCCTTGTCCCCAGTCCCTCTGCAGCTCTCCTGGAGCCCCTTCAGGCCCTGGCAGGGGCTCGGAGCTCTCCCTGGAGCCTTCTCTTGTGCAGCTGAGCAGCCCCAGCTGTGCCAGCTTTTAAAATGCAGACTCCACCACTTTCTCTGTGTTTTGAGACATTTTCCTTCCCTCCCGTTTGCCCACCACTGCCTCTGTCACCTCCAAGAGCTCCTACTCCAGAATGCCACAAGCCCATTTATTCGGCTTCTTGCTCTGAGGTGCAGCTCAGCCACCTATGACTGCTGCTAACCCAAGCTCAGTTTTCCTCCATCCTCCCTCCCAACGTAAAAATCTAATTTCTTAGCAATGCCTCAGACTTTATCACGGTGCCCCAAGCCCCATTCAAGGCCTCCCAAGGTCTCCCCTTCCCCCCAGCCCTACGAGGAGGCAGAGGAAGCCAAACTGCAAGGACAAGCCCTGGCTTGGCAGCGATGCCAAGAAACTCGGGAGGTTTCCTGCTGGAGCACCTATGGAAAATGAACAGCTTATTTTTTCCTCCGTGTGTTCCCATTCATTCACGCTGAACACTCCCCAGTGTTTCCTGTCTCGGCAGAAGCTACGTTTGCTGTACCCAAAACCCTCTCAAAAATGCCACCAGACAGTCATATCCCACCAGGGTGGCAGCCCCTGGGTGTTTTATGGGATCACGGCATCAAACAGGTTGTATTTATGCTGTTTGCACCAAAAACGATCCTCCCCACCCTCCAAAAAGAACTTTCAAGGACAATATATTTTTTGAAAATATTTTTTAAAAATTATTTTGATTATTGCAGAATTTCTTGAAGACCACTTATTTTGCTATCAACAGAAAACAATCAGACTCCAGAAACTATTTAGAAAACCTTGCCTTGAGTAAATGAATCCCAGAACACTCAAGAAGTCACGTCCACCTGTTATCAGAAGCCACACACTTTGTAAGCACTTAGGTATACATCATTTAAAAAAACCCTAAACCTCCTTGTATTAAATGGCACATTTATTAGAGCTACTAAGTGCTTTGAAAAAGATCTTTTTACTTAAGAATTTAAAGGTATTTTTTGGGAAGATGTAATCCATTTTGGAAAGTTTGTTCCACATTTTTAGTCCTGCTGACAAAGTCACTGCTGTTTTTGCAGAGGATCTGTCACTTCCCTCAAGAAAGTGTTTTTATACTAAAAAACTTGTGGCTGCAGCATCATGTCCATACTTAACACTTATGAAATGCCTCATTTTTCAAGATTAGAGCTGGATAATTTTTGCAACCTCTTTCTATCACATCTTAATTATTTTTTCTCCCAATGGAACAGAAATATTTCCTCTTGATTTCTTGAAACAAGGACAGTTCGTGCATCATTTGGCAGCCCTGTGCAAGCAGTTTGTACTCGAATTTCCAGAAACACAAGGTGTTATTTACATTGCCAATTGCAACACTTCTTTCTGTGTAAAAGCTCCCTTAGAATTCCCCAATGCCAATCTTTTCCCTTTTTTTTTCTTTTTTTTTTTTTTTTTTGGATAAACAGACCCTGAAGGCAAGAGGAACACTGCAGGGAAGGAAAAACGCTCTGATACTGTTAGAGCTGGAGGCCAAACACAAATTCCACACTCTCTCCAGGCACAGGTTGATAAATTTGCTGGGATTTCAAGGCGCAGCCCCAGAATTCGATGTTCCCTGGGAGAGTGTTGATGCAGGAGATATATCTGTCTCTTAATACGCTACTCTTCCAGGGGAATGTGTCGACTGGCCCTCAGCTGGTCCAAAGTGCACTCCTCGCCGCTGTCCTGCCGCCCTGTGGAAGTCTTTCAGCTCCAGGGCTGGGAAGGAGAACTGGAAAAGGTCGAGGAATGGGAGGGGAGGGGAGGGGACGAGCAGCAGGAACGGGACCACGCCGATGCCCCAACACCGAAGCCACAGACCCCAAATTGCCAGCAGCTCCCGGCCACACACAGCGAGCCCCGCGTCTGTCACTGCTCCCACTCCAGCAGGCCGCCTCAGCATCCACCCCTTTTCAGATGCTTTCCAGTGGGAGCCACAGCCTCAGGGAGACAATAACCCTGGAAACACTGCAGTCGGCAAACATCCGTGATTGTTCCGCTTTAAGCAAGCCAGAGGTTCTTAAGTGGGAAACACCACATGAGCGGATATTCCACGCTCACAAGGTTTTAGAAACAAAAATAAGAGCTTGCAGTAAATCAACCCAATTGGAATAATAGGTAGGGAATTATTGTGTGTTTTTTTTTTTTTTTTTCTTTTAAAGGAAAAAAATTAAATCCTGGAGTGCACAGTTGTAGAAATAAGACACAATACCAGGAAAAAAACCCTTCAGAAAGCTGACGTTTAACTCTAGAATTTCACGTTTTCAGAAGGCACGGCTCGTCCCACACTCCCACCCCTGCGGAGGAGAGAGGAGAAGCTGAAGGCATTTAGCAGACTTAGATTTGCATCTATATTCTGCAAGCAGCAGATGCAAAGGAAGAGATTCATTTCCCCAACATAAGCCATCTAAAAATTAAATGCTGATAGTCATCTTGGATTCTTTTTTAACCCAGATTAAAATAGCTGCTATGTGCAGGTCTGCCCTGCTCTCTCCCCAGAGATTACTCAAAGCGCTCAAGTGCCAAAATTAAATAGGGGGCTGAAATCAAACCAGAGCTATCCCACCCTCAGCACAACTCCTGAATGCGCGGCCTTGTATCCAAAGCACACTGGAATCCCTGGAAAAAATCACGGCTGTAATCCTGGAAGGGCGTATCAGTCCTCTGCTGCTGCCCAGCGATTCGGGGAGGTCAGGATGACCTGAGGTGCTGTGTCAGCCCCCCCAGAGCGACCTGCCCTGCATCCAGCACCCTTCAGGGCAGCACACCAGCGTCCACTGGCTTGGCTTCAAAGGGAAAGGCAGAAGTGGAAGCGAAGAAGACACTCAAGCCCCCAAGCCTCTCTGCTGAGATCGGTTGCTTGGGATATTTTTACCGTCAGATATCCTGAGCCCTACCAGAGCAGCACCACCCTGAAGGCATTGGAATGAGCATCCCTGGGGGTGCAAAGGCAGGAACAACAGTAAAATCCTCAAAAAAGGGCCTAACAGGGTGAAGAGAAAGAAAACGCAAAGAATTTAAACGTGTCTGCGGCCTCTGCTTTTCGCTGCACCGTGCGGAAAAGGGAACGGTGCATGCCTGTGTGCATGCACAGGAGCAGGAGGGAGCAGAGCCTGGCCACACCAGCTCCTGCTCCTCAGCAGCACCCCATGGGACCCCCACGCTCGCAGCTGGGTGCCCAGGGTGTCCCACGTCTGCTAAATTTGCAGAATAAAGATGCAAATCTAAGTCTGCTAAATGCCTTCAGCTTCTCCTCTCTCCTCCGCAGGGGTGGGCGTGTGGGACGAGCCGTGCCTTCTGAAAACGTGAAATTCTAGAGTTAAAAATCAGCCTTCTGGAGGGTTTGGGGATTTTTTTGTTTTGTTTTTTTGGGGTTTGTTTGGTTGGTTGGTTGGGTTTGTTTGTTTGTTTGTTTGTTTGTTTGTTTGTTTTTCTTTTTTTTTTTCCTGGTATTGTGTCTTATTTCTACAGCTATGCACTCCAGGATTTAATTTTTTTTCCTTTAAAAAAAAAAAAAAAAATCTTTTCCCCCACCTATTACTCCAATGGGTTTGATTTACTGCAAGCTCTTATTTTTGTTTCTAGAACCTTGTGAATATCAGCTGATGTGGTGTTTCCCGGGGGCACACGGGGCACTCGGGCAGTGGGAGAGCAGCAAGAGGAGCCCCCAGCTTCCCAAAAAGCACCACCAGGAGACTCTCCGGCAGCAAAGGAGGGGAGGGAGAAGTCCTGGAAAGGAGCCCCCGTTTTTGTTGCTGGAGTCTTGCACTGCCAACCCAACACAAGGCTGGTGATCGAGGGCTCTGCCCTTTTATCGGCGCATTTCGAGCATCCAGCAGTCAGGGGAAGGTGCGTGGGGAGCAGAGTGGGAGCAGAGAGGGGACCAAGCTCATCTGCTTTTGTTCTTTCGATTGTTTTTTTTTTATTTTTTTTTTTAAGCGTGGCAGATGCCGCTTTTCCACGCGCGCTGCCAGCTCCACAGAAATTCTTTTTTTTTTTTTTTTTTTCCCTTCTTCTCCTTTTTTCCCCCCCTAACACGTTCCTTTGGGAAACAAAGGTTCGACGCAAAGCGCTGCCCCCTGATGAAATGTGGAAAGCGCCCGGTCTGGCTGCTGGTGAGTGCTGCTATTCATCTGACTAAGCAGCATTTGACATTTGGGCTTGGCGGGTCTCAAGTTTCCCTCTAGTAAGATATGGGCTGACTCCGCCGCAGCCAATCTCGGTCGGAGGCTGAGGATGGTGCCGGAGGGAGGGAGGGAGGCGTGAGCACATCCCAGACGGCGCAGCACCCACGGGCTGCGTAAGAGCGGCGCTGCGAGCCTGACCTCAGCTGCACCGCAGCCGTGGCACCGCTGCCCGGTCCTCCCGGACCTGCCGGGGATGCTGCTCAGCTGCAAATCCATCCCTTTCCTTTCCCTTTTATTTTTTCTTTTTCTTCTTAGTATTTTATCTTTTAGTCTTGGTATTTTATTAGTATTGTTATTTTTATTTTTATTCTTTTTCTTTTGAGTGATGTTTCGTTTTCTCTTGTTTCTTCTTATTCTTGCTTCTTCTTTGTTTTCTTTATTTTTCTTATTCTATTTTCTTTATTATTTTTATCTTCTCTTTTTTCTTGTTTTTCTTCTTCTTCTTCTTCTTCTTCTTCTTCTTCTTTTTCTTCTTCTTTTTCTTCTTCTTCTTCTTCTTCTTCTTCTTTTTTTTTTTTTTTTTCCCCCCACATTTCTTAACGACTTACACTTGGGGTTTTTTTTCCTTCTCTTCCCCCAGCTGCCAGAGTTTTGTGTTTCCTGTTGCCCGCGTGGTTTATCACCTTCTGCTGCAATCGCCAAGTGGAAGCTGTTCTACAAGGGCAGCGCCGAGTTTCCCAGCCCGGGCTTGAGCCTGGTGCAACACAACCGGCAGCATAAAGGGAAATCCTTTCTGTCAAGCCAGGGTTTCAGATTAAATCCCGTCAAACTGAAATCATACCAAAAGTGACAGGCTTGCAGAGCGCTGGCTGGGTGTTGCAAGGAGGCTGTGAGCTGAACCCACAACTCAGACATGTCCTCCCAGATGGAAGGACTCCAAGCCAGACAACAATACCACAGTCCAGTCTTCTGAGAGGTGTAATCCACAAAAAATCCCGCTCTGGGTGGATGTGTCGCTGCCCAAGCACAGCGAGCCAGCTGGAAAGAGCTGGCATGTTTGCCTTTGATGAGTAAAGCATTAAGTATGATTTGGTAGAGGCAGTTTGTGGTGCTGGGAAGACCTATACCATCCTTTAATCTTTACATTTCTCTTTGTCTTTTGCCCTCCTCCTCCCCACCCCAACATTTTGCTTTAACTACAAGCAAGGACACAAAGAGGGGAGCTGCAGCGTAAATGACACGGTTACTAAAATGAGCAGCGTTTATAAGCAAGAGTTCTCTAAGTATCACCACTTCCTGATGCAAGCACTGAACTCCTTGTCCACGATTTTTAAGACTTGTACAACAGAGTTTTTCAAAGAGTAAAAATCCCTTATCACCCTGTTTTGCACCAGACCTCCCAGGACTGTTAATGCAGTCACAGAGTCTCCCAGCACCCAAGAGCACCGTCCCTGAAGACCCACTTGTCACCCTCATTTCCACTTCCTGAGACTTTCTATTAGTGGAAATGAAATTTGCAGAACTTATTGCATAACTCATTCAAAAGAAGTTAGGAAGAAATATAAACACATCTCGTGGATGACAGTGAGCCTCTGTGAACCCTGAGCAAGCATCTACTCACTCCAAAAGCTATCCAAGGGCCCAACTGAGCGCAGGAAAAAAGTCAACCCCAGGCCACAAGTGCGGCAGAACACTGTAAAGCCATGGCTTTAAACTTTATTTGCCAGGTATCTCCATCCCTTGCCTCCAGGAGATGGATGGCCTCACCCAAGGATGGTTTTCTGCACGGTCCCTGGCTGCCCAAGAGCTCTGCCAAAGCTCAGCCTGACTTTGAGCCATCTCTTTGTTGGAGGAGACGCTGGAGCTCTCCTAGACAGGGTCTCAGGCCATCACGTCAGTGATCAGCCATGCGGTGTGACTGCAGGGATGCACGGGTCTCATGTGTGCTGCATGCTGCTGCAGTCCATGCAAGATGCGGCACGTTCCTCAGCTCAAGGTACACCCAAGATACTCATCTGCTCTGCAGACACAGCTGGGCCTCTCCAGAGGCAGCCCATGTGGACAAACATGGGTATGGAACAGCCTTGCACACAAATACGGGGATGTGCAGCCCTGCCAGAGCCGCACAGGAAATTCGGGGCATTCTCGAGGGATAAAACTGAGGAGTCGCCTCTCCCGGGTCACCCCAGAGAACCTCTGCCAGCTGTGACGAGGGTGCAGTGCCCTCCTGCAGCCCTGCCTGGGCGAGAGCAGCACCCCCAGGGCACCGAGCCTGGGGGAACACGCTCCACCCCACCCCTGCAGACCTCGGCTGAGGCAAGCAGAGGAGCTGTGGGAGGAACAGAGCAGGTAGAACCAGTGCTCCCCACCTGCCAGGGAGCTTGCTGCTGAGCAAGACCAGGGGCACAGTCCAAAACAAACAGCAGGAGAAACCACTTCTCCAAGGAACAGCTTGTCCACGCTGTTGAAACTGCGAGGGCATTACAGCAGAGAGAGCAGCCCTGCGCCAGCAGGCACCTCTGCTGTGCACACTCAAAGGCTTGAAGCACACCTGGAAAACGGAATGAAGAGGTCAAACCTGGGAGAAGGGCCTGCCTCATGCCACAGGCTGACCACGAGTCCCACACGTTTGCTCCGGCTGCCTTTAGCAGGCACACACGGGGAGGAGGGACTGACACAAATCCAGCTCTGAGCACTCACAGTGATGTGACTCTGCGTCTCACAAGGAAAAGGAATGCGGGTTTTTCTCTCCCTGCTCCTCAGGAAGGGCACAAGCCTCACTCCCAATGGTTTCCTGTGTGTGCCACAGGAAGATGGGCAGGCTGAATGCTGTCCCATCGGGAAGCAGCAGGCTGGAAGGGGTTTCTTCCAGCAGAGCAACACCATCTCTGACACCTCCCTGGAGGGCAGGAAGAACAGAGGGCTCAGTTTAACCTGCCCTTTAAAATCACATCCAATTCTCCCTTGTTCTAGCACCGAGCTGCACATCTACAGGTAACCTTCGGGGTTGAGACTGGAGGAGTCCCACCACACTCCACAGCTACACTCACACAGATGCATGACTGTGCAATAATAGTTGCAAAAACTTCTATCATTCAGGCATCAAGACCTGAAATGGGAGGAGAGGGACCTCTTTTGTTTCTTCTCAGCACGAGGTGAGCTTGGAGAACACCACCAACCTGCAAAAGCCAGTGATGCGCCCGCTCACACTACGTGGCCACCAAGCTATCAGCACTGTGCACACGCCTGCAGCAGGCAGCTGCGTAAGTCACAGAAAACATTTTTAGAAATACAGTTGCCATCACTAAAATGTTATATTCCCTGTGAAGAGTCCTTCCTTTGTTCCCCTGTCTCAAACTCTCACGGTTGAAGGGGGCAGAGGCAGCTCCAGTTGCAAGTTTACTAGCAGATTAACAAAAACCTTGAGGAACTTCAGCATATTTCTGGTGGCTGATATCCTAACGGATTTTATTTATATGAAATCCATGCCTTAAACAGCTGATAGTTGCTTCAAAACATGTCAAATTGACCCCTGTTCTGGCCTCAAAGGAGCTCACAAATCACAAATTTACGTAATAAATAAAAGTTCCCCTGGGACAAACAACAGACTGTAAAATGCACCCGTTCAGCAACTGCTGGGAACACTCATTTCCTAATCGGGCCCCGTGGATGCAGCACACACCAGCTTAACCTTATCTCCCCTCATCTGGGACTCAGACTGTGCGCTCACACAGCAGTTGTGCTCCTCCAGGAGCACCGTGGTGCTCAGGTGTCAGGTTTTTCAGAGATGAATCAAACACAGAACTGTGAAGAGCTACAGGAGCTACACACGACCCTAAACCCGCCTGGCACAGCCCCAGCCCCATTCCTGGGGGATGAGGAACCCGGGCACTGAACATCCCTTTTTGGCAGTCTGGAACCCTCTGTCAGATGCAGATGAGGAGCTGCTCCAGCTGTGGATGCTGCAGGTGATTGTTCGGAATGTCAGGGGGTTGGGTCACACCACGGAGCTCCCCACCTGCAGCCTGGCAGTGGCCAAGGCCAGCAGGAGAGCTCAGCTGCTCGGGAGCACTTTGGGAAAGGGCTAGGTAGCCAGGCTGGTGCTGGAATAAGCTCAGGACTTGGGGTGGAGCATGAGATCAGGGACATGAACGTGAAAATCAGGTTTTGGCTCATTATCTACACTCTATCACTGTATCTGACATCCTCTGCTTGGTGGGCTACAGCTTTGTACCAGGTATTTGGTACTTCCCTGATGCCCCATCCCTGGAAACATCCAAGGCCAGGCTGGATGGAGTGCTGACCAACCTGATCTAGTGGAAGCAACTCATTGCAGGGGGTTGGACTAGGTGTCCTTTGAAAGTCCTTGCCAACCCAAACCACAGAATTCTGTGATTCCGTGGTCTATTCCGGCACTGCCAGTGGTAAATAACGGCTTGATGAGGTATCTCACACAGGGGAGGCATCTAAGAATTTTAATGTACTTAATTCCACAGAAAAAATAGTTTTTTTAAAGTTAGATAGCTCTGTTCCTACATTCTCCCCAGGTCTTGACGCAGAAACAACCTACTGACTTGAGCTCCAGCTCTGCAGAGGGGAGCGTGCTCAGGAGAGCATGAGGAAGTGGGATAGTGGGGAGGGAGGGAACTCGGCCTTTGGGTGCCTGTGCTGTGCTCTGCAGTTTTGCACCTTAATGCCAAACGTCTCTTGTACTTGTGCAGTACATTCCTCAGGTCCACAGATGGGAGACAGCAACATGATCTTGTGGAAGGTGTGCCTGCCTCATGGCAGGGGCTGGAACGAGGTGGGCTTCAAACTCCCTTCCAACCCCACACATTTCCTGATGATTCTGTGGCAGGGGACAACCTGCAGCACCAAAACAAACCGAAGAAAGCTGCTGAGACACAAAAATCTGTCTCCTGCTCTCTCTGAGGAGCAGGCTGAGGGATGACAGCGAGCTCACTGCACCTGCAGCAGTCTCATGGAGAGGCTCATGCCAGCTTGTCGCTCTAAGCTTTGTGCCAAATAACTGCACCAGTGCCCAAACCACACCGAGAACGAGGGAGGAAAAAGAGAACTCCTCTGTATGGTTAGAGCCCCAAGCTGCCTATCCTCCACCACACAAGCAGGGATGGGAGTCACTGACACTCCCCCTTCCCACCCAGGGGAGTCACACTGAAATCCTCCTCCGAAGCCAGTGATTTAGACTGGAATTACACAGGTGGTAGCAACATACTGCAAATTCCTTGGGTTTGGTTGGTTCTCAAGTCATTCTCATGGAATCTATTTATAGGCCTGCAACTGCATTTTTCCATGGCACTCCATGACCCTTCCTCCCACCCCAGTGCTGGGCAGAGCAGGAAAAAGCTAAAGACAGAGACCTCAGATAAGCAAGACCTGAGCAAGAGGCACACCTGCTTTGCAGTACAAGAGTCATGTGTCTCCACTGCAGTACCTGGAAGCTGCTCAGAGAAGAAACAGCGGCACACACTTCTGCCCAGAGCATCAGGACTCGGGGCTCCCAATCTCCAGGACAAAATGCTACAGGTGGTGACGGAGGCAGGACACCCTTGGTGAAGGCACGCCTCAGAAACAGCATTAATGAATAAATACTAGTGTTTGTGTAGCCGCATCCAACACTTGCCACAGTGAGCTCCTGGTTCATATCCAAACTTGCCCTTTCCCTCAACTTCAAACTACTCCATGCTCAATACACACTCCAGACCCTACTCCATACTCAGCCTGGAACTCTATACTCTACTTCCATACAATCTCTCCTGGATCTTATTTGCAGACTGACACTTGCCACTGTTAGAGAAGCAGTCATAAATGTTCTACCTTTTGCTCACCACAAACTCGCAATGCTTTTCTCCAAATTAGTAACATTTGTTACTGTTCTAGCAACGGAAGAGTTGCTGAATCTCACAGTTTCATGACTATTTTTAAGGTGACTTAGAAGTTTCTGGAGTCTGGTCAATGTACTTTAGTTTGTACAGGTGAGGAACTTTAGCCTGGTGTCAGAAGAGGCTCCTGAAAATAAGGTTTTCACGCTCAATCCCACAATTAGCATTCCCGCAAATAGAATTTCTCAATGCTCTGCCATCTCTTAAGTTCTCCCTCCCATGTCAAAATTGCGTTGTCTTCCTCTTCACGCACTAGATTTTGAAAATCCCTTTTCAAGATCTGAAAAATCTCTGTTTGTAAATAACCACAGCAGAGGGGAAAAACGTTGTGTAAAATACTCTTACGAGAAAAACAAAAAGCCCAATGATTATATCATGTGTATCTTGTATTAGAGCTAAATGTTTATAAAGAGGGATTAATTTTTTTTTTTTTTCTTTCCTGGCACCATCTATAATAAATACACTGCTAGAGAAAACATGTGAAGTGGAAGACATGCACTCAACACTGAAGAAACATGTTTGGATACAGCTCAGTGTGGAACTCACAGAAGAATCTAACACCATAATGGGTTTTTTTTTTAAGAAAATAAAAAATTCTGTTTTGAGCTTCCGGCTTGATGTCAGTGCTCAAATCTCTCAGAGTAAAACTTGGGTGAGTTTTCTTTCGAGACGTGGTCAGATGGTGCATGAAAGCTCCATTAACTCATTAGCTAGTAACAGGAATGAGAAACATTTCATGGGTTAGCAGAGGTTATCAGGCAGCAACACAGAAACGAGGGCACAAAGCCTTTCCCCTCCTCCCCTTTCCCCCATAGTTCAGGTTTTGGCTCATAAATGCTTACTTTGTTCTTTTGGTTTTTGGTGGGTTTTTTGGGTTTTCTTTGTTTTGTTGGTTTGTTTTTGTTTTTTTTTGTTTTTGTTTTGTTTTGTTTGTTTTGTTTTGGGGTGGGTTTTTTTTGTTTTTTGGGGTTTTTTTGTGTTATTCTAATTGCCCTGCTGCTAATGCAGAGGACCCGGTGTGATGTCTGTGTTTGGGACAGCAAGGAATCTGTTGTGCCTGGCTCTTGGTGTCCAGGCTGAGCATCACAACCTCTCCAGACCAGCAGGTTCACTCCCAGAGCTTGCTGCCTTCGGCTTCCGTGCAACAGCTCCCTGTCTCGCTGATTTTCACAGAGATTAAAGCTCTGCTTTCACAATCACTAATGCCACATTTGGGCAATTCCTGATCTCACAGAAAACACATCCAGCCCAGGCAGGGCGTGAAGACACAGCCCCAGTTCTGCTGAATCAGAGCAAAAGCATGGCCACCAGAGGGAAAACAATAGCTGCTCTGGTTTAATACCTGCCAGGGGGAGTCTGTCATGCTGACAATTCCAAATAGCTGTGGATCAGCAGCCTGAGATCACACCTGATCTGCACTGCAACTCCTATGGCTCCAGCACTGCGACCAAGCATCGCTGGCTCCACAGCTGGACTTGTTCTCAAAGGGCGCCCTCGAGTAAGTCCAAAACCTTTACCTTTTGATCTTAACTCACTTCCATGAGAAAAAACTTATCCAGTATAAAACTAAAATCAACAACCGCATGTGTAATTCAAATTTAACTCGTGCTCCAGCCCACCTGTTGAATTTACTTTTTCATGTAAATGTACCAAAGCCAGCAAAGACATGACCAGCACTAGCTGTTTCCAGAAGAGGAGAAGTGCACCCCTGTTATCAAACCCTTAGCTCTGGGCTCTCAGAAGCATTAATTTCCCTTCTGATCCCCCTCAGCATCCCCCGGCAGCATCCCAGTTGGACAGCACAGAGTTTGGCAGGTGGAGAGGCCAGACAGAGCCCTGCCCAGATTAACAGCATCCCACCAGATGGAAAACGTCTGGATTTGCAGATGGAGGAAGAGCTTAACAGAAATACTCTCACGATGAGGTGAGACTTCCCCAAAAATGTGCACCTTAGGAGCTTCAAGATGTAATTTTTTTTGCACATAGAATGCTACACAACGTCCCATCTCCATTACTGGAGCTCCACAAGCAGTGCAACGGGACTGCTTGTCTCTAATCCAGAGAGGCATGCAACAGGTTAAGTCCATCTCTGCCAGGCCTCTGTACCTTCTCCCTCTCTCTCACATACAGTTGTTTAGGATCAAGGTTTATATAGGGTTTTTTTTGTTTGTTTGTTTGTTTTTCCCTAATTTTTTCCTATTTTTCTTATTTTCTGGACCAAGGAACCCCAGACTCTATTCTCTCCGTCTCCTGCCAGACCTGCACTCCAGTCATCATCCCCTCAAACTGCAGTTGGGACCCACCCTTATGCAAAACACCAAACGCTTCCCAACGCCCTCGGAGCCCAGCAGCACCACACGCTCCGGGGTGCAGGGCAGCACAGATGTGCTGCCGGCGTCGTGGCAGCTGCCTGCTTAAAAACCCCAAGAGGAGAAACGGGGCCTGAATTTTTAAGCGCTCAAGTTTCAAGGTTTAATCTGTCAAGCTCTTAGGAGAAAGGCCGTGCTACTGCAATGAGTGCAGATGCTTTTGCGAGTTTGCGAGGCCGGGACAGCTGCAGGGCGTCTACAACGCTCCACCCAGCGGCAGAAACCTCCACCTGCCTGAAGGGAGCAAATCCTGCACGGTTCCACACGGGCAGTAAACCCCACACGTGCTTTCTTTCCCCACACGGGTTCAGAAGGAGAAAGAAATTAACATTTTCAATGTACTGCACAATAGAGACTCTTCACGTAGAGGATACAACTCAGGCTAAAAAGATTTTTTAAAAATAAATAAATAAATAAATAAATAAATAAATAAATAAATAAATAAAGCATGCACTCAGGACACTTAAAGTACGTGACTATCCCTCTAAAATCTAACACATTTCTTATCTCCTGCTCCTTCCACGACACTTAAATCCCCCTAATCCCAACTGCTCTCAGCAGAGATGCCTTAATTTCCCAAAGGCGGAAACACAGTTCTACCATTGTTATATCCAGGAAATCAGAGGACATTAGTTGGGAATTAGTACAAGGATCAGGTATTTCTGCTGTTACTCCGTAATAAATGATGGGGCTTTACTAGCAAAGACAAGCTCAGACCAAAGCCTCAATGCTCAGCACCCCCGTGTATTGTGGAAGATTGGCTCAGGAATCAAACATCAATGCTAATGCTCGTCTTTAATGATAACTCAGCAAGAAAAAAGTGTTTTGAATCCCTGCCCATTGGAACTGAGGTTGGAAGCAGATGGTCTTTAATGTCCCTTCCGACCCAAACCATTTTGTAATTCTGTGATTCTGCATTCTGAAGCACAGCAAGCCGTGTTTGTGCCAGGCCTAGCACAGGACCTGGTTTTAACCTCCTGGGAATGCCATGCTCTAGGCTTAGAAGTGAAATCAGGAACTACAGAAGAGGAATTCAGAGGGATTGCTGCTGGTCTCAACCATTCAACGGATTAATTAGGACAAAGTCGGTTTAGATGGGATATTGGGAAGGAATTCCTGGCTGTGAGGGTGGGGAGGCCCTGGCACAGGGTGCCCAGGATCCCTAGAAATGCCCAAGGCCAGGCTGGAACAATCTCATCTGGTGGAGGGTGTCCCTGCCCATGGCAGAGGGTGGGACAGCGTCCAAGGTCCCTTCCAACCCAAACCATTCCCTGATTCCATGAACACATTGCTCTGACCATTGCTCATCTGGGTGTTGTGGAGGAAGCTGCAGGCGTTGGAGCAGCCCTACCTGAAGTCCCAGCAACTTCATGGGAAAGGATTTCTCACTGCTTCACTTTAGTGTGGCAAAGTCCCTCATCAGAGGTTCTCACAGGAAATGAAGGGGATAAAAATGGAACTATTTGGGAATAAGCAGTTGGCTCATACTGCACAGAAAGGTTACTGGCAGGAGGTTGTACATCATCTGCGCTGATAAAAAATTGTCAAGGTATCTGGAAGTTGTAGCTTATGCATTAAAAAGTTCTCTGGAAAATAAGGTGGACATCATGAAGCATTTTGCAGAAAACATGCCATTACTCAGGATGACCAAACGCAGCTCTCATGGCTAGAATTACGTAGGAATCTCAAAATTTTGAGTGATAAAAAGGGGAAGTGAAACATTATGTGCTAAACAAAGCACATGAAGGGGATTTACTGTAAACACACAGTGATGAGCTCAGAAAGAACGGTCATTACACAGGGATAAGATCCTGGAAAAACTTCATCCGGTTGTCTGAAATGAGAATTCAACGATCATGCACAGTCAAGAACTGCCCATAAATTCCTTCATGAGAGCAAGAGGAGAGGCAGCACCCATCCATGACCTCAGGGGCCAGACCCAATGGAATGACATGAAGTTCTGTAAGGGCAGGTTTAGGTTGGATATCTGGGAAAGGTTCTTCCCCCAGAGGGGTCAGGCACTGCCCAGGCTCCCCAGGGAATGGGCACGGCCCCGAGGCTGCCAGAGCTCCAGGAGAGCTTGGACAGAGCTGCCAGGGGTGCACAGGGTGGGATTGTTGGGGTGTCTGTGCAGGGACAGGGGCTGGGCTCTGCCAGAGCTCCAGGAGAGCTTGGACAGAGCTGCCAGGGGTGCACAGGTGGGATTGTTGGGGTGTCTGTGCAGGGACAGGGGCTGGGCTCTGCCAGAGCTCCAGGAGAGCTTGGACAGAGCTGCCAGGGGTGCACAGGGTGGGATTGTTGGGGTGTCTGTGCAGGGACAGGGGCTGGGCTCTGCCAGAGCTCCAGGAGAGCTTGGACAGAGCTGCCAGGGGTGCACAGGGTGGGATTGTTGGGGTGTCTGTGCTGGGACAGGGGCTGGGCTCTGCCAGAGCTCCAGGAGAGCTTGGACAGAGCTGCCAGGGGTGCACAGGGTGGGATTGTTGGGGTGTCTGTGCAGAGACAGGGGCTGGATTCCACGATCCCGGCGGATCCCTTCCAACTCAGATTATTCTCTGCTTCTATGATTCCAAGAAGGAAGAGGGAATTAGTTGTTGGGTATTACAGAAGACACTACTGGTTATTAAAAAAAATTCTTCCGCAAAGGATGTGGCAAAATCCATGTGGCAAATATATTTTGAGCAGTGAAATCCCAGTAATCCTAATTTACTGAGATAAGAGTAGGAAGAGGAAAACAGATACTGTATTAGACAAACATCTGGTTTGCGGCCCGATGGCAGCTGGGTTGGATGGAGTTTTTTTAATCCATATAAACAGTGCTAAATATCTCTACAGTTGTTAAAATCACTGCACCCATGAAAACCCCTGGGAAGGGGATCAGCATACTTCAATTGTTATCCACCAGCTGTAGCAACACTTGCCTTGACCTGAATTTCCTGCTAGGCTAGGCAGACAGGCATGAGTAACTGCCTGGCTTTCACAATCCTCCCATGCCAGCAGAGTGGCAAGAAGCTGTTGCAGATAAGGAATATTTGACAGCGGACAGAGGACAGGAAAGAGTAAAGGCTGCAGTCCCTGCTCCTGTTCCAGCGCTGTGGAGAGGCGTGTGCTGTCTCAGGGCTCTCTCCAGTGAGTACCTGATGCAGACATGCACATCAGAGCAAGCTGCTCACGGCAGCCTGAAGGACTCCAGTGAGCACAAAGCCTTCATTTCACCCCAGTGTCATGTTGGTTCTGTCAAATGATTCATAGCTCTAACTCCACTGCCTCTGAGAGGCCAGGCAGCTTCCTTGGAGCTGCACCTCCCAAACTGGCCAATAAGAACAGACCCAAGAAATATGGGTGATACTATCAGAGGAAATTTAAGAATGAGATGCTGAATGCATGCAGTCGCCATGTGACAACAGGAGAGATGCAGCCACAGCCCTTCTCAGAGGGCTGGCAGATTTGCTGGAGTTCTCCAGAAACTACCTAATAAACACCAGTTACTCCTCGACCAGGAAAAACACTCTCTCCAAAACTCAACAGTCATTTCCCAAAAGTAACGATTCTCACAGTGATTTACTTTTAAAATAAACTTACAAACAGAACACCAAGCCCTTTTCCTTTTTGTGTTGTATTTATTATTCCTTTGGGAGGCACAATGAAAATTCCAGCTTCTGCTGTTTTCCCTTGCAGAACAGCAGGGTACAGATTAATAGCCATCAATCTACAATCAATATATACTTCAAAAAGTCTCTGATTACATTTTCACATTTCCTGATAATATAAGAGGCACATGTTCCAGACAGTGTCAGTAGCTGAAGTAAGTTCAAGCAATACTTGCTTGAAAAGCTGCACTGACTGCTATTTTAAGGCAGGTTGGGTGATAAGTTTGACAGGCGATTTCCTCAGGAAATGAAAGTAATTTTTGCCTACAGAAACACATTGATTGAAAAGAGGCTTTTAGAAAATACCTCATCAGTGTGAAATCACATCGATGCCGCACTAGAAAGACATCAACGAATCTCTTTTTTTTTTTTTTTTTTTTTTTTTGTTCAGAATTCCGAGTTCTCAGTTGTTCCTTTACCTTGGAAAGGGCAGGCAGCGATGCTCTGTTGGTTTCTCAGGGAACCAGCATCTCGGGCCGGGCTGCACCGGCCAGGATCCATCAGGCTGTGCTCTCAATGAGCACAGCAATGCCTTGCCCGCCGCCGATGCACGCTGACCCAACGGCGTACTTCCCACCACGGCGCCTGCTCGGAAACAGCAACAGGGAGGGCGGGTTACCTGCAGGAAACCACAGCAGCTCCTGTCCTGATGTCACGAGAGGAAACCAGCTACCAGCAGGGTGTTACTGAGGATGTTGTTGTTTTCCTAGTAAAATATCACAAAGTGACCAGCTGATGTTGAAATATTTCTGGAGGATAACTTTGGACATCGTATGGTTCCACGCCCTGCCACAGGCAGGAATTACTCCCACTAGACGCCACCTGAACGCTTCTAGAGTAGTTTTTGAACCACCTGAACACTGCTGAGGGAGTTTTTAAATGCTAGGTTTCCTACAGCCATACTCCAAGAAACAGTCTTCTTGAAGGTGCAAATGATCTGAAGTTTCATGGCTTAAACAGTGTTGCAAGTACAAGCAAAGAGACACTGATCTCTACCCTGAGTGGGTGGGAAAAAACCAGAAAATTCAGATTAAAATGGGTACTAAGCATATCAAACAAGCCAAAAGAGCCAGAATTTCTGAAAATGAACTAAAGGAAAGAGAAGGTGACAACAAAGTCTTTTAAAGCATCCCCTTCCAGTAGCTAAAGGGGACTAGAAGAGGGACTTTGCATATGAGCCTGAAGGGACAGGGCAAGGGGAAAATGGCTTCCAGTGCCAGGGATAGATAGGATATTGGGAAGAAATTCCTGGCTATGAGGTTGGTGAGGCCCTGGCACAGGGTGCCCAGAGCAGCTGTGGCTCTTCCATCCCTGGCAGTGTCCAAGGCCAGGCTGGACAGGGCTTGGAGCAACCTGGGACAGTGGAAGGTGTCGCTGCCTACGGCAGGGGATGGAATGAGATGGTCTCTAAAGGTCCCTCCCAACCCAGAGCGTTCCAGGACTCTATGAATCCATGAAATGCACCATGCCAAGAAGAGAACAGACTTTGTTCAGAGGCCATTTCAAAAAAAAAGGAAACCTTCCCACAGACTCCTGTGGGCTTGGACCAGGCCTAGGTGAACTAACGAACGCTGCTGTGGCAACAGGACGGAACGTGAGGCAGGCGCAGGACCCGCACTGCAGCAGAGAGGTGGCAAATCCGTCCAGAAGGTGGCACGTTCCGGCGGGGAGGGCTGTGTGCTGGCCGACTGGAAGAGTTCAGCCACAGGGTATCCGTGCTCCGCCAAAACGTCTGCAGGCATCAACGCCCCAGCACTGCACCCACCCTGAGCAGCTCCTGTCCGTGGGCATACCTTAATTCATGCACCAGGTGAGCCGTGATCCGTGACCCCGAGGCCCCCAGAGGGTGGCCGATGGCGATGGCACCTCCGTTGACGTTGGTCTTCTCAGGGTCAAGGCCCAACACTTTTTCCACAGCCAGATACTGAGGTGCAAATGCCTCATTTACCTAAAGCACCAGGGAAACGACAGAAGTTTTACACCAGCTTCCGGCAGTACGTGTGCAAACAAGATTAACTGAGGTGAGCTGGTCCTTCAGGTCCTTTAGAGAAAAACATTAAACGCTGTGTTTGTAACAGCATGCTTAGCCAACGCACATCTGTCCATCCAACCCAACTAAATTAAAATACTAAGCAAGTATGAGGTGTATTTTATAAAAAAAAGGTACAGTATGTTCTGAGGCAGTTGGTCTACCAAGAGCCTGCTGCACTGACAGAGAAAGGCCCTGTTCACATGTATGACTAACTGCAAACATGAGCAGCCCAGCCAACGGAGTAAAATGTCGCATCACATGAGGATATTTTTGTTCCGTGGAATGCAATCACACCACTTCCAGTTTCCACGTGCCCGGGATTTTTGTAGTGACTGTGCCGCAGGAACTGGATGGACAGAGGTCAGGCAGGCTCCTGACAGCCAAGAGCACCTACGTGGTATGAGTGGAATCTTTCTGCTAAAAAAGATCAGGGGTAAAATCACCGCTCCTGTAAAAACATCTCACCTCTACCAAATCCATATCCTTCAGGGTCAGTCCTGCCTTCTTCAACACCTCTGTGATTGCAGGTACAGGGCCTGTTTAGAAATAGTATGCAGTTAGTTAAATAGAGACTATTAAGTATTAGAAACTTGTTTTACATAGGATAAATTCATAAGACCTCACGAGATCCCCTCCCACAAGGCTCTGAGCAGCCAATGAATTCTGGATATGTCACTCACCTGTTTTATTAGGTGGCAAGAGAACTCCTAAACCTCAAAACTACTCAGTCTCCCGGCCAACATAAAGCCAGGGAAAGCTAAGAGTGTCACAACTGCTGCACACAGAGCTTTCAAGTCAAGAGAAGTGAGAGTCCCCAGGCAAATAAAACAAATTCACAACGGTTTTGAGGCACTCTCCTTCCCAGTACTCTTGGTCCCACTTATTCTCTCCTCACAGCTTGCAGCCTCCAGGTAAACAGAAAAGGAAAAATTCAGGCTGCTCTAGAGTTTGCTGGTCATGTGCTTAGTTATGGGTATCGTTGTTTTTGTGTTTGTAATGTATCTGAAAAATCTTCTAGCAAAAAGCCAAACATTTAATTAGCTTATTCCAAACAATTAAATGCCTCCTCAGACCCAGGTCTTGGACAATTGAAGAAAGTAAGATTTTGGTTTTCAGAGTATTAAGAGTTTGGCAACAATACTGTTCCCTGAAAGAAAGCTGCCTTCTATAACCTAATATAATACACTGAGGGAAATTAATCCCAAACACAGCTCCCTAAGGAAACACACACTCAAAGAGAATTTTGAAGGGTTAACTAGGTACGTGCTTGCACGAGAAACGTTCTGAGATGCTGGGTGGTGGCTGATCATCCAATTCCAAAACGCCAACAATCCTAAACGCTATCACACTGCCAAAAAACGGTGTTGAAAACACACAGCTCAAAGCATAAAACAACAAAAATAAGTAAATGACCAAAGAGAAAGAAGAATTAAAAGAAGAAAGGGCCCAGTTCAGAGCTCAGCAGAGTATCGGGGAGCCCCAGGCAGCTTAACACTAGACTCTAAGTGCATCTAATTAGGGAAGGATTTTAGTATGCCTGTTAGGCGTGAGAGTAATGGGAGGGTCTCCTGTGGACAATACAAAGACCCCTAATGACAGCCAAGTAAACTTTTTCCCCACTCTCTCTTTTTTAAAATCATGAATGCTCCCACTGGACGCTGTGAGACAGGAGTCTCTATCAGTACGTGAAAGGACCAGTGGCTCAGACTGAGCTCCTGTTTGTCAGATCTGCTGCTGTCACGCTGATGAATCTCATCTGGTCTCTTTGAGCGGCTGGGGACAAGCTGTGGTGTGAAGGAGCTGGGATACTAAGTGATCCTCCATATGATTTATGAAGTTTTCAAACTAGCTACAAGAGTTGCCTGACTTGGAGAGAACAGGCTGGTGCAGGAAGCACAATGGCAGCACAAAGTCCAGTGAAAAAAGCCCTCCCTCCACGTTTGCTTTGAAGGCTGTGTCAGTCTGACCAGGAAAACAAATCTGACAATGCCTCATTTGCATTTCCACTGGCACACAGAACCAGCCAACAACAGCTCCTCTGAACGGAACGACAGAGAGGAAAAGCAATGCCGGGATACAATGCTGTCTGAAAACCCAAGTGAAGGGAAAAATCCTGTGGCGTCTGGATTGGCTTTGTGGGATTGTTTGTGCTAAGAGATGCTCGATAAGGAAACAGAAAACATGGGACTAAAGCAACCAGAAAAGGGGTTGGTTCGCCAAGTAATGCTTGAACAGATGCATGCCCTGGGATCCAAGCAGCTTGAGCCACTGAGGAAGTGCTGAAAGGCGTTCACATAGCCACGACTTCACCAACAAGAGGTCAGGCAGGCAATTCATAGTGACACATTTCATCACGGGATTTACAGCTTACAGGAAACTAAAATGAATTTTAGGCGAAAATGGTTTTTTTTTTTTAAAAAAAAGGTTTGTTTGTTTTCTTGACTAAAAGAAACAGTAAAAAAGGGGAAGGAGGAAGAGCCTGAAGGACTATACTCATGCTATGACTGTGGGTCAGACACTGCACACACCCTTCCAGCAAAACTGAGGAGCAAATCTGTCCCTCTGCACAACAGGGCACAGAAACGCCTTCAGAGCCACCAGCCCGAGCACAGTGGAGCACCCTTTCCTTGCTTTTAGAACGCCCAGGACAAGAACATTTAAATGCTGCTAGATGCTCTAAAATGATGTGCTCTACTGCAACTTACCGATGCCCATGATGGAAGGGTCACAGCCAGCCGAGTGATAAGCTACTACTCTTGCCAGAGGAGTAAGACTGTGCTTTTTAAGTGCTGATTCACTGGCAAGGATGACTGCACCAGCTCCATCACACACACCCTTGCAGTGAGAGAGAAGCATTCTTAGTGGGAAAATATAAAGAAACAAAAAAATATCTTCATGCTCTTTAAACTAAACCCCCTAAAAGGGGGCTGAGTCTAAGGTACTATAATCAGCATTTAACAATGTTTATTCAAAACAACAGAAAACAATCTTTCACTATTCTGAGGATGGGGCATGAAAGTTAAATATAGATAAATGTTTAATAAATTCCAGTGTGTTCGAAAAGAAAAGTAAGTCTTTCTTGCATTGGAAACATGCTTCTGCTGACTTGCAAGAACACTATTAATAATGAATAATATATGTGCTATTAATTATAAAAAATACTTTACAGACACCCACACTGTGGCTTACAGTCTATTTTAGGCATGAATTCAGACTGTATGATCACAGCACTCCATCTGGCCCAAAGAACTTTAACCAATTAATTAAGATACTGACTGTGGGAGGAACAGTCCACAATGACATGCTGCTAAGCACTGAGTATATTCTGGGTAATAGCAAAATGTGGTTTGGGGGAGAGAGGACAGTAGCTGTGGTACAAAGATGAGCAGCAGCAGTATGCCCACCAACAAAATGTAAGTTTAAAGCAAGTAAGTTCAGTAACCACTGCCTCCCAAAGAAAGCAGAGGGGCTACCAGCTGCACAACTCAAGGCTGATGAAGAAATGCCAAGGCCTGACTGCAAGATCAGTGGCAATCCACAGAATCAAATTTTAGGACTTAGGAGCGGCCTGAAGGATGCCCTGGCACCTCAGGGCTGGAAGAGTCAGCCAGGCCATTCAGCTGCAGAATTAGAAGTCATTTTCATCAGCAGACACCACTGACAGCCAACTTGGCGAGAGATAAAAACGGTGGCAATAGATCTGGAGAACCACAGCGGTCTGATGTACTCACTGAGGCGTTCCCAGCCGTGACTGTTCCATCCTTTTTGAAGACACACGGGAGTTTTGTCAGCTGCTCCATCGTGGTCTGGGGTTTGGGGTGCTCATCCTTTTGCATGCTTTCTTTACCCTTCTTTGTCTTCACTTCAATCGGTGCTATCTCAGCTTTAAAGTAGCCAGCATCATTAGCTGCAACCACAAAAAGAAAAGTAGAAGGACTTGATAAAAACATCTAGATGATTCTTCAGCATGACCGTATTTTCATGTGCACACAGTTTATGCTCTGTTTGAAACAAAAGCTCAGGGACTGCAGTACTTATGCTTGATTTTGCTTAAATAAATTGGTTTGTATTTTACTGTTGGGTGCTTTTGTGGTTTTTGTTATTTTAAGAAATTGGGGCAAAAACCATACAAGTACACTCTAAAACTTCTCCAAAGAAAGTCTCAAATATTGAAACTTTATTTCAGGTTTAAACAGCTGAACTTTTGGGGGGTTGTTTGTTTGTTTGTTTGTTGGGGTTTTTGTTTATTTGGTTTGGTGTTTTGTTTGTTTGTTTTTTAAATGTAAACTGCTAGGTTTATTTTTAGTACATATTCCCCTTGATTACTGCTTTTGAGATGACAGCTGAAATGACAGCTCTGTCATTTCTCAGATGGCCAAGATGTAAATCTCACTTGGAGAGGAATGTGCAAAAAACCTCTTGAGCCACATTGTTTCTCTTGATAAGATACTGTATTATCAATCAAAATCCGGTTCAAGGTGCTCCTCCAAAAGCTCTCACTGTCAAACCAGGATCTCAGAATGGGATTCAGCTGCCTAAACAACCTAAAACAATTCAAGTCATTGGAGGTATCTAAGATGCCCCAAAAAGGATCTGGCTACATGGCCTAACATAACATGAGACAGAGATTTAAAACTAAGACACTGAAATGGTCAGATCTGATGCTGTTCAGCTACCTCTGGGCTTCTCAACAAATTCCTCAAAACCTTTTTCTTTCCTGATTAAGCACAGGGCTCTCTCTTCACTGTGGGATAAGACAATCTGGTCCTACAGACAGAAACAAAAACAGCAAGGTAAAAATCCTAGAAAACAAGAAGCACAGTTTCTAGCAAAGGCTCCAGGAATGGCAGGAGTTAGGTAACAAGAGGAACAAGCAGGAAAGGTAATAAATGATGAAGAAAAAGTTACAAAAAGCACTTCTACATCTACATTTTTACTGGAAAAAATTCCAAAATCTTCCTTCAAGAGTGCAGCTGTTAAAATGCACCATCACTAGAATCTAAAACCATGCTTAGATCTTCCCTTCCCATGTTCACCTTTGGCCTGCAATGCATGATGAGTCCCAGCATGGCCACTGCACATTCTACTGGCTTTTGGCCTAAACTTCACAGCAACTGAATCACAGAAACCAGGGATGGTTTGGGTGAGAAGGAACATTAAAGTC
Source organism: Hirundo rustica (assembly GCF_015227805.2). NCBI lineage: Eukaryota > Metazoa > Chordata > Aves > Passeriformes > Hirundinidae > Hirundo > Hirundo rustica. The sequence continues at coordinate 810,122 of NC_053488.1, read as the reverse complement.
CATCTCATTTCAACTCCCTGCCATGGGCAGGGACACCTTCCACTGTCCCAGGCTGCTCCAAGCCCTCTCCAGCCTGGCCTTGGACACTGCCAGGGATCCAGGGGCAGCCACAGCTGCTCTGGGCACCCTGTGCCAGGGCCTCAACACCCTCCCAGCCACCAATTCCTTCCCAGGATCCCAGCTGTGCCTGCCCTCTGGCACTGGGAGCCATTCCCTGGGTGCTGTCCCTGGGTGCCTTGTCCCCAGTCCCTCTGCAGCTCTCCTGGAGCCCCTTCAGGCCCTGGCAGGGGCTCGGAGCTCTCCCTGGAGCCTTCTCTTGTGCAGCTGAGCAGCCCCAGCTGTGCCAGGCTGGCTCCAGAGCAGAGGGGCTCCAGCCATGGCAGCATCTCCGTGGCCTCCTCTGCACTGGCTGCAGCAGCTCCATGTCATTCCTACACTGGAGACCTCAGAGCCGAATGCCTCTGAATCATGGTTTTGGGCACGTAAACCACCCAGAGAACAGTTTAAAACACAGCTCCTAAACAAACATCCCCTCTTCAGACTCCATGGGCTCCGAGTGTTCAAGCTTTCAAGAACAACATCGAATTTGCAAAAGAAAGCAGGGGGATTCAGATGAATTACAGCAGATGCTGGCACACAAGAAGGATGTGGGTCACTGTGGAAGACTGCTCTTCCCACAGAGGAAAGTGAAGCCAGGCATGCCTGGGACAATGCTGCATCCCACCAGAGGGGCACCAACAAATGCCATTCACCAACAGGAGTCCTGCTCAGGCAGGAGCTGACCCGTGGCTGGCCAATGCTGTTTGCTGCCCCAACAGCTAGGGAATGTCCCTGAGGAAATCACAGGAAGGCAGAGGAAAGGAGTTCCCACTAAACCTTCTGAGGGGTGCAACACCTGACCCAGTACACTCTCAAAGTCAACCCCCAAAGGAGCGCGTTATTCGCACCAACAAAATCACGAATTTGCCAACAGAAGGACGAATTACACCAGAGAAAACCTGAGAACACTTGGAATCAACGCTGAAAATGGACCAGAACCTGAAACCAGCATCACAGAACCACTTCCACTCCTCGATTTACTCACCAGCTTTGCACCTCTGCTGCGTTTTGAGCGCGTACCGGTCACATTCCTCTCGGGAGATGCTGTATTTTGCAGCCAGGTTTTCAGCTGTCACTGCCATAGGTATTTTGACATGTGTATCTGTCAGGGCTTCCCACAACGTGTCCTCCAGCTGCCACGCAACATCCGAGGAAGAAAATTAGAAAGCAGGGCAACGCTGTATTTATTACTGACAGCTTCTAACTGTTCAGCAGTCTCTTGGAAAGTAATGGCTCTTTGTAAAATTAATTCAGGTCACCTACAGATAATTTATTGATTTATTAGGATGAACACACTGGAAAACGATGCACAAGTTATTGTGTGCTATTCTAGTTAATCTTCACTGCGCTCTAGCACAATTCTTTCCACTCACACGTGGCCCCAAGAGGCTTGGGGAAAGGTTTAAAAAAAGATTTTTAGTATTTCAGCACATTTCACTTCTGTGTGAGATTATTTATTAGAGCCCTGTGAGCAAACACACCTGTCTGGTTGCCAAGAACAAAATGGGGAGGCTCTTTGAGAAGGCACAGCAGCCTACTGATTCTTTAGCTCTTTCTCTACTGTCAGGTAAAATCCCCTGCCTAGAGTCACAGGCTTCTGTGGGCACAACGTCTCAGGGGAGAAATTACCCAAGTCCACCTTCACTCAACTTGGTAAAGGCAGGCCCAGTCAGTTCAGATGGGTTATGTTATCTCTGTCAGCAGTGAAGTTCTGCAAAATAAACCCTTCATCCACCTGTCACTGTGTAATTCAGTTATTTTTATGGTAAGAACCCAGTTGCACCTACTCGGTGTATCAGCATCTTTGTGAAGGTGCTGTCCGTAGGGCCTGTGCCACACAAGAACAGAACCAAGCGCACAACATAGCCACCATCTTCACAGTGGAAATACAGCGTGGGGAAAAAAAAATCCCAAGGGGCTGAAACACTGAAATATCCTAATTTTGCATTCTGATATCAGTTACGACCCACCGAGAAAGTGGCGGCACGTTATCAGTTTATCCTGCTGCACTTACCCCACAGTATTCACTTCGGACTTGTGAATGCAAAGATAACTTACTCATCAATGGATTTAACGTCTAGGCTCCACTTTGGAATTGAGAGATGCCCACAGCTCACAGGAGGTACACGTGTTCCTCACCAGTCTATCTACCCACTGCCAGCATCACTAGCCTGGCCTAAACTGTGTGTGCCTCTGCTTCACAGACACTCTGTACGTAGTACTTGCACAGGATGCCCCACGTGAACTAAATTTTGTGTCCAAGAGTTTATTGGCATGTTTAACATGGAAAAGGAACTCAAAAATGGTTTTGAAAAAGCTGGAAAACTGGCACGCTTCACAGAATGGCCTGAACCTACTGTTTTGATACTGTCTGAATACTAGATAAATGCTTTAAACTACAAAATCTGGATCTAATCTCCACTAATTTCACTGGATGAATGAAATTTCAGGATTTAGTGCCTGTACAAGGATTTAGTGCCTGTGGGAAATGGCACTAAATTTGTCTAACCATTAGGAGTCCATCCACAAACAACTTCAAAAACTGAAAGATTTGACAAGTCAAATTGAAACAAACAACTGATCATGGTTAGACAACTTGTTTTAAAAGACAGAGCTTTACACCTCTAGATACAGGAGCTTTGCAAAATAAGTTTATATTTATTGATTGTTATAGTGACAATTATTAGTGAAAGTTTCTTGTGTACTTCACTGCATACAACAAACAACGAGGCCATTAACGAAGTTTATTCCATTCAAGAGATGGGGAAATGTGGGAAATGGATTTGTAGAGAATTCTCAAAGCCTGACAAAGTCTCACATAGCATGCATCCGTATGCAAACTTTGAGACAGTTTGCTGACTTAGAAGTGCCATGGAACAGGACAGACACGGTTGGAAGAGAGAAATGGAACTAGAAACAAGTTTCCAAGGATGGCCTTGCAAATAAATTAAGACACTTTGGAGAAACAGAACTAGGAAAGGTGCACTGTAGTAGGACCCACGAGGGGTAATTTTAGATGATTGGTTTTAAGGCATTAGCAGCATTGTGTGGCAAAAGCTGACAGGCCAAAACCCACTCAGAATATATTGTAATTACAAAATAGTTTGGCTCCTGATTGTGACGGCGTGAATTGTAACACCCGTACAGTCTCACCCCTCACGTGAGACTGAAAACGGAATCAAAGTTTTTAAAACGCCTCTCAGTTACCCCTCAGCTCTCTGGGTCAGGAAAAGGTGTAGTCCGACAAGTGCCTCCAATCCTGACACTAAACAATGCTTTCCACAGAGAACAGAAGAAGTACCTTGAGCTCTGCTCCTAATCTGGTTCCAAACCGAACCTTTCGAACGGCGTAAGGAGCCTGGCTCATGCTCTCAGCTCCGCCACACAGAACAACTTCTGACTCATTCAAGCAAATTTCCTGTCAACACAGAAAAACAAAACAGATCTAGGATTCAGCTCACTGTTTGAGTAATAAAATAACTGTTTCAAAATAAGGGGCTGTCACCTACAAAGCAACGAACTTAAGAATGAATCCAAACTTAGTCATGTGTGTATATTTATGAAGGGCTTATCCTTCTGTTAAGGCTGGGGTCTGTCGCCTTGATGCCACGTCCCTTTTTCCTCCTTTCTGCAAAGAATGGCCATATCCATGAGGGAAGGAGAGAATATGGGTGGGCACACGTGGCAGAGCAGAGGAACAGAGACATCAGGCATCTGCATGCTTGTGTGCTTTGGTTCACAAATGGTTGCATGGTGGTTTTGGGCCCCCATTCTTCTCAGAAGGAACACAAATTACACCTCAAAGCCTGAAGTAGGACCTTAACAAATCAAAAAAAAAATGGGAGGTAATTTTAGAAGACAATAGCTACGGATATGTATTTTAGAAGACAATAGCTGCCAAAATAAGTACCCAAAACACACTAATTCATCAATGGCAAAGAAGTACACGAAACCTAAAAGCCCCAACTCCTAAATGCACCATCAGAGCATTCAAAAATAGCGCTTCCTTAAAATGCTTCACTGAGTTGGGACTTTCAGGTTACTTATGAACTGGAATGAAAGAAAATTAAATTACCCCAGAGAAGCTGTGGCTGCCCCATCCCTGGAAACGCCCAAGGCCACACTGGACAGGGCTTGGAGCAACCTGGGGTAGTGGAAGGTGTCCCTGCCCACAATAGGAGGGTGGAACTGGGTGACCTTTGATACGCCTTCCAACCCAAACAGTTCCATGATTCTGTGGTCTTGATATACATTTGAGATTTCTAGTTAACAACTTGTGTCTAGCAGCACCTGCTGAGATGCTTACTATAGTTACCAGAAACTTTGTGAGCATCCAAGCAGAGCTGGCTGCACTGATGGAATGCCATCCTTGAAAAGGGCCTCACCACCATACTTTCAATAAAAGTTGGTCACGCCCTGCAGCGGATTTTTCCAGTGCGGACAAGCGTGTGTAAGGCCTTTGCAAAAAGCACTGGGAAAAACAGTGGGGTGGATATTATTGCAAACACATAACCTTATCTCCACATTTTTCACATCTTTTCTCCCAGGGAATCAGACCTAAAATAATTCTTTAGCCAAGGAAAACCAAAAAAACCCCAAAATCCCACAAAACCAACAATTCGCTTGTTCAAGTATTCATAAAAGCAATGTATGAGCAAATGAAATAAAAATCCCTGTGCTCTGAGTCAACGGTTTTGGCCAGCTCCTCAAGGAGAAGTTGATTCTCTTGCATTTTAAAAGAAGTGACACTATAAACTACTTAACCCGTGAGAGGTTTGGATCTTTGAGCAAAAGCACACTTAAAAAGCACAGGTTGCTTCTTACACAGCTATCCCTGTGAGAATATAAACAGTGATCAAGGGATGAAAGACTCCTGGAGCCCAGTAATTCATACAAATTCATACAAACAGGATCACAGGATGCAGCTATTGCACAGCTGAGCTCCACTGACACTTGCTGCATTCCCTGTACTAAACTAAAAATTGCTACAATAGTTGGATTTTAAAAAACAATCCCACAATGAGGCATGGTGGTGGCCGAAGTCCCGCAAAGAACTGCCGGACAACAGAAATCTCCACCAAAAATCCCCGTCAAGATCCCAAACACAAAGGACTCGTTCCTACACGTTAACAGCCTGACAAAAGTTACAGCTGACACGGAAACACAGCTTTGTACCTGACAGCCATTGGCAATGGACTGGAAGCCAGAGCCACAGAGCCTGTTGACGGTGAGGGCTGGGACGGACATGGGGACTCCCACACGCAACCCAACGTGCCTCGCAATGTAGATAGCATCCGAGGAGCTCTGCAGGCAGAACAGCAAACAGGTTTTGTCACACTCCCCTCGATTTGGAAAGCAAAAAAAGTCTTGGTGGGAAGCCAGAACAGTGCCACTGCATCCCTGAGGTGTGTGCTCAGCAGAAACCTTACTGCTCACCAGAAGCACGTTGATTCAGCTCGAGAAGACACCATCCTGCAGGATCTGAAAGTGTCACTGCCTTGATAAGCATTTTAAAGAAAAATGTGTGCTAAGTCAACTTTATGTTATCCCTCATGCCTTATTTTCAAAACAGCACCCACACAGCAGGGCAGATCCTGACAGGTGAGCTGCAATTATTTTAGTAATTTTTATTATTTTAAATTAATACTGCTCAGACTGACAAGGGAAGGCCTCCCAAAATCAGAGAGGACACCTATGCTCTTAAAGAACATGCCCTGAGCTTAAATGCATTATAGAGACAAAGTTCTGTGCACAGTGCTACAATACACATGCAAGTTCAGGAAAAAAAAATTAAAATTAATCAAGCTACTTCTGCTGAAGAAGGGGAGTTTGAAATATTCATACAGTCATAGTTAAATAAACTTTATCAAACAATACCAATAAACCAGAATTTTAAAAAAAATAATAATAATCCACTGGAATGGGGAAGTATGATGCAAAGGAAAAGACATGTACTTTCCAAATTAAAAGACACTTTATCAGGAGATTGCTATTTTTTATGTGAAAGCACTGCAAGAGATTTGAGTGCAGCAATTCTTTCTTAGGCCACAAATACCTCTTACAAAACTGAGAAGCTGAATAAAAGAAGCTGAGATGGTAGCTGTAGGAGACAGAGTAATTTAAAGCTACTCTTTTGGCTGAAAATCCAAAGAAGGAATACTTCCTGTTTCTTTGCTTACTGTCCAAGTTCTCAGTCACTTGCTTCTTCTGCAACCTTGAAACATGCAAAATACAAGTCTCCACCCTTAACAGTTATGGTGAAATCAGAACACAAAGCAAATTAAAAAAAGCTAGGAATGTCCTTTGCTGTCCGGCCTAAAACAAAGATCCTCACTTGTACGTGAGGGTAACTGCAGTTTTGCAGTTGCATGCAGCAGCATCCTCCTCACAAGCTCTTTGGAAAAGACACCATTGTGCAAATGTCTCTGTCAATCAAGGCACGGAAACTTGCATTCACTCAAAAAAAAAATCTACGGAAAAGACAAGAGAAAACACAAATCACTTGCAGGCTTGACACAGAGAGGGATTTATGCAACTTAGTGAAAAACCACTGATCACTGAGTCACACAGCTCCAGCCATTAGAACACGGGAAGCGTACCTGGGATGAGCCAGTTAATTGATACACAGCTTCAGGAGGTCAGCCCGTCCTCATTTAAACCACCTCTGGGCACTAAAAAAAGCAAGCCAAGCCTCGTTCCCAACAGCACCACAAATCACACAGGATACACACATCCCTCAAAACACACGAGCAGAAAAAAACAGGCTGCAAACTGCACCCGACCCCTTTCCCTCCCAGGGGCAGCTATCTACAGGGGCACACCGAGGGTGCCTCAAACAGCCCCTGAGCAGCAGATTTTCCAGGCTACCAACCTGCATGACATTGCCCACGACGACGCTGTCGATGATCTCAGGAGAGACCTTGCCGGCGGCCAGCGCGGCTCGAGCGGCATGTTCCGTCAGGTCGGTGGCCGAGAAATCCTTCAGCAAGCCCCCGTAAGTCCCAAAGGGAGTGCGCTTGGCTGCCACGATGAACACACCTGAAACAGGGGCAGAAATGACCCACAGCAGTGAACACACCTGAAACAGGGGCAGAAATCACTCACAGCAGTGAACACACCTGACATGGGGCAGAAATGAGCCACAGCAGTGAACACACCTGAAACAGGGGCAGAAATGACCCACAGCAGTGAACACACCTGAAACAGGGGCAGAAATGACCCACAGCAGTGAACACACCTGACACAGGGGCAGAAATGAGCCACAGCAGTGAACACACCTGAAACAGGGGCAGAAATGACCCACAGCAGTGAACACAGCTGAAACAGGGGCAGAAATGACCCACAGCAGTGAACACACCTGAAACAGGGGCAGAAATCACCCACAGCAATGTACACACCTGAAATAGGGGCAGAAATGACCCACAGCAGTGAACACACCTGAAACAGGGGCAGAAATGAGCCACAGCAGTGAACACAGCTGACATGGGGCAGAAATGACCCACAGCAGTGAACACACCTGACATGGGGCAGAAATGAGCCACAGCAGTGAATACACCTGAAACAGGGGCAGAAATGACCCACAGCGATGTACACACCTGACATGGGGCAGAAATGACCCACAGCGATGTACACACCTGACATGGGGCAGAAATGACCCACAGCGATGTACACACCTGACATGGGGCAGAAATGACCCACAGCAGTGAACACACCTGACACGGGGCAGAAATCAGCCACAGCTGTGAACACACCTGAAATAGGGGCTGAAATGACCCACAGCAGTGAACACACCTGACACGGGGCAGAAATGACCCACAGCAGTGAACACACCTGACATGGGGCAGAAATGACTCACAGCAGTGAACACACCTGACATGGGGCAGAAATGACCCACAGCAGTGAACACGCCTGACATGGGGCAGAAATGACCCACAGCAGTGAACACACCTGACATGGGGCAGAAATCAGCCACAGCAGTGAACACACCTGAAACAGGGGCAGAAATGACCCACAGCAGTGAACACAGCTGAAACAGGGGCAGAAATGACCCACAGCAGTGAACACACCTGAAACAGGGGCAGAAATGACCCACAGCAGTGAACACAGCTGAAACAGGGGCAGAAATGACCCACAGCAGTGAACACACCTGAAACAGGGGCAGAAATGACCCACAGCAGTGAACACACCTAAAACAGGGGCAGAAATGACCCACAGCAATGTACACACCTGACATGGGGCAGAAATGACCCACAGCAGTGAACACACCTGAAACAGGGGCAGAAATGACCCACAGCAGTGAACACACCTGAAATAGGGGCAGAAATGACCCACAGCAGGGAACACACCTGAAACAGGGGCAGAAATGACCCACAGCAGTGAACACACCTGAAACAGGGGCAGAAATGACCCACAGCAGTGAACACACCTGAAACAGGGGCAGAAATGACCCACAGCAGTGAACACACCTGACATGGGGCAGAAATGACCCACAGCAGTGAACACAGCTGCAGGGAATGCACAAATTATCCACAGATACTGCACCTCACACCCTGGAGTGCACCAAACCAGCCTCCAGTTGGCAACACCCGAAATTGACACGAAACTTTTCAAGTATGGACAACATGAACACAGGAAGCTCGAGGTTAAATAATGGTGCTTTCGACAAGGGATGGCATGGCAAATTAGAAAGAAAAGCTGGGAGAATTCTGGAAATATAGCCCCTTTCCACAGTGAGGTTTGACAACAAAGTAAGATTGGATCCAATTGTGGAGCTTGGAGCAGACTGCCACATACATCAGACATTAGTGCTAGTGCACTAAAAGCATGCCAGTGGCATCTAGGAAATCCTGTAGTAGACACCTGTGAAAAAATCAGATGGGCAGCAGTGCTTTTAGCAGTGGCCATTCCCTCACCCTAGAAAAATCAGCAGATATTTGGTTTATATGCAGAAACAGTTTCCCCAAAAAAACAAAACAAAACAAACACACACACACACACAAAAAAAAAAACAACAAAAAACCCCCCACCAAACCAAACCAAACAGAAACAATAAAGTACAAACCCATACTTTTTATATGCAACTTTAAGTACTTTAGATTAAGAGGAAAAACATTCCCTAATCAAAAAAATTAATGCCCCTGCCAGAAACATATATGCCACCTAAACATCTTTAGCACAAATCTTCTGGTTCCTGAGAAGAAAATCCAGTTTTCACCAGGCAGGAGACCACGCGCAAGCACATGTGCACAAATGCACGGGCCAGGGGCAGCCGATACAAATTCCAGCTCAAGAGAAGACACCTCTGAAGCGGAGCGAACATCTCCTGGCTGCCTGTCACACTGGCTCTCTGCCCCCACGTGCAGAAAAACAAGTGGGAGGCGGGCTGTGAACTTTCCCCCAGTTGAACGGTAGGGCTCACAAGCCCTGTTTCCACAGCTCCCTTCAAACACCCAGCTATTTTAGGTAACACTGCAGGGGACGTGCACAGATGTAGGAGCGCAGACAAATGAAAATGCCAGCTCATTGAGCTGCTCACGAGCACTGATTTCAGGTCATCCCACCCCTCTTACTTGGCTGCTCTGTCAGAGAGGGGGTGCTCTCCACCTCGCGTGTATTCGCACCCCAGCCTAGCACGACTGCTAGGAAAGGACATTCCAAACCGGTCAAGGTCAAGGGTCCCCACTGGCAAAGACCTGAGCACAGTGCAGAGATCTAAAGTGTGCATGGAGGATGCTGAGACTCGTATCACATAATGGTTTGGGCTGGAAGGGACTTCAAGGATCCTCCAGTGCCACCCCTGCCACGGGCAGGGACACCTTCCACTGTCCCAGGCTGCTCCAAGCCCTGTCCAGCCTGGCCTTGGACACTGCCAGGGATCCAGAGGCAGCCTCAGCTGCTCTGGGCACCCTGTGCCAGTGGCTCGCCTCATGGCAAAGAATTTCTTCCCAATACCCAATCTAAATCTTCCCTCCTTGGCATTTCTTTCCTGCAGCGAAACAGGCCTTGACACTCACATTCTTCACCACCCCTCCTGCCCACTGATTCCCTGCCTTCTCCTAATTGACTACAAAGGTTTGCTGCAGACCAGCCTGAGGACCTGACCAAGCTAAAAGAACTCTCTCTCCTCCCTTCTGGCCAGGTTGTCAGTTATCCACATTATTTGTTCAGTCACATCCACCGTGGCATTGCCTCATGATCAGTCTGGGGGCGAGGATGGAACTTTGCCCTTAAACATTCCCTCCACATCAACACCACCTCTCTCTCTTCCACCGAGGCTGCTCACGGCTGCCCACTTCCCAACAGCACTGCAGGGCCAATAAACCAGGGCAGGTCACACAACACGGGCAGCCAAACTCTAACCCAGACTCAGCAGAAAATGAGGGATTAATTTTCCCTTGGATCAGTTCTGTGCCTGAGTTCACCTTCTGGCTGCTCAATAAAACAGTAACTCAAGGCTCAGAGAGAAGGCTGGACTGAACCAGTAAGGGAAGAAGATGGGGAAGCAGCAGCACAGCCTGTGTTATGTTGAATTAACCGGGACACAGACACTCCTTTAGGATACATAACTCCAGAGACTGCCAAATTCTGCTTGACTGGAGAGGCACCTACAAATGCTAACCCCTCCACGGAATTTCAGGAGAGGCAACAAGGGGTGGTTGAAGTCCTGAGTGAAAAAGGACTCTTTGTCCTTTGACAACTCTTCCTAAATTCCCATTCGTTAGCTCTGTCCAACTTTGTCACAGAAAGATTCCAGAGTCTCTGCAATTTTCCAAGGTGATAAACATCGGATGAGAGCAGAACAGTGCCAAATGCATAGAGATCTGAAAACTTTTGGGGCAAGAAAGCCAAGATCACTCTGAATCCTTACCAAACACTGTATTTGAGACATCTTTTAAACTAGTTTTGTGAACTACTTGCTGCCAAACAGGGAACTGAAACACTATTTAATCCTACAACATTTCACAAATGAACTTGGTATGAAAGTAATTCTTATCAGATCCTATTCTGAAAGCCTAGAAAACAATCAATAACATTAAAAAAGGAAGTTAAGAAGCAAGAATGGTATATGAAAGTGCTGTGGGTTGAGATGAGAGAAAATCCTGCAGTGGGCACAGAAAACTAAAATCACAGGGGCAAGGTGCCCTCTGTCCTATCCAGCTCAGCAAAACCATCAGAATTATACAATGTTGACTACGCAGGCTTTAGCACTACAATCCCACACCATGACTGACACGTATGTTATTATTTAGGTACAGTCCGTCGAGTAGCAAAGCGCTGTCAAACAGATAAAAAGCCCTATTGCAATAAATTTCAATTTTGTTTTCACACAAGAGCAGGTCCAAAAAGGTGTATTTACCTCATTTTTAAGAGTCACAGTATTTAAACAATGTAGAGCATAAATAACTTCCTTGCACGGGACACTTTCAGGGGCTGTGGTGACTTAAGGAGTTTATCCTGCACTATTGGCGCTAACACCGGCAGTGACAAACTGACACTGACATTTGACGTGTCACAGTCACTGCACGTAAACAGGGAACCACAGAATTACAGAATCATCTGGGTTGTAAAAGAACCTGAAGACCATGGAGTCTCCAACCATTACCCGGCACTGCCAAGGCCACCACTGACCCCTGTCCCCAAGTGCCACATCCACAGGGCTACCTCCAGCGGTAGGGACTCCACCACTCCCATGGGCAGTCCTTTCCATGGAGAAAATGTTCCTGATACACAACTCAAATTCCCAGTTCCATGACAGACATGCACCCTTGCTACGCGTTTGTTGGCAGCACAAACTCGAGCACTGCAGGAAGCCAAACACCGAATTACTGCGTAAAGCAGCGCTGGGGAAACAGAGGCTGTGACTGACACTCTGCAACCCCACTCCCACCTTCTGCAACTCACTTCCACCCCCGGACCACATTACCACTCTCTGAACCCCATTCTCACATCCAGACCACATTTCCCACACTCTGAACCCCATTCTCACCCCCGGAACACATTCCCACTCTCTGAACCCCACTCTCACCTCCTCACCACATTTCCCACTCTCTGAACCCCATTCTCACATCCAGACCACATTTCCCACTCTCTGAACCCCATTCTCACATCCAGACCACATTTCCCACTCTCTGAACCCCATTCGCACCTCCTCACCACATTCCCACTCTCAGAACCCCATTCTCACCTCCTCACCACATTCCCACTCTCTGAACCCCATTCTCACCCCCGGAACACATTCCCACTCTCTGAACCCCATTCTCACCAGCTCACCACATTCCCACTCTCTGAACCCCACTCTCACATCCAGACCACATTTCCCACTCTCTGAACCCCATTCTCACACCCGGAACACATTCCCACTCTCTGAACCCCATTCTCACCAGCTCACCACATTCCCACTCTCTGAACCCCATTCTCACCCCTCACCACATTCCCACTCTCTGAACCCCACTCCCCCTCCTCACCACATTCCCACCCTCTGAGCCCCTTCCCCACTCTACGACGATCATTCCCACCCTCCCACCCCACGCAGCCCGGTGGGGTTTTTTTGGGTTTTTTTTTGGAAGTTCCTAATTACTTCCAGCGGTCTGTCCGCGCAGGCACGGACGGGACCGCGGGCAGGGAAATCCCCCCGGGAGGCACGGGAACGGCTCTCGGGGGCTCTACTTTGCCATTCCTGAGGGCCCCACGAGCTGCCCCGCCTCAGAGCGCCCAAGCCGTGACCGCCCGCCCTCAGGGTCCCCCCGGAGCCCCTCAGGCAGGCAGGGATCGGCGGGGGGACGCGATCCTCACCCCTCAGCAGCGCCATGGCCACACCGCGCCCCGGCCGAGTGCCGCGCCCGCCCCGCACATTCGCCACGCTGAGGGCGGAGGGGGCGCTGGCAGTTTGATTAAAGTTAACTCCTACGCGTAGGTTTGGTTTTTTTTGTTTGTTTTGTTTAATTCATTTTAAAACTGTGGTGGTTTTTTTTCTTTGTTTGCTTGCTTGTTTTTAAATTTTGCTTCTGCTCGGTTGGATTTTTTCTTTCCCCCCCGTGCGGTTTTGGCGAATCTGCGGCAGGGGAAGAGGGGGCGGGGTTGAGCGCTGAGGGGAGAGGCTCAACCCGCCGCCCGCCTCACAGGTAAATTCAGCGTGTTACAGTTAATTGCTCATAATCCTGGGATCGTTCCCGTTGGAAAAGCCCTCCCAGACCATCGAGTCCAACCTGTCACCCGATCCCCACCGTGTCACCGGCCCAGAACGCTCAGTGCCACGTCCAGGCATTCCTTTGACACCTCCAGGGTGGAGACTCCAACACGTCCCTGGACAGCCTCTTCCAGTTCTTTTCCATCCTTTCCATGGTGAGATCCCTTTTCTTGTCCAACCCAACCCTGCCCTGGCCAGGCAGCCGGGATCTATAACCCTCCTCGAGGGGACTGTGGAGGGTTGCACAATCCCTGCACAATCTGTGGCTGACCCAACGCTGTCCCCAATTCCAAGAGTTGCCTCCCCTGGACACGGACGGAGACGAGCAGGAGCTGTTTGCAGCCCATCGGTTTGACAGTGGAAAGCCCTTGGATATTCTCGTTTTCCAACACAGCAGACACTGAAAACAAGGGGGGGTGGGGGGGGGGGGGGATGGATTAAAAAGCCTGCATCCATCTATTTGTTACCAGAGTGAAGAACTGATCCCTGCGTGGGCTGCAATGAACAAGCATCAGTCGTGGTGATGCAACACCATGGATGGTGCGAGAACTGACAGCAGGGCAGATCTGTGGGTTGCTCTGACAATATGAAATAGTTAAAACCACACACAAATATCGTAGATACGGCTTGGATTGGAAGGGACATTAAAACTTATCCAGTGCCACCCCCTGCCATGGGCAGGGACAGCTCCCACTGTCCCAGGCTGCTCCAAGCCCCATCCAGCCTGGCCTTGGACGCTGCCAGGGATCCAGGGACAGCCACAGCTGCTCTGGGCACCCTGTGCCAGGGCCTCAACACCCTCACAGGGAAGGAATCTGGATCTTCAAGCTACACCTCTAAACCCACCCTTCACAGTTCTGATGGTTGAGCTGCACCTTGAAGTATGATTTATCTGTATAATTGCTCCAGTGGAACTATCCTGGCTGTCAGGCAGAAGACAGGGAAGATAGTGAAAATATTTTTTGTACAAATAAAAATTGCCATATGTCTTCAGGGATACAGTTAGAGCTCTGTAAATTTTCCAGAGGCAAAAAATTGTTACCCTGTGAAGAGCCCCATTTTTCATTTTAAATAATCTCTCAAGTACTTTCCCTACATAATTCCAATGATTTAATAAAATCATAAATCACTGATCAGGCAATCTTGTCTTTAAAAAGAGCTGAGGGTTTTGCTGTATTTTCTTCCTTTGCCATTGACTTCTCTCATCTGAGTCTCACTTAAGGCCAAGGGAAGGGATCCTGCCCCTGTGCCCCTGTGCTCAGCTGAGAGCCCACCTGCAGAGCTGCTCCAGCCCTGCCTCCAGCAGCACAAGGACGTGGAGCTGCTGCAGCCAGCGCAGAGGAGGCCACGGAGATGCTGCCAGGGCTGGAGCCCCTCTGCTCTGGAGCCAGCCTGGCACAGCTGGGGCTGCTCAGCTGCACAAGAGAAGGCTCCAGGGAGAGCTCCGAGCCCCTGCCAGGGCCTGAAGGGGCTCCAGGAGAGCTGCAGAGGGACTGGGGACAAGGCACCCAGGGACAGCACCCAGGGAATGGCTCCCAGTGCCAGAGGGCAGGCACAGCTGGGATCTTGGGAAGGAATTGGTGTCTGGGAGGGTGTTGAGGCCCTGGCACAGGGTGCCCAGAGCAGCTGTGGCTGCCCCTGGATCCCTGGCAGTGTCCAAGGCCAGGCTGGACAGGGCTTGGAGCAGCCTGGGGCAGTGGAAGCTGTCCCTGCCCATGGCTGGGGTGGTGCTGGATGAGCTTTAACGTCCCTCTCAACCCAAACCATCCTGAGATTCTGTGATTTATGCACATGCACAAGGGGCGGCATTTCCTCCCCTCTTCTCCACTCATTTACAATGGCTCTCAGTGCATTCCATACACAGTGAGTTTCTAATCAGCTGCCAATATTTCAGAACCTCTGAAATCAATTTATAACTTCTAAACCTTCCTGTGTCCTGAGTAAAAGTGATTCTCCTAATTTCTCTTTATACACTACTTAGAAATGTTTCTGTTAGATGGAAGTATACATTTAAAGGGGTTACTTTTTGCATCCCATTTTTGACCAAGAGCCACAATTTCTTCAAAAGTGTTTATTTCACAAATTTTTTTTTATCCCCAGCTGAGTATTACAGTGACTATTACAAGCATTTTCTTATAAACAAAGGTGTAGTTTACAGATTTGTTCAAAATGGAAAAATATTTTATAAGCAGTAGTATTTCATCTACAGTATTCACTCATGTATATCATTCAACATGTATATCATTCAACTGACAGCAGCTATACCTTCAGAAAAGTTAACATATATTAAAGGTATTTCCTAAAGTGTTCTCTTCCAGATGGATCTCACTGGATAAACTACATGATGACAGATCAAGACATGAATCCCAGTTCCCATCTACACGAACTAAGAGTTTTTAAGAGAGAACATATAAATTACTATCCTGAAATTGCCAGTGAAGGACCATTATCCCCTAGAAGACCATTAAGCACACTTAACAATGGTTATCAGCAACAAAGTCACTGCAGAAGAGGATTCTGCAGCAATCTGCCACTTAGTCTGAGTGATAAGAATAGGTTTAATCAATGCATTGGGAATTGTACTCCAAATAATTTACATCAGAAAGAGGTAGAGACCTGAACTGCCTGAAACTGCTGACCTAACGTGAATCCTGAGCAACAGCTCTCTGTTTAAACCACCTTACAGAAAGGCTGAATCCTGCTTTGAATTATTTATTTTTAAACCATGACGACTGTTGGAGCATGGAAAGAAGGGAGAAGCAGCAACTAAAAAAGTCAGAGCACTGCAAAGACATTCACCATGAAAAGAGGTAGGTGAAAATAAATAAAGATATTGCAGGTGAGTGGGCAGCAGGGCTTGCTGGGCATGGACAGCAGAGTGGTTGCATGACCCTCATTGTACAGCAAGGGGAGATGAAGGCACTACTGAAGACACAGCAGAGGTGAGAGCTCAAGGACTGCAGTTTGGAGGTAGTCCTGGCTCTATACAAGCCAAACATCTATAATTCCATGGGCGACAGTGTAAGGGGGGGGGGGGGGGGGGGGGGGTGGGGAATTACTTTTTAGCCTGAGGTCTGTCCTTCAGTGGTAACTGTTGCTCTAAACTATATTCTCAGTTTGAAACAAGGTATTTTACCCACTGGCATAGACCTATATAATTCTGCACAGCATTTGTCAGTTTCTTTTAAAATGTGCTTTTTTGGATAGTAGTACACACACATAGTACATACAGGACTACTGCAGTTTGTATGTACACCGATTATATACATGATGTCTAAATCACAACACGCCCCTTGCCTAGAGAGGAAACTGCAGCAGACAGGAGTTAGTGTATCTTCAAGAAACCTCACATTCCACTTTCAGTCTCGGAGCAGACAGCCTACCTGGCCATAAATTTGCTGTTTGGATTTACACCAGCTAAAAAGAGCCAGATGAAGAGAGTGGGTTTTTCTTTGAAAGCTCTTAGTCATGACAGAGCTGCAGACCACACAAGGAACCACAAAAGCAGGTGAGTTGAGATTGATTTAAACAATTGTGGAAGCAGAGAGGGCAGAATGCTGGCAGCCACACAACCTGATTGCAGTTTGGCACGTTGTGCTATGGCAGAAGCATCCCCACGCTGAGCAGTAGTGGAGCAACAGCAGCCCTTGGGAAGCCAGCTCCTCCCCTGCTCAGCACTCGCCGAGAATTCAGCGTGTGCTGCCAAGGACCAAAGAAAAACCAGTGGCTGGTCTCCTTCAACATCTGTGTGGTGAGGTCAGAGGGTTGGTTTGGTTTAGTTTATAGGCCTGATTTAAAATCCCCAAAAAACTAACAGAATCTCAACTGAAAGCAATTATTCATTTAAGGTTGTTGTAGACAAAGGGTTTGGGTTCACTCCTAAAGAAATGGCTTATATTACTAACATACCACCTGACAGCTTTTTTTTTTTTTTTAATTGTGTTAGTACATTTCATCTCTTTTAGAACTTCTTTAATTTTTAAAGCATTCTCCATTTATCCAAGCTGTGTATTTGCATGATTCTGAACGTGTTGGATGGGTGCTGAACTGAATGGAGCTTTTCCATGGACAGCTACAGATAGGATTAACCCACTGAACAGAGGTAGGGGTGGATGATTAAACTGGGTTGCCTTAGCATGATCTATGCATGGGATTCTGATACTGGCCATGTAAGAGATCCAAGAACTTTGGCAGCCACTGGATGAAAGTGTCTGACACTCGAAAGCACAAGGAAAGCCAACAGCAGGGATCAGGATGATGCTGTACTAGAAGCAGAAGGCTTAAGGCAGTCCTTTGCATCATGATTATTTCACTGGGACAAAACCTTTTCTAATATAAATTTGGTAACGTAAGAAAGTCCAATGGAACAAAGTCCTGCCAATTTATTTAAACTTCCATGAAGCAGATGCACTGAATGTATTTAGGAGGAGCAACGGCACTTCCCAAACATACAATTTGTGACAAATTCCACATCAGTGGAAACAAGCAGCATCTCAGCCCTGTTACCTTCATGGTGCGATAAATACACACCTTCTGCAATTTACCTTTTCAATTCACTATTGTGAATGCAGTTACTAGCAAGAACTGAAGGCAGAACTGCATGTTCTGTTATTCATACACACAGGACCACCTGCTACTAGACAAATGACACATCCTACAAGGCAGCACAAGTATCTCAGATTTTGTTTTTGTCATAGACACCTATGAAGATCAAAATAAGCTGTCTCCCACTTCCATCCTTTTTTGTTAGTGGCTTTTGAAGATGATTATGGGCTTTGAACTATGTCAACATAAAATCAAGCAGTAAAAAAAAAATCTATTTTTCAAGTATCCTTATTTCTGAGCTGCAAATTACCAAAAGAAAATCACATACAGACCAGTGTCTTTTTTAGTGTACATTTTAGCATCCATTTGTTACTGTGTACTGGTTCTTCCATAAGCTGTTTGGTCCATATTTAAAAAGCTCTTGAATTCCTTTTATGATTTTTTTCTTTCATTGCTGGAAGTCTCTGGGTGAGAGGTGAGCTTAATTCTACTTTCTTCAGACTTTATTGAGAAAATCCAAGTTGAGAGAAGCAGGGAGATGAATGGAGTCCATGGTGATGGCAGATGGGTTGAACGGGAACAGAACAGGGAACATGTGCTTGAAGTCTAACAGCAGCTGTGGAGGGTCATTCCGTTCTTGCAACTGCTTCTGTTGGGTGTGGGAGAAGAAAACAAATTTAGCGTCAGTTGTTCCCTTTTCTTGTTGTGTTTAACACCGTCAAAGGTTTGAGAACGGGCATCATTTTAGACATACTGCAGAGAACAGTGAGAACTATTTTGTTCTCTTCTCCAGCAGCTTTCCTTCTGAGCGAGTATTTACAGGAACTTCTACACAGACTGTAGGAAACACTGCTTCAGGAGAACCTGGTTACATGTTCTACATGACCACAAAGAAAAATACAGGACCTGGAAACAAGATGACCCCCTTGGCACAGTAAAACCAGGACTAAATGATACCACAGACCACCTTTGATTCAGCTGCTCAGCCATGGTGATATGTTCTGGGGGTAGCTGAACACATCCTTCCTTTTCCTCCCTGCTCTTTGTGAGCATTAAAAGGTGTTTGCTTTAATTTGTTTATCTTTCCTTTAGCTGCCAATTTCTACCTCCTATCTCAGAAGTAACTCCATTTCACCAACTCTTTGTTAACTCCTGCAACCTTAATCCTCAGTCGTGTTGCTACTGAGGAGCTGAATTAGCTGAGCTGGGGATTTGGGTGCTTGTTGCTCTCTGTGATTAACAGCATGGTCATCTCTGCAGCTGTGTGTTGTAAATGTGTGTGTGCACACACAGAGCACTGAATTCAGGACAACCTGCAGCACCACGCCTTTTATAAAACACCCAAGTTAGCAGCGATTTAATATGGATGTCACTAGAACTACACACTGTTATTTGTGCCCTCCAATTGATAGCCCTTTAAATTTACCTGTATGTTTCGTATGAAAGCTACTGTCACACGTTCTTCAAACTCATTCACAGGAGTGTAGAGATTAAGTATCTTTACAATCTGTTGAAAACAAAACACGGTTACAGTTGTGAGAAGCCCAAACTTTTCCAGAACACAAAGCACCACCAGCGGTTTGCCATGATATGGCCACATGTATTGGATTATGTAACCTAAAAAAAAATGTGTATTCTATTTCATCTGTTGAAAGCTGTTTTTTGGGAGATGTGTTATCCCTCCTTACTCCAGAGGGAAGGGGGAGGATGCCTCCTGATAATGTCCCAGCCATTAAACCCAGGTGGGGCAGTGTTTCTTATCTCTGTCACCACCCCTCCATCCTCCAGGGGACATCTTCTGATAATGGGCCATCAGGGCCCACCAGTGACAGGACACATTCCATCATCCCATTGGGAGATGCTCCACACAGTGTGGGGAGGAGCCAGCTGTTCCCAGCTGCATAAAAACTGGGGTTTTTATAAAAACACAAGGGATCCGGATTTTCCACTGGATTCCCAGAGGAAGACCAGACCCACCTTGTCACCACTGGATCTTCTACAGGACCATCTCTACCCCACAGAAGCACATCTGTTACTCCAGGAGGATTTATTTGGAATGCTTCCAACACCCTGACCACCAAGGTGCCAGGTTGTATCCCTGACTCTGTCAGGGTTTTTCCAGGATCCTTGTTTGCTTCCTTGCTTGTTTTGTTGTACTACTACATTTGTATTTTCCTTTTTTTTTAATATTCCTAATAAAGAACTGTTACTACTATTCCCATATCTTTGGCCGAGAGCCCCTAATTGTAAAACTATAATAATTTGGAGGGAAGGTGGTTTACATTCTCCACTCCAAGGGAGGCTCTAATTTTCCCTGGCAGACAATTGTCTTTCAAAACCAAGACACCGCAACAAGTCTGTCATGACAAAACAGAGAAAAGAAGCTGCAGAAGTATCACCCTGGTGGTTTTCTTTGCCTGCTGCAAGGTATTACAAGATCTATGGACCTGTCGAAATCATTTCTTATGGAAACACTTGTAAATTGGCAACAGACTCAGGACAGTCGATTTATACAGGGCTCCACTTATACAGGGACTCCACTTGGCTGGAACACAGTGACATGGATGACTTCTGAAGTCACCTCTACAATACTTCTCTTGATGCTCCCTCATTCCCGCTCCTCCCCTCATCTTTTCTCAAAAATGCATGTTCAGGACAGGGTGATGCAGATTCATTAGAAAGGCTCTCTGAGAAGCACAGGAAACCAGCTTACACCTCTCATTTCACCCTTCCCACAATATTATCAAATTAAGGACGGGCAATCCAGCAGTAAAAAATATGAGTTTATATCCTCCTGGAATGGAGTCTCAAAGTCCAAAGTCACATCCAGCTAGCCTAGGTTGGCATTTCTCAATCTCCCACCCCAAACAGGAATCCTTGGTGGGCATCCTGTAGACACAGCCAGTTAAGACTTGTCAGAAGACAATCAGCGGGTTTAAATGCCAAGAACTTGACTCACACAACAAACTCCTCAGGGCTGTGTTTCATCTTAGCACATTTCTGGAGCTCCAGTGCCATCAGTGGCACTGTAAGAGAGGAGCCACCACTGTGACCACCTCTGAGAGGGGCCAAGATGTAACATCAGCCCTCAAAAGTACAAGCTGTGCCCACTGAAGGAATGGCACGCTGAGGCTGGCCACCGAAGAGCTGGCAGCAGGAGACCAGCCTTTCCCACTCCTTGATTACCCTGTGCTGTAAACCCCTGCCCTGCTCCCTACCTGCTGCGTCGTGAGCGACGTGCACAAGGAGCAGATGGCCTCGGCATCCTCTGAGGTTTTCTTTTTCAGCTGCAGAAGCTGTGCTGCCTGAATCAAGGGCTCCAGAGTTTGTGCTGCTCCACTCTGCTGCAGATTCTTCCCACGCAGCCATTCCTCCAGCTGGCTTATGTTAAACCTGGATAAGCAACCAAGACAAGATGTGAGCTGAGAGATAAGAAGTAGCATCTTCAAAACTCTCTGGGCTCAAGCTATGTTTCAGTGCTGGTGTATGTGGATCTTTGTGATGCATATTTGTGATACACAACAAGAGACAATCAGGCCAAAGCTTAATACTCAACAACTCAGAGTAAAATATATACTTCCAAATACCTTACAAACAGATGAACCACATAGCAGCCAAACAACTCAAGGGAGGTGCTTTTCTACAACATTCAGATTCCTCCAAGTTTCAACAATTAAAATTAAGCCTTTAACCAGATTTTAAATGCTAACAAAATCCTGCAAGGCACCCAGATACCTCTGAGAATATCTACACAGAAAACGGTTTTGCTGTGCCCACTCTCCAGCTCAAGGGAACACAGAAAGATCCAGCATGGGAAGAGGAGAGGGTAGCAAAAGGAAGATTTAACTAATTTGCACTGAGAAGTGCGCTTTACCTTCCTATTTTCCACACTGTAACATTAACAAAACCTCCCTAAGCAGGCGCAGCCCTGCCCCAAGGCCCAGCCCCACCTCAGCTGCATGCCCGTGCTCCACGAGCAGACATCCTTCCTCAGCAGGAGGTTGTTCAGGGCGATGGCATTGATCATGTAGAAGAGCTGCTTGAACACCTGCTGGATGATCTCTGGGTCCAGGCCCTGGTCACACATGATGCTGTGGAATGTGTTCAGCTGGCGAATCATTTCATCCAGGCTGTAGGAGCTGTCACCTTCCGCCGCGTTGGAGGAGTATTTCCTGTGGCCCATCGGTTTGACACTGGAAAGCCCTTGGATACTCTCGTTTTCCAACACAGCAGACACTGAAAAGAGGGGGGGAAATGGGCTAAAAAGTCTGCATCCATCTATTTGCCATTAGAGGGAAGAACTGATCCCTGTGTGGGCTGTAATGAATACGCATCAGTCTTGGTGATGCAACGCCATGGACGATGCGAGAACCGACAGCAGGGCAGATCCATGAATGGTTCACTCTGATAATACAAAATAGTTAAAAACCACACAAATATCCTAGAATTATACGAGAGGTTGGTTTGGAAGAGGCTTTAAAAGCCATTTAGGTCCAACACCTCTGCAATGATCAGGGACACATTCCACTATCCCAGGCTGCTGCAAGCCCTGTCCAGCCCAGCCTGGGACATTTCCAGGGATGGGGCATTCCTCAGATGAATCCTCAGGGATCTGGCTGAAGAGGTAACTTTTCTCATATCTTCTCTCACCCTCAAGAAACAAGGGCTTTATGAGTCTTTTTCCTCTTCTCAGTCCTTTCCTCCCTTATAATGTACATTTCCATCCATAAAAAGATTAATCACAGCCCTGATCTGGAGGGGAAAGCGGACCCACCAGCACAACCTCACCTCTTCCACTGCCTCCCCAACAGAAATGAAAGAGTTATCTTCTGAAATGGGAGGAAAACCCCTCATCCCTATTAGCTTCTATCATGGGGGAAGATAAAAATTCTCCTGGGTCCTGCTGGCACTGTGCAAAGGTCTTGAAAAACAGCCGGAGCAGATAATCTGGGCCAAGAAACACCCTGCTAAAGGGCAGCACTGAGCTCACCGATCATGGGCTGCAGGATGCCCTCTGAAATGTTGATGAGCTGCTGGTAGATCTGGATGGAGAGCTGGCCCAGCACCTGGCGGTACTCGGTCAGGTCGAAGTTCTTCAGGCAGTGCTCGTTCTGCTTCGCCGTGTTTTGGGTCATGAAAACCTGAACAGGAAATTAAAACACCCGGGCTCATTATCCCACCCACTGACAGTCCATCAAAACATTAAAACAACCCTGCACCTTACAGTATATTACACCAAAATATGTTACCAAAATGCATTATAGAAAAGATCAAAACTCATAAATCACCTTTGATTTACCCAGGCATTTGTTCATAAATTATTACTAGAGGACTACCTTTTGAAGAAAATCATTAAACTACCGGTTTTTCATTTTATCCTTAGCCAAGGATCTGCACATTTGTATTGACTGCAACGTAGGATTAGAAAATGACATTTCAGGCCTCTGAAACTAGATTTTTAGCTACATGCTTATAGCTTTGAGTTCTAACTGTTTATGGGAAAAAAAATATTTTTAAATTAAGATTCTAGAAAACGGAAAAAAAAATTACTGCATGTTATGCGCTTTGACATTTCAAATTGTTCTGAAATTCGTAAATCTTCCTAAATAACTGAAATTGTTGCCTGCCTTTTGCTGATACGGCTGATCTCTGATCCTACATTTGGCTACTGTAAGCCCCCAGTTCTGGGCTCAGATATTAATACCAGTTTTAGTGGCAGAAGCCATTGAGATGTTTTAATTAACACAGATATTTTAATTGCCTGGTCATATGGCCTTACTCAGTGTGAAAATAAGAACTATGAAACTGTTTGTGTTGGTCTCTGACTAGCAAAATGCAAAAATACAACATGTACCAATCTGAGTTGATTTTACAATTTCCCCATTTTCCTGACTAATCGAAGAGAATCATGCTTTTCACATGACAGGACCGCATGTGGGTTGGGATTTTCTTTTAAACTTTCTCTTAAAAATAGGCTGGATTTAAAACTAAAGATAACAATATCTTGCAAACTGCTCAGCAGCTTTTCTCCCCTCTATATTCTGCACCAAGCTGCCAGTAGAATTTGCAAACAGCTGGTTCATTTAACACAGTAAATCACAGCAAACAACCTACAGTTTAAGATTGTGTTTTAACCCAGATGGTTTTCTGGGATTTTCTTTAAATGCAATATTATTATCCAGACAGAAGAGGGCAAACAAGAGCACAATTGCTAGTAAGTAGTCTCTAAAATATTTTTCATTTAACTTTTAATTTTAAATCCTCAAAATCCAGTACTGAGGTTTTACATACGAATCATTACCTTTTGAATGACCTGAATAGTCGGTTTAATTTTTTTTTTCTTACAGTTTAAATGCTCAATATATCAAACAAAAATCAAGACTAAAATAAAAAATTATTTGGGTCTGTTGAAAATTTTAATATGCAGAATACAAAGCTGTAAGGATAGCAGTGTGTAATGTTCTAGGAGAATTGTGATAATCCTGGTTTTTTGAAAGTGGTCACCTTTAATAAAACTTATTCCAAGCTATGAAATATTGTTTAATGAAAAGCTATGAGACCAACTAAAACCAGGAGAACAGCCTTCAAAACAGCACACCAGAAAGAGCACAGAGAGGCTGGCACAGCTGGGGCTGCTCAGCTGCACAAGAGAAGGCTCCAGGGAGAGCTCCGAGCCCCTGCCAGGGCCTGAAGGGGCTCCAGGAGAGCTGCAGAGGGACTGGGGACAAGGCACCCAGGGACAGCACCCAGGGAATGGCTCCCAGTGCCAGAGGGCAGGCACAGCTGGGATCCTGGGAAGGAATTGGTGTCTGGGAGGGTGTTGAGGCCCTGGCACAGGGTGCCCAGAGCAGCTGTGGCTGCCCCTGGATCCCTGGCAGTGTCCAAGGCCAGGCTGGACAGGGCTTGGAGCAGCCTGGGACAGTGGAAGCTGTCCCTGCCCATGGCAAGGAGTGAAATGAGATGGGCTTCAAGGTCCCTTCCCAACCCAAACCATTCTCCTCAACCATGAGTTTAGGAGCATTTACAGGAAAAGCTAGCTGTGCTGCACCCAGATTAGCCGAGGAGGGAAGCCTGAGTGGCCCCATCTGACAGCCAGAGGCCAGCCTGCGGTGCCAGGAGGATGCAGCACCCTCCCTGCAGGGATGCCCTGCCCCAGGCCCCCTCACCTCTTCCCCGCTGTACTGCTTCAGGCAGTGCAGGAGGCGGCAGGTGTTGGCCAGCCAGAACGATGTCATCTCAAAGTCGTCTTGGTGTTTCTGCAGACACAAAGTGAAAACACGTGAGACCCCCCCGCCCTCCCTTCCAGTGGGAGGGGGTGATGGCATCACAAAACTAACCAATTTTGAGTGTCCCCACCCAAAACCCAGGCAGTTTTTCCTCTGCAGCTGGGCAATATTAGCTGTTCTTCCCCACAAAGTTTTTTTTTTTTTTTTGTTTTTCTTTAATCTCTAAATTAATCCAATTTTATTGCTATGACCACAGTTCTCCTTGTTCTTCTAAAAAAGGGAGTCTCTAAGAGAGATTTGGCTTGAAAACCACTGTGAGAGCTGAGTGTCACACACATGGACATGGTCATTACCATCTGACAGCCTCTCAACCCCAAGACAAGAGCAAATGGGCACCTGCCTTCAGCACTTTCTTAACACCGTTGATGGTGGAGGTGAGCAAGGAGTGCACCTTCTGGTCATCATTGATGTAATCTGCGTGTCTGATACACATGTAGAGGATGTAAGCAGGAAGGCAGGGAACAGTAGCAGACACTGCCTGGGGCTTGAGATCTAGAAGATTTGACAATTAAAAAACAAAAAATTTCACAAAAAAAGGCAAACTTGTATTTCCCCAAATGACAAGCAGAGAATGCCAGAGCTGGAGAGTACCCAGGCAAACCCCTCTCCCCTCAACTCTGGAGAAAATGATATTTTGGCTCTGAAACTAGCATCCCTCTGCAGAGTGGACACAGAGCCAGAGGTTCAGCTGCAGGACAGTGGGACCTGTCCCAGACCCTCAGCACCAGGGCTTGGGAGGACAGCCCTGCCTGCACTGAGGTTTGTGACACCACCCCATTTCTCCTTATGGATGCACACTAGAGCCAGAGCATGTAAAACCCTACCCCAGGAGAACACAAACCACCTTAGAACAGCTCCCTGAAGCTTTCAGGAATACCTCCCGCAATAAATCCTCCCTCTGAATTGATGACACATTAAATCACTCTTTCCCTCAAGATACAGAATCCTAATGGCAGCTGCAGGCATTTTGGAGCCTGTAAAGAACAAGCTTGTCTGATTAGGGGAACTTCAGTGCCCACAGCACTGGGCTAGCACTGCTCTGGTGAACACTTTTTGGATCCTCACTAGGCTCTGCTGGGGTTAGAGTTGCAGTAAATACCAACACCTAGCCAGGGAAGCCTGACTTCTGAAACAGCACAGAGTGAGGGGATGCTGCAGCAACTCTGACCAGACTGTGCAGTGCAGAAGAACTCACAAGTTCATTATCTGTCTGTTATAACCTCACAAACCAAACTACCTTTGTTCCACTGCGGTGCCAGATCCCAGGGGTCTATCCTTCTGCCACTCCCTTCCCATTCTGTAACATCATATGAAGCTCAGAAGTTACTGCCTGCTCTAAAAACTGTAGCCTTGCTTTGCATTTCCCATTTTTTGCTACCCCTAAGGGATTGTATCCCTACAGGCCTATCTGCTTAGTGCAGCACTACTTTACCTACCCAAAGTGCCATCACCACAAACACGCAGCCACAGAAGGGATTAATTGAGAAGATCTATTTGTCTACCTTTATTTTTTTTAATCTCAAGTCTACAAACTTCCCCACGTGCTCTCCTCCTGAGAAGGAGCAGCCAGGCAGAGAAGCAGAGCAAGTTCCCCACCTGTAATGAGGTTTCGGATGAGGAGTGGCTCATCTTCTTTGTAATATTCCAGCATGCCCTGAAAATCCTTCTCCTTCCTCTGGACAGCAACCTGCATGTTCCGCCCGTGTGGCCTCCTCTCCACTGGCACCGTTGTCTCCGATGCTGTGAGGAGAAAAGATGATCAACACCTGGCTGGCACCTGAAAATCAACAACTGTTCAGGCCCTCCACTGTCCTTCTTAGTGCAGACACCAAGTCAACAAGTCATGCATTAAATTCCCAGTTACGCCATCAGCTTTGGCAGACTAATAAAAATATAAACAATTAGGTCCTGGATTACCAGTCCGCAGAGTTCTGACTCTGAGCGAAAGAAAAAGTGCAAAGCTTGAACTTAAAAGAGGAAGAAATGAAGCCATTTTTTACTTTCCAAGAGACCACAGGCTAGAAGGGAGCAACCCTAGTGTATGATTTTCACAGAGCGGGGCAAAAAGAAGGCAGGCAATGCAAAATCCCCAAGCACAGCATCTTCTGTCTGCCTGCAAAGCTGCAAACCACGGTGGCACACTGCTGAAGTGTAATAAAACAGAAGAGACCAGCATGCAAATACTGCAGCAAGCAGCATGCAAATCACACTGACAGAGAGCAGCTGGGCGAGCCGTGGAAACCCTCCAGTTATTCAGCTTAATTTCACTTAATGCCTGGTTTCCAGAAATTAACTCGTGAGAACGGGGCTCTCTGATTAATCACGGCTTCTCCAGAGAACAGCAAGCGCTTTCTATACAACACAGACGCCACATTTAAGGTGCTTTCCCATTAAGCAGAATATACACACATATTTGGATACCAAAGGGTTATAATCCCCCCTTCAAAATTGACAGGTCAGAGCATTTTCCTGCTGGCCACTGGGCTCCTTTCTGTATCTCTGCCTGGGTCACTGCATTGACTGTGATGACAGCAAAAAACTTTCCTTAAATATCCTCCAAACCCTGGCACAGGGTCAGTGTCAGCTCAGTGCCTGCTGCTAGTTCAGTGCCAGAACAAGCGAAATCTTACTTTCATAGAAAGAAAAAGAGAGAAAAGAAGAAAATCCTGCAGCTCTCCAAGGCTGGCCAAAGGATTAAAACCCAAGTGCAGTTCCCTCAACCCAGTATCACCCAACACACAAGTCACCTTCAAAATCTTGGACCTTCTTCATGTAAATCTTCAGCTGCTTCTTCAGCTTCTTTTCATTCTTTTCCAACTTTTCCAGCAATTCCTTAAGATCCTGAAAGTCAGAAGAGACATTTGAAAGAACTCCCAACATCAAACCCAAGAACAACTCATTTGGGTTGAGTTAGAGGCTGGAGTCTGGTCTGTGCATCACCAAGGCATGGTGTGAGCATCTCAGTGGAAGAGGAGCACCACGTACAGCATTTAACCCTGGCTGTTAATTAAACAGTTTTAAACTGTTTTATTTAGATCCTAGAGTTGTTGAAAAAAGGCAAAAACTTAGGAGGTGCCAACATTCCCTCCAGACCTTGCATGCAGATACAGAAGGGGAGAAAGGGAAAATTTATGATCACTCAGGCCAAATTTTTGAAGTGGAAACTGCCTTTTCACACTTTCAATAAAAGCAAGTAAGGTGAAAGGCCTGTTCTGCCTCTGTGCCTAACACAGTAGAGGGGTCCCCAGTGATCTAATTTAGAAGGCAGTGCCACAAAGTAGGCAGGCTTAAAAAAAGCATTTGAAAAAATTAAAAATAAAGCACCTGTGTGGTCACTAAAGTCATACAACCATGGAACATCAGCTCAAGGCCAAGTAGCAACACTCCCAAATGCATCAGTGGGAGATGCTGATGGATTCTGCAGAGTTTAGGAGGGGTGAAAGAGATCCCAGTGCCCTTCCCTCTCTGTTAGGCTTCCCATCTCCTTTCTCTCAAACTGCATTTTGCCCACTTTCTGTGTTCTCAGCACAGCCTCTTACCAGGTTTTCATTGGTCAGACGTGTAATTTCTTGCTGAAGTCCTAACTCCACCTGGACCTCTGGAGAGAGCTGCAGAGTCTGCAGGAATGCCTGCTGCTGGTTCTCCAGCTCCTCTTGCATTAAATCAATCTGGTTCCTCATCGCTTCCATCTCTTCTTCATGCTCCCTTCTCTGGTCCTGGAGCTGTGCTTCCAGCAACCTGAGAACAGGACCACACTGATCAGTCTGTGATGTCTGCATGATGGAAGTAACCACCATTTGAGTTTAGAGCCTTCAAAATCAGACAACTTGGGGGATACCTCAGCCAACCTCCCTATAAATCTGACAAACAAGAAGCAATTATTGCCACATCAGTCTGTCATTTGCTATACTGCAGACGATATACTTTTGAAATTAAGAGACATGAAATCAAATATTGGAATTTTTCTTTTTTTAATAAATCCCAAAACATCCCTTTTTTTTTCATTTAACTGCATCAAACATTCAGGTTCCTTTACTTGCAAAAAGCAAATACATGGCAAGAAAGCAATACAAATCAACACCTGCAGGTTTTGTTTCCAAAAGCTCAGCTTGAAGGACATTTTTCCCTGTGCTCCTTTCCTGTCAAACATAAATTCTCACTCTTGAAAGCTGCCATTTGCTAAGCCATAATGCCTTTTTTAAATCCAGTGGAGGAATGATTCACCACTGTTAACTGCAGTCACCTGTGCTGATAGTGACGGTGATAAACCTGGCAGGTGACATGGTAATTGATTTTTTTAAGTGTCCCCTACCCTCTGCGACATGGAAGTCTCCCTTCAGCCCACCAGCTCTTGCCAGAAGACTGAAGTGACTCCAGAAGGTAGGAGGGCTCTGAGACAGGGCCACCAAGCCAGAAACCACAAAGTATAGTCCCAAATTACACAGTTCAATGGTGGACAAGAGAAGAAATGACCCAAGGGGATCACCAAGCCCCTGCTGTAGCTCAGGGATGTGCCTGGCCAGAGCTATGGTCACCCCACACCCAGCTCAGGGCCTTCTGACACTGGATGCAAACAGCAATCCTCAAAGATGAGGAAGATTCTGCTGCTGACACCTCCACACTGACCCAGGACATGCACAGACACAGCTGGGCCAGTGGGGAAAAAGAAATTAGTTGTGATCCACACTGTGGACAGTTTCCCTACAGGAACAGCTGTGCGTGGAATTTTTTGTTTTTGTTTTGCCGTTTTCCTTTACTAACTTTTATAAAACAGTGCATGCTTTCAGGGAAGATTCCTGGATGAAAAGTACTAATCATTCCTCAGGCTGTTTTGTGTGGTTGTTGTTTTTGTTGCCTTTAGAAAATTTAGTAACAGAAACTCTACTCCCACCTTCCAGCACAAGACAGAAAAGCATGTTTTCCACCTATAGAAACATGGGCAGTAATGCAGTCAGCCTCATAATCCTGTCAGGACTTATATTCTTAATAGGCTTGGAAAATACAGACCCACCATGAAATAAGTATTAAATACTTAATTTTCATTTTATTTCTTCATACTGGGATTAGGTTGGATTCAGTCTGGATAATCTGAGACACCCTCAGAAGACCATGCTCCTTCTATGAGCCTGGGATCCTACTTTGCTTGGAAAAACACATGAAATAATCTCTGTTATTTCCTCCTGTTACTGTCTGGTTTCACTCTGACACCTCTAGATGTGAACACTTTAGACTGCTCTATACACAATATTTAATTTTTTCATCTCTTTAATGTCCTTAGAACTTTATTAAAAATCATAAATATTGGAGCCTCATAGCCACCAAGCACAGGGTGATGCAGGACAAGAATCCAGGAGGGATTTTTGCCCAGCAGAGCAGGACCTGGGGAGAGCTGTGGAATGAAGGCACCCTGTGTCCACCATGTGCTTTTCTCGCCTACAGACAATACATGGATGGGAGCACGAAATCCCCAGGATCATGCAAAGGATGAGCTGGGATACAAGGACTGACCTTCCAAAAGGTCAAGGATTGGGAGAAAACACTTCTGAGAGGTGCCGTGTCTTAGTGCAATTGGGGAAAAAAAATTAAAATAAAATGGGAGGGTTTTTTTGACTTCTTGGAGTCCCAGCTTCCCAACCCCTTCATCACCCAATTTGCCATGAATGTCACATAATCCTTAAGGGATCAAGCACAGGCATTAGTGACAACAGCCACCACCAGCAACGGCCCACTGGAACCATGACTCCTCTCAAAACTACAGGAGGGTCTCAGTTCCTGCAGTTTGGAAATCCTACCTCCAGCTGCTCCCAGAGAGGACAGTGGGCCCCGTCCAGGACCACATGGCAACAGCAGAGCAAGAGAAAGAAACAAGAGGGCAAGGAGAAGGCAGGAGAAGGAAGAAGCAGTAGTGGGGAGAAAAAAGAAAGTGTTTGACCTGGCAACTTGCTTTAAACCTTGATAAGCCAAGCCGAGCTCTCCATCTTCATTGAGATACCCCCAGTCCTCAGTCTTGCTAGAAATAAAGGACAGAAAAAGGAAACAACAGGACAGAGAAAGACAAAAGGTCAATTGAAAGAGAAGGGGGGAAGGTGCAGAACCCTTATTTATTTCATTCAGTATTATTTTTTAGAGCACGCTTTCATCACATTGCATTTCTTTTTCCATCTCAGGGAAGAAGAGCCCTGCCCTGGCTGTGCCGTGTAGGGTATTTTAAAAACAAGCTTCTCCATCTCTTTCCCACTGCAGGAACTGGTCTAAAATAAATTCTATTCCTTCTGCTTCAGCCAAGGATTTCCTCAGCATTTGAGCCAAACACATCAGTCTTTCCTCAGAGCAACCTTTGGTCCAAACACCACATGCATCCACACAAGATCAATCTCCTCTGTATACATCCAGGCAGAATAATGGGCAGAAGAGTCTCATCTTGCTTTAATACCTTTAGCAGATTGCTTTTTTTAGGCTCCTTTTAGCAGATTGTTCAGGGTTTTTTTGTTTTTGTTTTTTTTTTCAAGTTATATGAGGCAAGAAGCTGATTTATCTTTTTTAATGAGGTGCCAAACGGATTACAAATGAGTGATGCAAGCCGGTCAACTTGACCAGAAACACTTGTTGTAGCAAGAGTTTACCTGGCTTTGATGTCAGTTAGAAAAGAGAGTTTGTTTTAAGCAACAACAATTTAAAAAGTAAGCAAGGAAACCATCAAACTTAATATATCATTATAGTAATTAAAAAAAAAAAAAAAAAAAAAAAAGAAGAAGAAGAAAGCCAACACACATTTTGAAAAGAGCTGTAGCAGACTCCATTCCCTGGCAAGGGGATCTGCATATTTCAGTGGAAAAGCACAACACACAAAACATTCACGGGCATATTTTCACACGAGGAAAGCAGAGAGAAATGCGGTGTTGCAGCACTGCTTTGAAAGGGCTCTGGAGGTGCCTCACCACCACAGACAGCTCGTGCATCCCTCCCATGCCAACGCTCAAGCGCGGCACTTCTCAAAACAAGCAAACATTTCAGGCACTGACATTTGCAAAGTTCATCTGTTACAGCCACATGTATGAATTTAAATTAAAACCTCGTTGCTATCCCATACATAGCAGGTTTCCAAAAGGGTCTACAGGCTGACAGATACAGGGAGGTTTATTGTCTCATTTGCATGAACTTGTTAGTAAAGCCTTTTTTTTTGGTTCATGTAATCTTAGCAGGACACGCCCTCAGACCTTAAAAACCAACAGAAAAAGCAGGAAGGATCCCCACCATTTATTGCACGTAGAAGCCTGTGAAATCTCACATGATGAGCAGCATTTTCAAGAGATAGCCTCCTTGTGAAAATAGCTTTCCTTCCTTTTTTAATTGTAGGCATTGAGGCAAATGAGGAGAACAGTTCAAGAAAGTGCCATTATAAGATAAATATATTAAAATGCTTATTTCAGGTAAACCTGCCCTGGGAAATAAACATTCACTCCATCTCCATCAACACAGCATTGTCTCAGATACCACTGCACTCCCCCTTCTCCCAGAAGTTCATGTTGACCAAGACATAAAAAGGGGTCCCTTAAAGGTAATTAGAGTAATTGGCATCTCAAACATAATTTCCTAAAATGCTGGGTAAATCCTATTTTCAAATAAGGCTGGAGAGGAGTTGAAAGGGCTGATTCACAGAGCCCTTTATCCTGATCTTGGAGGCCCAGGTCTGGGGAGCAGCTGGGACTTGCAGTCAGCAAACTGTCCTCATCAGAAGCAAAAAATTCCTGCCCAAACACCTCCCCGCCCTGTGAAAGTAGCTTAAAGGAGGTGTATGTACCCCAGACCCAGAAATGTTAATTTCAGCATCTTCAGTAAACTATCCTCTCTCTGTAAAGAAGGGGCATTTCACATTCAGAGACAGATACAACTTTTTGTCTGAGTTAAAAGGAAAAATAATGCGCGTCACAGACTAGATCTATGGCAGAGTGGGAAGATACCCACCGGAGAGTGGGAAGCAGAGATAGGATACCATCCCCACATGATGGCCTCTCCCAGCTGCAAAAACATCCCTCATGTGAAGCCAGCATCAGCTTTTCACTTTGCACAGCAGCTGTGGGTGGGACTTGCCCAACAGAAAAAAAAAATAAAAATCCATGTACCCAACAGAAATCACTTGGAAGCTGATTTCAAAGACACAGCCTGATTTACTTTGAGCTGCCAGGTATTATCTCTTAACACCATCACCTGGTCTCTCACTGGCTCTGTATTTCTACCAAGGCCTGAAAGAATGATCCCAAGAACTGAAAGAGGGAACAAAAAGCCTACTTAGCTTCCAATTCAGTTACTGAAGTGGACAATGAGGTAGGAACTAACTTCTTTTCCCCTTAGCAGCTGAAATTCAGCAGAATTTTTATTTAAGAGGAAAAAAGTTTAATGCATTTATATAGAAAGGGCTGCTTTAAGTTCAAACTTGCCCTTGACCTGGAGTCAAAGGGCTTTCCTCCAAAAGCTTTGTGGAGAAAGAATTGCTACAAGGGCAGGTTTAGCAGCACCTGGCAGAGTTCTTCCTGGTTTCCTCCTGTTGTATTTAGAAGTGCTGCATTATATAGACACGGAGAAAATAAAAGGTTGATCTCCCACTAAAATAAAGCCATGGTTTGTCCTCAGCCTAAATAGCTAAGACATGATGACTTGGAGCTAGGAGCAACTCCTGGGTGGAGCGAAGTTTTACCACATCTGTCAGCCTGGGCTGGTGAAGAACCTCCACGTGGTCAAAAAGCACCTCAGACTGGGGGGGCAAAGAGCAGCTGACACCCCCAAAGGACTGGGTCAGACAGAGGGACTTGCACAAGCCCAAGCAGTGGCCCAAGAGAACCTCCTGAGGTTCAACAAGGCCAGGTGCCAGAGCTGCACCTGGGTCAGGGCAACCCCCGGGATCAACCCAGGCTGGGGATGAGCAGAGGGAGCGGCCCTGGGAGAAGGAGCTGGGGTGCTGTGGGTGAGAGCTGGACCTGCCCCAGCCTGAGCCCCCCGTGCCCTGGGCTGATCCCGCAGCGTGGGCAGCAGGGCAGGGGGGATCCTGCCCCTGTGCCCCTGTGCTCAGGTGAGAGCCCACCTGCAGAGCTGCTCCAGCCCTGCCTCCAGCAGCACAAGGACGTGGAGCTGCTGCAGCCAGCGCAGAGGAGGCCACGGAGATGCTGCCAGGGCTGGAGCC
This sequence comes from Hirundo rustica, assembly GCF_015227805.2. Classification (NCBI taxonomy): domain Eukaryota; kingdom Metazoa; phylum Chordata; class Aves; order Passeriformes; family Hirundinidae; genus Hirundo; species Hirundo rustica. The sequence goes on along the minus strand of NC_053488.1, from coordinate 775,828 downwards.
CCTCTGCTCTGGAGCCAGCCTGGCACAGCTGGGGCTGCTCAGCTGCACAAGAGAAGGCTCCAGGCAGAGCTCCGAGCCCCTGCCAGGGCCTGAAGGGGCTCCAGGAGAGCTGCAGAGGGACTGGGGACAAGGCACCCAGGGACAGCACCCAGGGAATGGCTCCCAGTGCCAGAGGGCAGGCACAGCTGGGATCCTGGGAAGGAATTGGTGGCTGGGAAGGTGTTGAGGCCCTGGCACAGGGTGCCCAGAGCAGCTGTGGCTGCCCCTGGATCTCTGGCAGTGTCCAGGGCCAGGCTGGACAGGGCTTGGAGCAGCCTGGGACAGTGGGAGGTGTCCCTGCACATAGCAGGGGGTAGAACAAGATGACCTTTAAGGTCCCTTCCGACCAAAGCCATTCTATGAAAGAGAAATGGGACTGCTTCTTGCAGAGAAGATGAGAGAATAAGTGGCTCTTGCCTATAAATCCCATTTCAGAACTGCAACCCCACCAGAAAATCTTCTCATTAAAATATTTATTGATCAAGATTAGAAAGGGAAGGCACCTCTGTTTCTCATGCTGACACCATTGGGTATAGGGCTGTGTAAGTACAAATGCAAATTTGTGCTGGGGGGAGGGAATGCTAATTTGTGTCCACAAACCTAATAATCCAGTTCCCCCAAGCATTTGCCTTCATCCACTTTACTGCCATCAACACCAGCCTCCTTCTTATAAAGCCCCCCAATAAACAGAAAACTGCAAAGGGAACTTTGTAATGGGGAGGTTGGTGGTGCTTAATGAGCCACTGGATAAATCACTGTAGAAAATCAGGGTGAGAGCGTATAGAGCTACTGCTGCTGTATTTCAAGAGCCAAGCTCCAGTCAAGCTTTACATGAGAGGCAGATGAGAGAATAATGAAGTGACCCGGGATACTGCAGATTTCCCCTCCCTAACTTTAAGAGGCCAAGAACCACCAAGGCCAGATCACATGAACTTCTTAAAATTGCAGCTCACCCGTGCAATTGCAAGGAAAAAGATTTGTACTCCCGTGGAAAATTAGATCCTGGAAACTCACAGGCTCTGGAGGGATTTAAAATCCATGTGGATGTGGCACATGGTTTAGCACTGGCCTTGGCAGCGCTGGGGGAAGGGCTGGACCTCAAGACATCTTTTTGAACCTGAACAATTCTACAATTCGATTCTTTCTGCAGAAGTCAAGTGTGGAAACCAGAATGTCGGGAGGAGGGCTGGAGCCTCCTGGCAGGCTGCAGAAGAGAATGTGCACCAGTATGGCCAGACACCAATTCATACCAGGGACCAGTGACCCCCACGGGTCAGACACAAGTCCTGCAAAAGCAGCAAACCTTATTTTGACTCCTTCACCAACCCCTGAACACAACCTTCCCTACCCATGCACACTGGCAAATTTAGGGAGTAACAAAAGCTGTGCCCAGCAATGGCATTTCACATCTCGTTATGAGCACCCACAGTTCCAGGAGAATGTTAGAAAGAAGGAAAATGAAGGAAAGAAGAGAAAATTCATGGAATTCATTAAGTGACCAAAACCCACTCCTTGCTGCAGGAAGCACGCTGAGCTCTGCTGATTTATTGACAAGAATGTGATGTGCAAATTAATCTCATCACCTCTGCTGCAGGAGGGGCACAAGCTTCATCAGCAAGCTCACTTCAGGAAAGCAAATACTCAACGGCAAATTGAAAAGAGCCACTAGGATTAGTCCTGAGCTATCCAGACATGATGCCCAGGTGAGAAACCAACGTCACAGGAGCCCTGGACCCCAACAATCCCCAGCTCCAGGCCTCCAGACCTGGTGAAACCTGGCAGAACAGCCTGGCTGAGCCTCAGTCCAGCCATCAGGGTTTTGAGCCCCACTTAAATGGGCCTTTCCTCTTATCCATACAGGTGTGAATAAAATCCTCATTAAGTTGGGTCCCAGCCTGGAATGTTAACAACCTTCCGCAACCACTCTACAAAGTACCAAACCATACTGTGTTATTAAAAGCCATTAATCCACAATGGCTGGGTCTTCTTCCTTCCCTGAATGGAAATTATTTAGGGGGGAAAAAAGCTTCAAACATCTGTATTTGTCAAGAGGAAAAAAAAAACAACTCCTTGAAGTAAAATAAAATTTTACTTTTTGTATTATTTTGCTGCTTAATCCATGTAATTTTTTTCTTCTTGAAAGTACTGCTTTACTATTTTATACCCTCCTGGGCAGCTGCAAAGACTGATTTAATGCTTGGCAGTATCAGCTCATTGTTACTGACAGGACAGACACATGTTCCACGTATTAATCCTCACTGAGGTAAACCTGCAATAAAACAGTTTTTCCTAACGTTCAGTTCGGGTGCACGAAAATCAATAATGTGAGTGTTTCCAGGGAATACAGCATGTTTGTTAGCTCAGTTAACCACAACGGGGTTTCGCCTCTGGAAAACCAGAAGGGAACTGTGGCATCTTCCCAACAACATATGAGATACCTGAAATAAATACAAATACAACCCCAAATCTTACTCTTGCTGCTCTTTACATACTGGAAGCAAAGTCAAAACCCAGTTTTGCTCGCTTCCGTGTTTGTTTTTCCACCTGCTCAATATCTGACTGGAACCAGATAATCTTAAAGGCCTCTTTTAAACCCAAACCATTCCGGGATTCTACAATTCCCTAAGACGCGTGTCTTTGGATTCATCCTTATGGCCCCACCCTTGAGTCCGTAACACAATCCAGAGGCTGGTAGCTCTCTAAAACGCCGTGATTTTGGTGTGGACCCGTCTGACACGCAGAATCCCCCCGGTGCTGGAGAGGTCTGTGCCACACTTACCGGTTGGTCTCGCACATTCCCTGGTAGGCTTCGATCGCGTCCGCCTGGTCAACGTGCCGGTCACTGTTGGGCCAGCTGGCACTGGGGGAGATGCTCTCCTAAAGTCAACGTGCAAAACAGCAATGTGACATCCTGCTTTAAAACTCTGCCTTGGCTCTACAAGCTCCTGACACCAAACAACTCCCAACTACTCCATTAAAATCATCCCTGGGGTGTCCACCACACTGCTGAGTTTCTATGGATCCACACACACAGAAGAAGAGATAAGAGATGGAAGAAGGATACAGTGATAAGAGATGGAAGAAGGATGCAGTGAACTTGGGAAAAGGATAAGCAGGGTGCTTGGCCTGGTCTGAAATAAACACCAAAACCCTGAGGAATGATAAGAGAGCGAATCAATAAAGTTTGAGTTTCTGGAAAATGTGCCCTTCCATTGGAATGTGCTCTAGATACAAATCCCATCACAGCTGTTTGAGAGAGAGGCTACCTTCTTGCCTGCATGTCAGAAGAAACACATTACAGCTGCACCAGCCTGAAACGAGCAGAATCTGGTCTCGAAATTCTTTTCCCTCACCCCATTTCCTTGCACAGAAAGATAATTGCTGCAAAACATTACCAGGAACACGCTGAACCACACACACTGCTGCAGGGGTGGTGTGGGCTGGCTTACCCTCATCAGGCATGGGCACTAGGGCAGTACCATGGCACAGAGAGTCCTGGGCTGTCTGAAATGCCAGGGACTACATCCCATCCCCGGGCAGGACCTGCTGCACAACCCTCCATGACCTCCCTGTGCCATCCTGCCCACCAGAGCAGAAATGGCATTGCTCAGGCAGCCAGCCAGTCCCCACCAACAGAGGGGAAGAAGGAAAAGAAAATCAGTTACCCTCTCCTTTACCATGTTTTTCTTTGTGTCCTTCTGCTGGGCTGCCTTCATGATCTGCGACCTGAGGGTGAGCACCTCCTCCTTGCGCACCTCCAGCTCCTCGTTGGCCGATTTCAGCTGGTTCAGGAGGAGGTTGTAGCTGTCCTGCACATCATTGGAGTAGTTGTTCTGCACGGCGTGGTCTGCGATGGCCTTCCTCAGCTCATTGAGCTCATTTTTCAGCTTCTTGTTCTCCGACTCCAGCTCTTGCCTCTGGGAAACATAGAGCCATTAAGCGGTTTAGATAAACTGCCCTGTGGTGCCTCATCCGCTTCTGAGGTGCCACTAAGGTGACTCAGATATCAATGATTACAGATCAATGCACGCCAGGATCTGGGTTTTGCTGCCAGCCCAGTCATCTGTGGTTCAGGGAAGGTAATTTTGCTTTAGTCAGCAGTCAGCAGTTGCTATTTAATAACAGCGCTACAGGGTGACCCGGGGTATTTTTTCTTTCATGACACTATTCCTAAACACGAAAGCAGGCTGTTAAAGAAGCTAAGCATGCTCTTTTCTCCTCCACCTCTTTTCCTTCTGAATCAGTAAATCACACAACCCCCACAACGTTCAGCTCACCTTTCATATTCATTAGATAAGCTGGAAGACGCTGATTTGCACACACCATCATCGTGGCAGGCATCCCTTAGGTGAGCCACAGGTCTGTGAATTGCCTCTTCTCTCATACACTTTGTAATTCCCCCACCCCAGCGCAGTGTTTACAGCTAGAGGATTTCCTCACCCTGATGTCTCCCCAGCCACTGGCATTTGACAGGCAGGGCCAACACTGTGCTAGCTTGATGCCAACTGATTCTCCTGCACAACATCTTTGCTGAGACAGCTGAAGGGCTTATTTTGCATGGCAGCAGAAGACAGAAGAACAGAACCCTGGCAGCTAAGACAGCCTTCATTTTAGTCCGTCACCACAAAGCTTTGCTGGCAGGTGGCAGCACAACATTTGGCAGCTCTCTGCCACCACCCAAAACCCACCTGGAGAATCCTTGCAAGAGCAGCTTTGCTCCCTTGCACATGGTGGAATCACAGAATCATGGAATGGTGTGGGTTGGAAGGGAGACCTTAAAGCTCATCCAGTTCCAACCCACTGGCATGGGGAGTGGCAAGGACACTTTCCATTACACCAGGCTGCTCCAAGCCCCATCCAACCTGGCCTGGAACACTTCTGGGGATCCAGGGGCAGCTTTACTGGGAAATCTGTACCAGAGCCTCACCACCCTCACAGCCAAGAACTTCTTCCCAATATCCCATCTAAATCTACCCTCTTCAAGCTTAAAGATCCTCCACCTCTGGGTGCTGCATGGTGACACCCAGGACTGCTCCTTCCCGTCCCCACACTCACAGACTTCTCAGGCAACGCCAAACCCCAACAGGACTCTTGTCCAGCACAGCCCAAACCAACACCCCTGCACGTGAGCTGACAAAGTCTGCTGTGGGGGTCAGCTCTTTCCCAGGGACCAACCCCCATCCGTGTGGATTCTCCGGTGTCTACAACAGCACAAGATCATCCCCCACTGTCACCCATGTGCCTCATCTCCCTGCTGCTTACTGAGCCTCCCCACAGCTTCCTTTCACAACCCCTCTTATCTCTGGGATATCTGCTTCACTATCAGCGTGGGCTGAGTCAAGCTAATGAATCCAAAAATGGCTGGGGGGGGATTTATACAATTTATACAATTTACACAGTGTGTAGCTAGCACAGCTGTGTAAACCCCGTTTCCTATGGAAACGGGTGCTGTAATTATAAATCCTTACAAATTATAAATAGCATGGCTTATCACAGCAGAGGTGTGAACAGAATAGCTGATCTGGCATCTGGGCAGCATGCTCCTAGCTGAACAAACAACATCAGTAATGGGGCACATTCAGGTACTTTATACCATCTGTCGTGAAAAAAACCAAAAGGGTGAGAAATGCCTCGGATCCATCAATTCCTCCACATTAAGCACGGCAGAGGGAGCATATGAGACATGGGATTTTCTCTAACTGGTGTTTAAAGCAGGAGTTGGAAGTGTGTGCGTGGTGGGAATTGATAGCACACTGGGCTTAACTCTTCCTGCTACATGGAGAAGCATCACCCCTCAATGATCATGAAAGAAGTTACTTGCTTTTCTACTAAAATTACTCTTCTGTGGGTTTTGTTATTTGCTTTACTTTTTTTGCTTTGCTTTACTTTTCCTTAACCTTCCTCCTCCTCCTCTTTGTATCTCTTTCTCACTCTCTTTTTTATCATGGGTCAACCACACTGCTAACTGCAAGGGCTGGTCATTTCAAGCTCTGCTCTGGTTAGAAACAAAGCCAGGAAGACCAGGAAAGAAAGCAATAACCAGTAACCCTGCTCCAAGGGCCCCTACTGTACACTCCACTCCTTTCAAAGTTTACATTTAAATTTATTCCCTACTCCTTTTCTTTGTGGGTTTCATGGAGCAGTGTTAAAACACCTTCTGGCCCCAGCTCATACACTCTTTTTGCATCAGCATTTGCCACAGAAGATCAGAAGCTAAAATAAAATGCTACGGATGTGGAAAGAGATTCCTACTGGCAAAGTGAAAAATGCCCTTTCTTCAGCATGGTCCAGTCATGCTGATTTATTTGACAAATATCTGATAAACAAATTTGACCAAAAAAATTTTACAGCCAGGATGCACTGAACTTGAACTCACACTTGCCCCAACATATGCAGCGTTAAAGAGCTCTGACACCCAAGCACTAATGGTGATGGAAATAACTTCCCTCTTTAGCAAAGAGCAGTGCTGGGGGAAGTGTCAGCTTGCCTAAGTGAGAGGTTAGCACTGCCATGCCAGGATTTTTCCCCCTCTCTTCTTTTCTGGTACTCTGCAGGAAAAGAAAATGAAATCCTTGACACAGCTCGTTTTATGATGAGCTGCCAAGTTCTAAGGGATGAAGCAAACATCCCAGCTATGCAACGAGTTAGAAACTGAATTATGCATCATGCTCCTGCTTGGAATCCTAGAATGGGTGAGTTAGGAAAGATCTTTAAAGGCCACCTAGTCCAGCTGCAGGGACAGCTTCCCCTGGAACAAGTTGCTCAGAAACACAGAGTCAGAGCAAGGGCTCCTTGGTGTTTTCATTCCCACTGCCACTTTCCCAGCTTGAAGAAAGAAGGAAAACACATTTTTCCCTGGTGCGTCTGAGGGACATATCTCCTTGTTTTGCATTCCTGGATGAATAACCAAACATCTGGCTGGGCGTATTTTTGGCCACCATTTTTTGAGAAATGTATTTATCCATTACGAAGGACAGGCTACTTCTGCCTGTAAATTTATCAGTGTTAGCTGAGTTTCCCACATTTCTTCTCAGCCTTACAAAACCAAAAAACAGATGAGCCTCTCTAATGGAGCACCGTGCCTCACTCACTTCCCTCCATCAGAATCTGCTTCAACAACAGGCTCTCCACCAGATGCTAATTCCAAGGACAAATCCCTGCCATCACAGGTGTCGTGACAGTAATTATCATAGTAATAATTACACCAAGACACCAAGCTGGAGGACAGAAGACACCTATCAGAAGTATCAGACCATGTGCTGGTTGCAAGAAAGCAAACCTGCAAAGCAAACCTCCAGTAACACCCACACCATGTATTGTCATGCTTGAGGGATTGTGACTGCCAAAAGTGTCTGAAATGAGACATAAAAGTATGGAATCTTACAACAGCAGAGACAGTCTGAGTTGGAAGGGACCTTAAAGTTTATCTCATCCAAACTGAAAGAGAGAAGTTTTAGATCAGAAAGGAGGAAAAAATTCCTGGCTGTGACGGGGGGCGGGAGGCCCTGGCACAGAGAAGCTGTGGGTGCCCCTGGATTTCCTGGAAGTGTCCAAGGCCAGGTGGGAGCAGCCTGGTCCAGTGGAAGGTGTCTCCATCCATGGCTGACTAACTGGTTCCTCACAAGCCATCCAAGAGAATCCACAGAAAGACTGCCTTGTGTGTGAGCTTTTAGGCAACTCAGACTATTTCCCCGAGATAAAGTCTTTTCAAGCTGGTGAAAAGGAAAAATAAACATATTCACAATAAACTCTTAAAGGAGCCAGAGACAGTACAAATATTTGAGAAACGTATTAGCAGGAGAAAGAGAAGACAGGAGTAGCTTTGTCATAGCCATGGAAGCAGCTGTCAAGGGGGAAGGAGGGAAAAGAAGCCCTCAAAATCAGCAGTAAGTCACTTTTGCCTTGCAGACGGAGACTTCAGGCTGTGTCCTGTGTTCAGATGTGGTGGGAACAGAAGGGAAGTGTATCTGTCTCTCTTTTCCAGTGGTCCCTCTCAGGTAAACACTCCTACAGGGAATGTGAAATGCCTGCAGGGTAATTTTCCACCTGCTCTAGACGAAAGTTTAAAGAACCCTGCATTTTTGGCAACACACGCCCCCTATTCTTATGAAACGCTATTAACATTAAATGGTATTTTAAAGTTTGTTAGATATGTCTTACTAAGAATCCTAGTATGTTAGTATGCAAAAAGTATAAAAAATCCAAAATTAGTATTTCTGAACTTCCAGGGTTAAACCTCGAAGAAAACACAGTTTGTGAATTCACACAGAAGTCAGAACTCCAGAAGCCATTTAAGGAGGTGGTGGTTCTCATCTGCTGGGTTTTCACCTTCAAAACTGCACGTCCATTTTTTTCTACGGGGTCAAAAAACTTAAACCTTCCACAAGTATGTTTAACCAACTGGAAAACACTTGGAGAGTGACCTTGCCGTGCTTCTTCTCCAAGGGGCTATGCAGAGGTACTAAGGAAATTCAGTGGGATCCCCTGCATCACAAACAGCACATTTAGCAAGAGCTACACCAATATCATGCTAGGAAAATAAAATGGGATTGATTAAGCGTCACAAAAATCTACTGCTAGAGATAAGAGCTTAGTGAGGGTTCGACATCCTTTCTATCTCTAATTTCTTTTTTTGCTTCTTTTTGCATCCTTCTGAGGAGATGATGCAGAAGCAAAATTTGCTATTACTACTGACAGATGGTTTAGCATCATGTTGTTCTGGAAAACATATGTTCCTCTGGACTTCTCGGTTGCATTGCAATATTTGTTAAGGGGACAGGGAGAGAAGGAACATCAGAAAGGTAGGTCTGCACTGAAAAAACAGCATTAAAAATTTCTCTTAGTAACCCTATCCCAGGAATTGTTTTTCTGAGGATAAGCAGGACATAAGAATTGGTCTAAAACAGTCAAGGCCAGAAGTGTTTGAATACAGTTAGAGCAGGAGGACAGAACACACAGAAGCTGCAACAGGAGACCAGGAGGTTTCAGCTGCTCTGATTGTCACAGAGGGAAAGAAATGGGGACAGAAACTGTCAGGATTTAGACCTTGGGGGCAAAATAAATTCTAGGGTAGGGCAATAGCTGATAAAAAACAGGATGACTGTGATCTGCCAGCATTTCTGCTGGGAGATGGAGGCTAATACTGCAAATCACACCACAGGTTTATCTGGGTTTGACTGCAAATCACACCACAGCTGAGTTTAACCTGAGTGGCACCTTAGGACAGCACAGGAAGTGGGTAAGAAGCAGAGGTGGAGCCTGGAACAAGAAACAGCTGTAAGAATTTACACCTGCTGCAAAGCCAACTGCTGAGACCTGCAGCGCCCTGTCAAAGGGAGCCCAACAAAGTCCCAGAGGGAATACCTGCCGTGGAAAAATCCCCCTTCACCACGAGTGGGCTTGTTACCTCCACAGATGACTCAGAGACAGGTAGATCAGCAGAGAACAGATGTTGCCCCATAGAGAAACATCTGTGAGCCCATTCCAGGCCCAGGAGCTGATGGAAAGCTATAGATTTCCAACTGCCCTCTCTAACAGAGCTGATTACAGCAGGTTTTGGATTATTATCACGTTCACACCATGGCTGCTGGAGCCATGCAATAGGTTCCAGCACTAAGCAGAAGCCTCTCACTCACCTTCAGGCTGTTGTATGCAAAATCTTCATATTCCGAAGTCACTTCAGTCTTTGTTTCAATTACCTGTGCAGATTAAAGAGGTAAATTTATATTTAGGAGCAGGCAGAGGAACCGGCACACAGCAAGGGGTAGCTGGGCACGTCTCCATCAGCATTCAGCCCTGCCGGCCAGCTCAACCGTAATAATGTCATTAATTGCCATCAGACAGCAACCCAGCAACACCAGTGGGGCAGAGGACACTCCAGGAGAAACGGGTTTAATCTCTCATTAATATCTTGATAACTGCACCTCGCTGCAGCTTTCAAACAATGACAGTCATTAAGGGAACAATCTTCAACACAGCAGCTGGAAAACAGGTTTTTAATCCTTCTGCAGCAGGAATGAGAGGCTGGGGAAATCTCCTGTTTCACGTGTTTCCTGCAAATTGCTAGGGGTGATCAATAAGGATATCTAGTGAAGCAAGTAGATAATTACTGTTGATTCTGTTGAGTCTCTTACTGCATTTATTCAAAGGTACGCTGATATCACACTGGAGAGTAATAACAAAAATAATTCCCAAACAAAGCAACAGGAGCCCCAGAAATTTCAAATATGTAGCCAAGAGGGATGGCATTTGCCCAACCATTTGTAAAAGAGCATCTTCAGTGCTTCAGGGCACCAAGCACACAGCACTGCTGTTTCATGGCACACTCTGGCCTCTGACAAACCACAGAACCTTGGCTGCAGATGGCAGGGAAAGCACATACAAGAGATCTGCTATTAAAATCCCCAGTCCCAGAAGTCAGCTCACCACAGCCTAGAGAGCTGTATTTTCAGACTTACAGATTCCTGTCCCCTGTATTACCACTGGGTTGATTTTCTTAACATACATGTTTTTAATTTGCTTTCAAGCAAGAAACTCAAAGTGCAAGAAGGGTTTTTTTGGTGGGGTTTGTTTTGGGGTTTTTTGTTTGTTTTTTGGTGGGTTTGTTTTGGGTTTTTTTGGTTTTGGTTTTTTTTTCACAAGAAAGGAATAATACAGCAAAAGAATACCCCTGCCTTGCAACAGAAATGGAGAACCCATTCTTCTAACAGCTATCCTGATGTTTCTGATTTACTACACTACTTTTAACCTGTATTCCTCTGATCATTACCGAGGAAAAAAACCCACACAAGACACACAGAGGATAATAAAACCAAACTGAGGACACCAGCCTGACTGACATGTGAGTGAAGCACTTTTCAGCTCATGCCACACACTGCTGGATGGAGGGAAGGCAGGACAGCAAAGAAATGCTTGAATAACAGAGAAAGGGAGGGTTGTTGAACATGCAAGGTGCCACAGGTGGGACACAAGGTCAGTGCTGGTGGAATAACGTGTGCCAAAATCAATTCTACCTTTCATTGCTTTCAAGAAGCTTAAGATATTGCCCTAAATATTTTATAACTAGTTTGTTTAAACAAATAAATAAAGCAGTTCTCCTGTCCAGTTGTGTTTAGCTGACAAAAAAGGTTTATCTCCATTTTCCAGATGGATCTGTAGCCTCTTAAGTTGAACTTGTCATTCTCAAAGCTAAATTCCTACATCACGTGGCCTCAGGCAATCAAGGAAAGCCAGCTACAAATATGAAATATTAGTATCCTTGAAAAGCTGCCTCTTGCCTGGGATTGCTTGATCTCTTGCTCCTTTTTCTCCAACTGGGCTTGCAGCTTCTTCCTCTCCAGCTCGAGCTCCCTCACTCGCTTCTGCAGCTTTAGGAAGAGGGTCATGTCCATGGCTGCTTTCTCCATCCCAATCTCCTGGAGAAGAACAGGAGGGAGGGAAAAAAACAGAAGACCTCAGTGTCAAGTTTTACAACCATGCACAATGCCACATGCAACCTGATTGTACATCAGCCACAGCCAGGAGCTTCCTAAGAAACACATGTACTTCCAAAGAGCAAATCCACATTTTAAATACCTATTTTTCGTGCCAGTAAAATACCTGACTTGTTTTGATAAATCATTGAACGCTTAATAGCCCAACCAATAAGTAGGTGATGGGGGCTAAGAACATAAAAAACATCCTACTGGGCCCCTTTTAGTTAAGTGTTTTTTTTTTTGGGGGGGGGGAGGGGGTGCGGTTTAAACTGCCTTCACCTGGAATATTTTATATCAAAGCATTGTCAATACTGATTATTTTGACTTCTGAAAATGCTTTCAGAGCAGTTCAGAAACACTAAAGCAATATAACAGAGCAGCCAGCAAAGAGAAGTGGGGGTTTCTGCAGGCATGGAATTGGTACAAAAAGTATGGTCTTGCCAGGAGGTGGCAGACCCTAGGAACATTCATCACCGACAAGTGCTCTTGAGTCAGAAAAGCGGAGTTTAAAAAGCAGCCTGTTCTGTCAGATGTAAGTAAAAACCACATTTTTCTTTTCCACAGGATCCCTGATAGCCAAGGAATAATTTGCGCTGCTCTTTCCTGCACTAGGAGACTGTTGATTTGATTACAGGGCCTGTGCTGGCCAGCAAAGCATCCATGAAGATGCATGGGAGTGAAAATTCTTGGGGCAAGAGGGCAGTGAATTCTGGCATCCTTGCGGAGAAGGCTCATGATACAGTCATGATCCACCAGACTGGGTGTAACTGCGGCGATGAATTTTCATCAGTCTCTAAGCTGGTATGGCCCAAAGACAGTTCCATATGATTTTTAAAGCCCTGATGCCACAAACAAGTAGCATTTTCCAGAGCGCCACAACTCCGCAGTACCTCTCACACAATTAACAATGCGTTTCTACAGCACAGAATCAATTTTACCCAACGCACCACACCACCCAACCTCTACTACCCACCCCCATACTACAAACCACACACCCACAACCACCCTGAACACAGCTCCTCCCTCTTGGCTCCTATACCATGCACAGAAATCATTGATCCCTCATGAAAATTGGGCAACCTCCAATGAGATCCACATTGCACTTATCTCCCCTTGGGAATTCTCCTTAAAAAACCTCTCTCTAGGTTACGGTGAGCAAAGTGTGTCAAATCCATGAGCCTTTGCAACATTATGTTAATTTATTACTTCCCATTGGTTAGCTCCCCAGTTCCTGGTTTTTACCCCCTTTGATTGGTTCTTTCTGTACCCTCTTCCCTGACTGGTCCCTTTCCAGTTCCTTTCCCTATTGGCCAAGTTGTCAAACCCCAACCCCTGGCTATCCTATATAATCCCTTCTCCCTTGACTTCTTTGCATCTTCCTTGGGGTTCTCACCCCTTTGGGAATAAAGAAGACTCCTGAGGACTGGAAGATTCCCGTCCTGTGTCCCGTGGTTCTTTCTCCTGCATTGCCTGGAGCGGCAATCGCGGCCCTGCTGCCAAGGCAGCACTCACAAGAGAGCTGATCACTCTGAGTGCCTGTGCCGAATGGGGTGTCTTTCTAAAGAGTAGGGTGTCTTTCTAAAGACGTTTCTGGCAAAGAAGGTCACAGCACCTTTCCACCACCCTGACTGCGACACCCTCCCTGCTGGTTCACTGTACCTCCACCTGCTGTATCACATCCTCGGTGTCCCCGATCTCAGAGGTGCAGATGGATGGGTTATTGGAATCAGACTCCAAGCTGCTCTGGTTGGATGGGTTTCTCCTGTGCCCCGATGTTTGCTGCCAAGAAATGATGCAGGCACATAAAGCACCCAGTGTTAAAGGATTCCTCTTGAAGTGTTGCCTCTTTAGAGCAAATATGTGACTATATACTTAAGTTACCTTATAGAGAACTACATGTTCTAAGTTTTTATGCCCTAACCTTAAAATGCATATTAACACTTCAAACTGCAAAGATATAGAAGCTCAGTTTAAAAATTCTGCATGAATCAAAGGCTCTTCATGACACCAGATGCCTGGTAAGTGTGAACACGCAAATCTGAGCTCAAGGTTGTGCTGCTGACACTACCCTCTAGGACCCTCTTTTAACACTCAGCCTTCCATCAAATCCAGCAGCACTCTGATTTTCAACAGTTTTTCTAACACTTTAGCAATGCTGAACATAAAGAGCTGGGGTTTTGAAACTCTGAAGTCATATTGCTGGAAGGTTTTTTTTGTTTTTTTAACCCAACACCTACACATGAACGTCACTGACACAAAAGCCAAACAAGAGCAAGCATGATCCAGCTTTTGCTCAGATTCACTGACATCTCTGAGCATTTCACAGAGAAGCATAGAAGACCAAGCTCCTTTTTCAAGGAACACAAATGGTTTGGCTCCAGTGCAGAGAGGTATTCTTGGAAACATCAAGTGCAAATTGCCCACTAATGGCAGCTGTATTAAATGTTTTGGGGGTGAGTGAGCCACATTATCCAGGCACCAACATCAGGTCCAGGGCACAAGGGAACAGGGATTTCATTACCTTAAAAATAGTAATTTCATCCTTCAAGTTGTCATATTTCTGCTCCAGACTTGCATACTCTTTTACCAGGTTCTGATAACGAGATCTCTCTTCTTCGAGCTCTTTCTTCATCTGGATATTTTCCTCAACTGTGTTTTGTGCAAATTCATCTTTAAAATAGGAAGGGGAAAAAAAAAGAAATTATGAACTTTAGCTCAGAAACAAGCTTTTTTTAAACATGTGGAACAACAACAACTAATGAACAAATACTCTCAGCCAAGAGCATTTAAAATCCATGTAAGCATTCACTAATATTTAGAGACTGTTATAATCTGTATTTGTTGCCTCAAGATTTGAAACAGCTTGAACTCTTCTGCTTGCAGAGTCCTTTGTCTTGAGTTAAAGTGAAGTCTCCAGCTCCTACAAACCATCATTTAGCTGTGACAGCTCCACCTCCCATGTGCCTGCCATAAGCACAGGACAGTACGTAAGCACATTCGTGTTGAAAAAGTGGTACTTGCTGCATATAAAAACCTCCCTGCCTGCTTCCCACCTGCAGCTTTGGCACAGGGGCAAACCAACAACAGCAGCTCTCCCTCATGTCATCATCAACCATTTACCATGGCAAGACTGTGGAGGTTCAAAGCAGCTTTTATCCAAATAAATCCAGTTATCTGTTGAAAACTCCCTTTTGGAAGCAAACCCGGTCCCTTCTTTTCCTGAAGAACCAGGCAAATGTAGCCTGTGTGTTGTTTTAAATGCATGAACAAGAAACCAACACCCTCCACTTCCTTTCTCCCATCCTAGATGCTCCAAAAGCATCCTGCAAGGGAGGAATAAATATTTGCGGCAAATTTCTTCTTAATATATTGGTCTTATCTTTATAAGGAATAAAGGTTATCTTTATTCCTCTATTCTGTGTTAGGCTAGGTGCGAAAGGCACTTCATAAGTACCACAGAGCAGTGTTAGCTACATCCGCAGCACGATGGTATTTGTAAATCTTTGCAAAATCAAAGCTGAAAAGGGTGACAAAAAATAGAAAAGCTCAATACACACATGAGAGTCTCTTTTGTGAAACAGGATTTTCCCAGGTTGCTTCCTCTATGTATGGCTTGTCAGCTAAGTCTCTGTTTTAAAAAAACACTCACAGGCTCGTGTCACACTAGAGAAATCCTTTGTCACAGCTCAATAATGTGAATTGTGCTGCCCCTTGGATCCCTTATTAATCATTCTCGGGACACTGTTATTCCCTACTCCACCAGCTTCACTGCCTCCCACACCATATGCATGAAATGCTTTAACATAACCGAACTAAAAAGCCTTGCTGGGTACTTTATTCTGTATTTCACCTATTAAACTAGCCTCTGGCTTATCACCCGCCAGTAGGACAGCATGAACAGAACTACCTGCACAACAAAGGCCACCAGGAAAGGGTCACGGTAAGATTAGCATTTTTCAAGTTGGGGAAAACAAGCTTCAGAGGAGAAGATTAAGCCCTTGGCTAATGGAGGCATGACGATGCTATAGACAGTTTTCCTACCTTCAGACTGACAGAGAATCCTGCTGTTCAGCTCCTCTTTTTCCTGCTTCAGGAGAGCGTTTTCTTCTTCCAGGTCAGAGATACGCTATGGAACAACAAGGCAGAGAGTTACTGCTGGCTGCAGGGCAGAGCTCCTGCAGGGATTAATTTCACCTGGCAGGAGACAGGGGGCTTTGTTCAGCCTCTCTTTGCTCTTTAAAAGATCTGTTCCCCTGTGTTTTGCCACTTATCGTTTGTACACCAGTATCAGAAGCGCAGGAGAAATGCACTGCTAAACAGAATAACCTTCCCTTTCCTGAGGGCACCTCTCCTTTAAATCAACACTTTCAGCAGAATCTTACAAAATACTGAGCAGCTGGACTTGGTGGCCATGATCTGCAGGAGCAAAGGCCTTGCAAGGGATCAGGTCATCAAATCAGAGGTTTATTTTTCCATCTCAATGAGCTTCATCATTGTCTTCAAGTCACAGCACTGAGTCACAGCTGCTGGGGAAATAAATCTACTGACTGTTCCCAGAGGTGTATCACTTTAGGGGCTGAGATGGACACTGTGAATGTGAGCTGAGAGAATAGGTCAGGCTTTTTTAACTTTATTGTACCCAATGCATGTAGCACGATGAGTCACTTCAGTGCTTCCCACAGCTACAGAACCTCTGGTACAGTGAGGAATGACATGTACCAGGGCCCTTGGCATTACAACAGCAGCACATTTAGCCATTATCAACAACAACAACTGCCTCATAAAATACAATGCAAACAGGAACTAAATCCTCAAAAATGCTATTTTCGCTTGTGACAACCGCAAGGCTGTACTGATGCTGACAGCAACCAAACCTGGGACGTTATTCAGCCTCCTGAATTCTGGTGCATTCAACAGCATTATCTCAAAACACACAACCACCGTATTGCCAAGTGAAAAATGATGCCACAGCTAAGCAGGATGATTCTGCTGCTGTCAGGTGGGAGAACACACATCATCCCAGAACGTGTCATTCCCTGTTGCCTGCTCCTTCACTTCCTGTAGCCACCGCTCAGGAAACGGCTACACACAGCAGAAGGATTTCAAGGCGCCAACGATAAACAACACTGCAAACACCATAATAAGAGTTTTCAAAGTCCAAGAGCAGTAATTTTGCTGTCACCACTAGATTAAATTTATAGGCAGCCCAGCTGGCATGCATTCCTAGCACAGATTTCAGTCTTCCACACAAGCGTGTTCCAATTAAGGCATTTTTTCAAACACTGGCTATGCCAGATACATACTAATCTAATACATACTAATGATGAGGACAAAAACACAGTGCATATTTGCTTATAAGTCACAACTGAATCAGTCCTGTTCCATGCACAAACTGAAAAACCTCCCCACTCATTACTCTCCCTGTTAATTTACTCCAGCTGCCTGCATTACATCTGTCTGCACCTCTCCTAGAAGGCTGGAGTCTGGATGTACAACTAGAAAGTGAAAAACCCCACAATTTAGGCATACAGAGCTACTGGTGTTTTAATTGCTGTGAACTGAGCCAAGATTTTAATATTTTGTACCAAAACCAACAGTACTCCTTCACCATAAATCACATCTGCCATTAGATAGTTCTGGTGTCTTCAAGGCAAGAAGAATTCTTAAAAAAATTAAACAGATACAGGAGTGATGGAATGGAAGGAAAACCTGTGATGCAATGGGACAGCAAGGAACTCTACTTGTTTGTCCCATCAAACTCCACTTGTTCCTGTCCCATACCAGGAAAATGTTAAGGTGGTGGGATTATTTTACAAATGTTTTTTATTGGGTGCTGATAAGGAATTCTCTGCCCAAAGCTATGATGGTTGGAAAACAAAACTGGACAAAAATGTTTGAGTATTCTCAACCGTGCTGAGAGGATATTTGGAAGAGAAAGACTTAACATAATCCACAACAATTATTCCCATATTTTAATATTTCTAATCCAGATTGGGTATTTTTAAGATGTTCTCTTGAATCGCTAATTTTTTTCTGTATTCCTATTTGTACGTGAAACAGGAACAAGCTCAGAGTCCAAAACATGTGTGTGACCAAGCCAGTGGGAACATGAACAGTGCACTACACACGGGGAGAGGCAAAGGGGGCAGGTCACACCATGGCCAAGCAGCACCAACTCCACCCCTGATACCTACACAGACAACGTTTGTACCTCCTGCTTGTCTTTCCACGGGAAACAGATCTTTGGAGGCGCTTCAAATGCAAGAGCACTTGCTTGGAAAGATTTCTGTGGAGGATGCTGAGCAGGGAGCACTTGTGATGGCTGCAGCTCTTATCTAAGTGTTACCCTGGAACAACCTGCTCATGAGATCTGCCTCTCATCCTCCCCCAGTCTTGTAAGGAAAGGATGATGGCAATTGGCACTTTTCTAATGGAATTCCTGGCCAGGCTGTGAATTATTCTAGCAAGATTAGGTGCTACCAAAAGCCCTAAAAAGAGCTGGTTGGTACTTACCCAGACGTTTCAACCTTTATCACAAAATTAAGCAAGAAGAGCTATTCTAAAATTAAGAACTTGGAGAGAATAGCTATGACAAAGAGATCAAAGGACTTTTTTCCAGTAACTAAATCATAACTGACATGGATTTGCAGGAGCTGCAGAAAAATTTAAGGCTCATCTCAGTCTCACTCAGAAGTGAGATATATTTGGGGATCTGTCTCACTACAACCATGGCCGTGGTGTCATCTTGATATTGAAGGTGAAAACTGTTTCTCACCTGAATTTAGTTTCATGACACTTCCTAGCTTCTAGCAGATATTAGAACAACTAAAAAAAAATCTTCCCAGAATTTTTCTTCAGAATTTTTCTGGCTAAATCAATATTGTCAGGAAGGAAACAGGTCCTCTCCATCTTCCCACTTACAAGGAACAGAAGGGAGCAATGGAAAGCTAATGTCAGAAATGGGAGCCTGAACTGCTCATTAGAAATGTTTCATAATTAAACCATCTATTTTCATGGTGAAATGCACAGTATTTGCTCCGCTGTAGGCACTTTTACAACAAGGGAAAGCTTCTGCTTTGTTTTTATGCTTTTTAAAGCATTTCTTCAGTGATTAAGCCAACCTTCCATCCAAGTGCTCAAAGGGGATTTGCAATCAAGAGCAGAGAGAGAGAGACAGAGTTTATCCCCAGCTGCAGCACCTTAAAAATCAAGCATCCTTTCAGGCCCTAAAAGTTTGTGCTGCAGCTAATGAACAGAGGCCTGTGCCAAAAAGAACCTTATTATTTTAAAAGGAAATCATTGGTTTCACATGTCCCTGCGTGGGTGCACCACAGGTACAAGGAGTGGAACAAGTGTTCACCTAGCAGCTCTCTCGGTCCAGCCAAGGACAGCGAGTGTACAGACTGTTCACCTCTTTGAGAAGCACACCCAAAAGTGCCTTTCACTCGTGCCAGAGGCCAAGGGTAAATCACCCTGGCCACAGTCCTTCACCACAGCTTCTCAGCCAAACCCATCACCTGAGGGCTCAGCCTCGAGGGGATGTTAGCCACAGCAATGGTGCTGTGCGAAGTGCACTAGAAGAGCCTCATAAGAATGTTCTACCACTGTAATAATAACACAGCTGATTCCAGGCTTTTTTTTTTTTTTCTTTTTTTTTTTTTGTTTTTTTTTTTTTTTTTAATTTCCAAAAGTGGCTCATCTTCAGGTTGTCACACACCGAGCACTGTTCAAGAATAAGAGCTGCACAAAAAGCTTTTTCTTTGCGATTTATCGAGTAGAAAAGCCCCAAGTTTTTTTTCCAATAGCAGGATCAAAGATTCAGTTCAATTTCTGGTGCGGAAGAGATATCATGGATTTGGCTTGAGCAGCCACAAGCAATTGCAAATGAAACTGAACTCTCATGTCAGTGCCTCAGGTTAAGAGAACGGGTGTTACTCAGAATTAATCTGATCAGCAAAGAAATTCAGGGCAAAAGGTCCATCTTTGCTACATGCAAAACAAACTCTGCACTCTGAAGTCTCTTTCTCCCACTAGAATGCCTTCTTGTACAGAAGTGGCAGCGTTGGACCCCACTTCCACCCCAAGGGATAAAGCAGAGGAGCTGCACTTGATTGTCCTTGTGGTTCCCTTCCAAACCAAGATATTCTGTGGCTTTACATGAAGGAGGAAGGAAAAAATAAATCTGTTTTGTGCCTATCCCAGCTCCAAACCCTATAAAAGCTCATAACAACCAGAGCTGGTGCTGGAGCAGTGCCTCCCCTCAGGGAGGGAGGCTGGTCCACACACAGGTCATGCTCTGTGTGTACCTACAACACCAGCCATGTCAGAAACTGAGCCTTGTGTCCCATCCAGGGCTGGGATGAGGAATATTTACATCTTCCTAATATTTGCAGCATCTGTGACAGCGCTCTCCAGTAATCTGCATCACACACCATGAGGAATCACTGTATACACATGAAGCTCTCGGCATATACATGAATCTTAGGACAAGAAAAGCAGCTTTAAGTTATGCCGGGGCTGGTTTAGGTTGGGTATTAGGGAAACTTTTCTCACTGAAAGGCTTGTAAAGCATTGAACAGACTGCTTGGGGCAGCAGAGAGGTCACCAGCCCTGGAAGGGTTCAGAAACTGCAGGGATATGGCACTTGAGGACATGGTTTAGTGCTGAACACCGTGGTGCTGGGCTGACGGCTGGACTTGGTCTTTTTCAACCTTCACAACTCTGTGATTCCATGCTATTCATGGTTATTAGGCATCCTGATTTCCAGATGTGTTTGGGTTTGGGGCGTTTCCTTGTGGTTGGCAGCACAAACGGCAGCAGGGACAGGTGGACATCCCTGCAGGAGCTGGGCTTGAGTCAGGGCACCCCATGAGCTGGCTAAAGGTAAATCCGGGGGGCATTCAGCAGCAGAAATGATAATCAAATAACACACGCTCCCCTTCAGAGTAGTGAAGAGCGAGCTTTTGCCGGTATGGCCAGCTGCAGGAGACAACCTGAGGCAGACAGACAGACATACCTTCCTCAGCAGGTCCCTCTCCTTGCCATGGCTGTCCTCCATGGCCTCCCTCTGCCTGTGAGCCCTCTCCAGCTCCAGCCGCAGCCGCTCCATCTCCTCCTGCAGGCTGAGGAGCTGGTTGCCATCACCCCGCTGGCTCTGCTGGTACTGCTGCAGCTCCTTCTTCAGCTTCTCCACCTCGGAGGAGTGGGCTGATGTCAGCATGGATAGCTGCTCATTCAGAAGCTTGTTCTCCTTGTTCTGCAGCCAGCATCCCAAAAAAGAAATAAAACACGAGCACAGGTGACATCAGTGCATGCAGTGATGTGCCACAAAAGCAACCACTCAAATCCTCAAGCGTGGTGGGTGAGAGACCCCCAATAACAAACGTTTCCATGCAAATGCTAATGAAGCTCATAAAGCTAAAATCTATTTCTAAACTGTGGAGAAAGCTCAGTAATATTTTGGCAATGATTACAGAAGCATTTGTCAAATTGGTATTACGCTGATGCCACTCAGAGCAAAGGCAAACAACTCTTGGTAGCACTGGCAAGTAAACCAAAATACTACACTTCCACTACAGCTTTCAAGGGATATTGCTTAATGTGATTGGTTTGAAATTTTGGGGGGGTTTGTAGTATTCCTTTTGCAGTTTACCCTTCTATTCCTGAATCCCATGCCTGCAGAAACCTGGAGTGACAACGCAGAACTGCAGCCTCAAGCACAAGGAGCTCCCAAAACTCCAGGTCTAAGTCATGTGCCAGCTCAGTTATCCTTTCATTTTCTCAGGTTTTCACTTTTTAAGCACTTAGCAGTGTTTTGCTCTCCAGTTTTGAGAACTGAAAATTCAGCAGACTTAGCTGATTTTTGGGCTTCGAATCAAAGTCAGTGGGCGCTATATTGTGACTAATAAAACATCATCATTACTAGACATCCCGAGGCTAAAAACCAAGAGCTTCATTAAAGGCCTACTACATAAGCTGTGCTGACTTTGAGTAGATAATCTTGATACCACAAGAACCACTTTGAAACTGCAAGTGCATTCTGGTTTTTAAAGTTTGATCTGATCATCCTCTGGCCCCTCTTAAGGTGACCTTCCAAAGCACCCCCTCTCACTGCATCTCAGTGCTTCTGAAGCAAGACAAAGACGCATCTCAAATGGAAAAACAAGTAAATGAGGCATATTAACTTTTCTTCCTTTGCTCTCCAGTAATGAATTATTAATGAACATCAAAATTCAGCATTCGTATCATATTAGGAAACTATAATTTCTGCATGACCAAAGGCATTTCATAGAATCCTAGAATGATTTTAGCTGCAAGGGACATTATAGCCCATTCCATTCCACCCTCCTGCCACAGGACAGGGACACCTCCCACTGTCCCAGGCTGCTCCAAGCCCTGTCCAGCCTGGCCTTGGACACTGCCAGGGATCCAGGGGCAGCCACAGCTGCTCTGGGCACCCTGTGCCAGGGCCTCAACACCCTCCCAGACACCAATTCCTTCCCAAGATCCCAGCTGTGCCTGCCCTCTGGCACTGGGAGCCATTCCCTGGGGGCTGTCCCTGGGTGCCTTGTCCCCAGTCCCTGTGCAGCTCTCCTGGAGCCCCTTCAGGCCCTGCCAGGGGCTCGGAGCTCTCCCTGGAGCCTTCTCTTGTGCAGCTGAGCAGCCCCAGCTGTGCCAGGCTGGCTCCAGAGCAGTGGCTCTAAAGACATTTCCAAAAAAATGCACCTTCCGAACCCTGTATACATGGTTTTACACACCACCCAACTGAGATTTTCATGAAAATACAAGATAAATACACAGAAATGGTTCTGGGAGGCTTTTTTTAGCAACTAGAGACGTCAGAGACCACTCACTGGATTGGTCCCCACTGCAATCAGAGATTGCTCAACAGACCCTGTTAAACTCAAACTTGCTTTATTTTCAATCATTATCCAGCCCCGTAGATCTAAGACAGTCCTGGTTTCAACCCAAGCTCTGTGAAAAAAAACCTAGTTTATTTTGCTCCCAAAGGCAGATGTAACAAATTCATCAGCTTGTTACCCAAACTAGTTTTATTCACAATAAATGCCCACAGAGAGATAGCACTGCTTGCAGGGACAGTGTACAGAGCTCACAGCGTATCTAAATATTGGCTGCATAAACATGCAACACAAAATTAGGCACATGCCTTATAAGTGTCTCAGGCAATTCCAACAAACATTTATTTTATTTAAAGAAAATAAATTGAAGGGAAGGGGAAAAAAAAGAAAAAAAAAAAAGAAAAAAAAAAAAAAAAAGTGGAATTGCTCCAATGTAAATAGAAAAGAAAGTGCTCCAGTGAGGGTGTTTTTGAGTAAAATAGATCAAAATCTCTGTGTGCAAAAAAAAAAAAAAAATCCCTCACCTGATTAAAAAAACTTAATTAAATGATTCCAGTTACAGATGGCAGAACATCTGAGCCGAGGCTGATGCAGAATAATAGGTTTTAATGTTTTCAAAGAAAGACCTCTTCCTTAGGGGCACACGGAGGATTTCATCTTTACTCATGCATGAGCTAAAGTAGCAGAAATAGAAACATTTGCTTCCACAGCTACTCAGGATATGATACAACTCCAGTTCTCCAGGTTACCTGCTGTATACTTTTTTTCTTGGAAAGTTAATTGGTATTTTCAAAGGTTGTGTTTATATATTAGAAAGGAGCGAAAGCAAGATCCTTCAGGGAAACTATGATACAGCAAATGCACTGTGCCAGAAAAAGAAAGATTCAGTGTGCTGAAAAGAAAATCTACTGGAACGGTGCTCATTAGCACTTCCAAAGCATCCCAGGAAAATGTGGCAGCCCAGGAGGGATGGTTGAATTCAGCTCACTGGACAGACCACCACGTGTAATCCAGAGCAGGAAACCTCTCCTGCAAAAGCTACACAAAAAGCATCGAAGAAACTCCTACAAAATGGTCTGTGGCGAGACTGAGGGAGAGAGCAAGATTAGCTCAAGGCCATTATTTTTCCCTGGTTAAAAGCTCTCCATGACTCCTTCCCTAAAGGAGATCCCTCTGCTGCTTTCATAACCCATGACAGGAAAGTCAATGCTAACCAAATATTAGGGTGGGTTTTTTGGTTTTTGTTGTTGTTGTGTTGTTTTGTTTTTCCTTTACTGTTCCACTGCCCCACTTCTAGCAAGGAAACAGGGAAAAATAAAAACTAAAAAATACTACTGATGTTCCGGTGCCAAGTCCAGCAGCTCAGCAGACCCAACACTGACATCCACACACCTTGCACAAGTTCTCCCCAAAATACCTGGACCTGGAATGACTCATGCTATTCAATTTCACCAAAATATCTCCTGGATGAAAGGTCATATCAAACCTTCTTCTGAGAGTTTTCCATTCCTGAGCTACTGTTTGTGAAATCTAACTATGGAAAAGGCATTTTAAAACTAAACACCAGGGTCTGGACCCTGTTTTGCGGTGCAGTTAATGCACTGCAGCCAATTAACACTGCAGTGAGGGTGACCACAGCAATAAAACTCCCCATGTGGCCTGACTTTGCACCATGTGAGACAACACAGAGCCACATGTCAACATCTCCAGCTCGGGAATGCTTGTGTCATACCGGGGTGGGGAGAGCTCAGGTGGTGAGGGAGCCGTGTGGGAAGGACAAGGGTCCTTGACAACGCCTCGGAATGACAAACTGGAATTGTCACAGACTGGTGCCACAAATAAGGGGTAATCCTGACTGAAGAGAATGTTCTCCTACCTGTAAAAATGCAGTTTAAGGGTACAAGTGGATATGAATTTCCCTGTTTACATTAGCCAGTACAACTAGGTCCCACTCAGAATTTCTTACCATCACTCCACCATTCCTTGTACAGCAATACAGAAGGTATTTAACAGGGTAATTTGTACACATTAGTAGGTGAAAAAATTATCCTGCTACGTGTGTAAAATCAAATCATTATTCTGCAGCTTATTAGTGGCAAATGGCTACTGATGAAAAGATCCCTGTGATCAAACAGTCTCTGCAAGGTCATCCCACGCAGGGGTCTGTCACATCACACCATCCCACCCACCCTTACTCCTGGAGAGTCGTTGCGTCTAGCAACACAAAGGTCCTCAAAGTAAAGTATTTACCCAAACCGCTGTTTATCTTCCAGGGAATATCCCAAGACACTCAGTCCATAGCACCAGTGGTGGCAGATACCCTGCACACAAAAAACACAGCAGGGGCAATTCAGCCCCAAACCTGCGACACTGGATCCCACGTGGAGCTGGCCTGGGTCTTCAAGCGACACCTTCCAAACCTGCCATTCCATCTCCCCGCTCCGAGCCCTGCTGGGCAGCCCCCACAACAATTCCAGTGCGGCTTTTGCGCCTCCCAGAGCAAGCTGTGTCCCACCCACCCTGACAAAGGCCCAGCCGCCACCACCACGGCCCTTCCCCGGAAAGGCTGGGCCAGGCCTGTCCTCGGCACGTACCTGCTCGTCCACCTTCCTCTGCAGCTGCACCACCTTGTTCTCCATGCCGACGTTGAGCTTCTTGAGGTGCTGTACCGAGCGTGCCTCGATGCGGAGGGCCTGGAGCTGGCGCCGGGCCCGGAGGCGCCGCCAGTGGCACTGCAGCACCACGGCGGCGGCCCGGGCGCGGCGGAACCGCAGGCGGGCCAGCCAGCCCCGGGCGTACCTCTGCAGGACGGTGGCCTTGTGCTCCGCCAGCATCTGCAAAACACGGCCACGACGGCGGCGGTCAGCACGGAGAAGGCACAGAATCACCCAACGGTTTGGGTTGGAAGGACCTGAGAGCTCAGCCAGCACGGGCAGGGACGCCTTCCACTAGACCGGGCTGCTCCGAGCCCTGCCCAAAGCAGCTCTGGGAGCTTCTCTGGGCTCCTTGTGCCATGACCTCCCCACCCTCACAGCTGGCAATTCCTTCGCAATAGCTTCTCTAAATCTACTTTCCTACAGCTTAAGGCCATTCCTGGAAGATCACCTGTACGCAGCAGCTCTGGTTCAGCTGCAACAAGCATTAAACACTTCCCAAACTGCCTTGGAAAAGGCTTCTCCTCCAAGGAGTGTCCTGGTAGATTGCAGGGGCTGATGGCTGGAAATGGAGGCTGCCGTTTTGCACCCTCTTTCATGGGCAGTACACTTGTAACTCTGCTCGTGGAGGCTTCTCCAGGCACGGTTCTCCACTGACGCAGGCAGGGCACACCTAGGAGCCTGCTTGGTCTCAAAGCAAAGACCTGCTTGGCTAGTGACATGAGGGAATACGATCCTGGTTGTGAGGACTTGGTGGGAGCAGGTGACGTCTGGGCAGAAGCGTGACTTTTTTTGGACCACAGAATAGTACTGAGATCCACCAGAGCCACAGCTCCAGAATAAACAGTCATCAACAGACAAAGCCCCACTTAGCAATGAACTTACTGTCCCCTCAGCACCAGACATCACCCACATCAGAACAGATCTGTAGACTTTTTTCTGTGTTCCACCTCTGCATTATGGTAATTTTTACTGCAGATAAATGCTGTCCTGATGGGATTTTATATCATGTGGATAACCTTCAGATAAAACTGTGAGTCCTTTCGCCATACAGTCTGCAGCCAGTTCTCTAGCACAAGTCAATTCCTAGTAATTTTTATCTGTTTTCATGAAATTTCTGGTATGTTTGCAAAGAATTTCTTCCCCAAAATTTATAGCTATCTTGTCAGTCAGTGGCAGTTCAATTTTGTCCTCTAAAACTGAAGGCTGACATTTTAGAGATACAAACAGCATGCGGTTAATAGCTTCATTATGCTTCAGTCTGCTAAGGAAATAAATAGGAGAATTTGAAAATCACAAGATGTTTTATTGTTATTAGTTTTGGTTGTTTCAGAAAAGGTTATCCTATCAGCTTCTCTTACAAATATTTTGCTTTCTTTGAAACCCTAAGGCTTTCTTTGCAGTTGCAAATTTTAATTCAGAATAAAGAGATTATATGAATTTAGGATGCAGCAAGAATGGCTGTGAAAGGAGCTTTGTATGTCCCCAGCCTTGGCATTCACAAATGGGGAAAGCTAGGGATGCCCAAACAGGTAGAAGAAACCCCACTACACTGCCCTGAAGACTTATTTCAGCTTTACAGCAAAATTTTGGTGGGCCCTGGGCATGCTCTCACCCCACAGATCATCACCCATAGCCCTGCACCTGTCACTGAACATGCACTGTAACCAACACCTATATCTAAAACCTATGCCCAGGTATTCCAAAGATTAAGGATGTTCAGATTAGCGAGGTGAGACCTTCAGTCAGCTTTCTTTGCCCTGTTAAGATTTGGGTGGCCTTGAATCTCAGAGAGTTCAACTGCTGGACCAGCTTCCTCCCCTGCAGAAGTTTCCAGTTTAAAAAACAGATGCTTAAAGAGCAGTGGCAGCACAAATCCCTTACCACCAGCTGCTGTGTCTCAAAGGACAACCCTGGTCTCTCTGGGAGGTCACCACATGTCCATTAACTTCAATTATTTCCAGGAACAGGCTTTTCCCTCGTGATGCCTCTCCCTTCTAGGAGTAGCCCCACAAGCCAGTTAGGCACCAATTTAGGTAACTACCAACACTGTGCTGGGTCTGAGGAGCGGACAGGAGATTTTCCAAAGGTGTTCTCAGTTTCCTGACAGAGAGTAGCTGGAGAAGGACTTTGGACAAGGCACCCAGGGACAGCACCCAGGGAATGGCTCCCAGTGCCAGAGGGCAGGCACAGCTGGGATCTTGGGAAGGAATTGGTGGCTGGGAGGGTGTTGAGGCCCTGGCACAGGGTGCCCAGAGCAGCTGTGGCTGCCCCTGGATCCCTGGCAGTGTCCAAGGCCAGGCTGGACAGGGCTTGGAGCAGCCTGGGATAGTGGGAGGTGTCCCTGCACATGGCAGGGGGTGGAATGAGGAGATCTTTAAGGTCCCTTAGACGCAAACCACCCCAGGATTCAATGATTACTCATGGTATCACTGCTGTCATCAAACTCTCTATCTTTTGTGTCCCACTCCTGGTTTTACACAGAAAGCTAAGGGAGAGACCTGTTTAAAGAGTTTTTTATATAAATAAATTACTTACTGCCTTCTGTGACAGACCCTACTGGGAGCAGGCCCTGCATGCAGCTCTGACATACACTCAGAGTGGGATGGGGAGGTTTTAGCAGAGCATAGGTTAGATCAAATGACATTTCCACAAGGCCTCCCAGCACCACAGTGACTAACTCCATTTAGCTGCTCTGCTGAGGTGCTGCTGTCAAAATGTTTTTTGCTTGCACAGCTTTAAATAGCAAAGCCGTCACCCTCCGTTCTCCAGCAACACTGGGGGCTGTCAGCTTCACAAACGTCAACACAGCCACAACAAACACATCGCAGAAGTAAACAAAAAGGTTCTTTCCTCATGCAAAGACCCTCCTGGAGGTGTACCTGGTAGTAAATCCTCCTGACAAACATGCCCCGAGTGAAAGCCTGGATGGTGAGGGTGGCGTTTCGGACCCTCAGGAAAGCCCGGCGCATCCGCAGCATTCGGTACTGCTTCTGCAAGATGATGGCAGCCCTCGTCCTCCTCAGGTGCTCAAAAAGCCTGCAATACACAGGAGGAGGGTAAGCAGGGAAAATAAACTCCACTTCTTTCTGATGCAGTACGTCTTGAACCAGGGGGAGAGTAAAACCTTCTGTCCAATGTGGCTTGGTATTATTCAGGAAAGACCACCCCAACAGCTGGGCTAGGAAAGCCTCCATGCCATCAGACAGCAGCCATGGAACCCAGGAGCATTGGGACCACAGACCAACACACCTCATTGTTCCCAAACACCATTAAACCCAAGTATTCCCCAGGTTTTCCTTGGTTTGAACTCTCTGCCTTGCGTCCTTGCGCCCAGGTTGGTTCCATCATTTCCCTGACTATAAAAAGCACATGTCACACAGGGTATCTACTGACTCGGTGAAAACAGCAGCAAATTGATTTGACATTTAAACTGGTGTGGACTGCTTTGGCAACATTCCTGAGCAGAGCCTCGAGCAATTCACTGACAGTAAATAATGAGGGATGTGGTCAACTCCGCACCACGTTGCTCCCATTCTCCAGCTGAACTCACGTTCAATTTGCTGTTACACTGGTTAATAAATGCCCATAAACCCTCCATTTAATTTGATAATTAGCTTGTTTTGCTGAATTTATGATTCACTTATTGCTCTCAGCATGCAGCATTATACAGAGATTTGATCCACTTATTTTATTTTGTGTCAAAATTAAGAGCCACATCGGATTGGTTTATATATTCCTTTGATTGAGGTGAATGGCTTCTCTTTAGGACCCAAAGACCCAGGGCTTCCTGAAGAGGATAAGAAATGGTCTGTCTCCAAAAAAGAGACAGTTGTTACTCAGATGCCATCCAACCCTACAAAACCTGCACAAAGAGGGGGACTGACAGATTATGCAGAAGAAACTCTGCAGCAGCTGTTCCTCCCTGACATCAACCCCCTTCACAACCACAAACAACACCACAAATTCAGCCAGTGTCTCAGATGTTCTTGTGCTGATTGTCTCACTTGAAGAAGGGCCACAAGCAGGAAGGTGGCCAGTGTGTTGGGATGCTGTTCCCTTGCCTCACTGCTCCCTCACACCCACCCCACACCTGCCACCAGCAGTGTTACCTACGGAAACCCAGCGAGCCACTGACACGAGGGAGCTTGAAAGAGTTAACACGGGGCTCTGTTATTCTCTACTGTACACAGCCCCCCTGCCAGTGATTTGGAGTGATTTTTCCTCATTATAAAGGACACAGCCAATCAATCCTGAGAACTCCCCCCAGACATCACGGAGACACAAACCTGGTCCCTGCAGGGGAGGAGTGCATACCAACTAGGCAGCTCTTCCCTGGCTGATCTAAATGCCCTTTACCCAAGGCAGTCCCAGGAAAATAGTAATTCTGTGAAACACTTTAACCTAAATCCTTCAGAGTACACTATAGTCATCTCATTATAACCAGATTGTCTATGTCAGGACCTTGGCCCAGCACCTAGAAATTAAACTAATTTAAATATGAAACCAGTCTGAGGCAAAGAATTTTGATCTCTTAACCCAAAATAAAAATGGAGAAAGGGGCCAGAAACAAGTCCTGAATTTAGCCCAGGAACTCTCACCACAGCGTTACCCACACGCGCATCACGCGTCTTGTTTTCAAGGAAGCAGAGCATCTTCAAAGTTCCTCACATGAAACCACCAAGTTTGAGTTCCAGAAGACGCAACAGGTTGGAAACACGGGTGGGCAGAGGTGTTTTCACATGTGACTTCCCAGCTGGCCCCTCTGAGGTTCCCCAGGACCCACCTGCGTGCCAGGTGCCCGCGGACGTAGCGCTGCAGGGTGAGGGTGGCTTGTCTCAGCCTCTGGTACTTGGCCCTCTGCAGCCAGCCCCGCACCGTCTTCTGGATCATGATGGTGGCAACTCTGAACTTGTCTGCCCGCAGCTTCTCCAGATATGCCACCTGGCCTGCACGGAAAAAGATCTTGGTACGGCCAAACTGGAACTTGTCTGGATCCTTTTCAAAAGCACAAAGAAAACTGCATTTAATTGAGGCAAACATTACTTTTCTTCTTTTTTGTTTTCAGTCTAAGGTGATCAGTAGATACATAGCAAAAACACCACTTGGAATCAAATTTATCAACACACACCTGTTCTTAATTGGGTAGTTAATGAAGATTTTATTAGAGGTATTACATTGTTAGTCTTATTAGACATTATTAAATATCATTAGACTTACTAGACTTACTACACTTGAGTGTTTATACACCCATTAAAGAATGCAGCACTAGAACTCAGTCTTAAACTGCATATATTTGCACAAATTTTGAAGGGGTTTTGAGTTGGGTTTTTTGTGTTTTGTGCATTTTCTTGGCTTGGTTGGGAGTTGTTGTTGTTGTTGTTGTTGTTGTTATGTTTTGGGGGGTTTTGGGGGGTTTATTTGTTTGGGGTTTTTTTGTTTTATTTTGTTTGCTTGTCTGTTTGGGGGGTCAGATTTTTTGTTTGGTATTGGTTTTCCTTTTTCTGTTATTTGCTGATTTTTATGTAAATAAAGAAATCACAGAATCACAAAATTGTTTAGGTTTAGGTCGGAAGGACCTTAAAACTCAAGTATACCCAACCTCTCTGCCATGGGCATGGATACCTTCCACTAGACCAGACTAGAAATGCAACACCAGAGCACCTCAAGAAAAATATTTCTTTCTCAAGAAGATTAATGTTTAGATCTAAAAAGTCATACATGTGCTGCAAAAGGCTCTGCAGCCAAAGGTAACACTGGGTGCAAAAACCTAAAAGAGGAACCCAATTGGGTCAATTCTTCAAAATCCCTCAGGAAAACAAGAGATCAAACATTAAAACCTGTCTAGGGTGCTGTGCACATTCTGAGCCACGCAACAGCATGAAATCTCTGCATACACGTTTGCAATTTAAAAATAATGCATACAAGCAAGCAGTAAAGTTTTTGTAACGAGAGGTGGCAAAACCTTCTAATTAGTTTACGGTTAAAAAGTCCCAGTCTGTGGGGGCCTTATCCACACAGGGCCGTTGAAACTCTCCCACCCATCAAGAGAAGGCATTTACTGCACTCTTCCCTTACTCATTTGTGCAAAGAGGCACTTAATGATTAACTAAGGTTTATGACATTGTCACAGGCTGGACCTCTGAAATGCGCTCCAGCCGTGGCTAGACAAAACCAGAAGGAGAGGCTGGGCTGCCACATTTTTTAAAAGTGGCCAATCATTCATGTCCAGCCAGTGACAGCAAACTCTGGACTTCTCCAGCACTGAAATTATTTGTTCCTCTTGACCACAACCAAGAAAACCCGTGTCCCACTTGCTCCTGCCACCTCCTCGCAAGACTCCCTCATTTTGGGAAAGCTCCCAGGCTGCCTGGGGTGGAGAAGCACCTGCACGAGGAGCAGGTGAAGCTGGAGCAATTTCAGAACCACACCAAAGCCATGAATTCCGTGCTTTTGAAACCACTGACAAAGATCTGGTCCCAGCTCACCTCAATGAGGTCCTTCAACAGGCTCTGACAGATCTGCTCCTTGTCTTTGTTGGAGAGGTGTCTCTTGTTCATAAGCACACGGTACCTATTTAAAAAGTCAGGGTAGGACCACCTGAAAGCAAAGCACACACTGGGTTACTCTGTATGCTGGGCACTGTTTCACTAAAATAAAGTCCTTGGAGTCATAGACGAGTCAAAGTGCGAAATACTTCCAGGGATTTCTCAGCACTGCCCTCAGCATAGACCAAAGCCACCCAGAAGGAGCTGCTCAACCGCAGCCTGGCCCCAGTCTCAGACACTGAGTGACCAGGTCAGGGCCCTTCTAGGCAGGAACAGAAAAGCCACAGATCACCCTGCTTCCCAATCTCCTGCTCTTTACCACTCAAATGCAAACAATGCTGTTCCCGTCACAAAAGAGAGCCCAGCTTTGGAGAAATCATGGGTCTCTTGATTGCCCCCCCCCCCAAAAATTAAACAGCAATCTTGATGAAGTTATAGAGAATTCATCAAATAGACTTTCTGTGGTTTTTGTGTTCCCAAACTCTGCTGAATACTTATTTGAATCAATTGACTCACTAATTGCTCCATCTTGAGGTCTGTGACCGACAACCTTCAAACAAACGCAAAATCTTTTGGCTCTGGAAAGACAACGCAGCCCCTTGGAAGATGCCTCACTGTCTCCAGCAGCAAAGCTTCCAAACAGGCAACAGTAATTGAAGGAATTAGAGCATTGTATCCCACTGCTAGGAAATACCATCTCCTGCTGCTGGTGATAGATGTAGAGCCTGCAGAATGTGATCCTGAAATTGCTTCAGCATCTGCCAAGATTCAGCCTTCTCTAAATTAACACAGTGAGTTATAAACCTCTCAAAACCGGAGTTTTTAATTAACACTAGCCTTTTCCAGCAATGTCCAGAATGACCACTGATATGTCAACAAAATACGCGTAACAGACATCAAAGGGAGACCGGAGAGAATCGCAGAGAACTTGATTTCTGCCCTCACTCAACAAAGCCACCTGTGAGCCTGATCCTTACCTGCAGGGATGCTCTGGCAGCCAGGACAAGAACAAACTGTGAAGAGCTGCCATACAGAAACATCCTTGTCACCCAGAAGCCCTGAACATACCTTAATTTTTGCATTACTGCCCCGCATTCTTCCTGTTTTTACACTTCCAGGGATTGAGAGTGTGGGAGGGAAAATAAACTGCAAAGGGCCAGAGCAATGCTTGCAACAGGTTTGCAGTGGTGAGGCTGAGCGAGACCACCTGAGCAGTCACAGCTGCCAGCTCTACAAAATACTTGATGAAACAGAATAGTTCACTTGGAAAGGACCTGCACAATCATCTACTCCAGCTGCTGATATCTCTCAAAACACCTTGAAGGCTGGAAGCTGTGGTATTTGCTTAGACAGGCATATTGCTGATTTCAAAATACACAGCCAACAGAGTTTTGTGTCACTTCAGAAAGGCAATGGGGGAGGAAAGACAATACTATTTTTTTGGTTTTTTTCATTAAAAGCAATACTCTAATTAAAAGAGTACAGCAGAAGGAAATGTTCGCAAAGGCAATGAAGAGAGAAAATGGGGGAAAAAAGATGGACTGGTAAGGACTGGGAAGCCACAAATAACTCTGTCATGGACACACAGCACCCAGGACACAGCCAGTAAAGAATATGGCAAAAATCAGAGGATTTCCTACCCTTAGGATTGCACCTGAAACCAAAGGTAGAATGCAGAGCTCCTGGAGGCAGAAGAATAAGGGAAACTGTGATGAAAGGATTTCCCAGGCTCAGAATGCTCAGATTGATTCTGGAGCAGCCAGATTTAGTGCTGATTTAATCTCTGCCTCCAGGGGCTAGTCCTGAGGCCAGGGAGCTAAGGCTACCCACCCTCAAATAACCAAAAGTACTGGATCACCACTAAAAAACACTAAGATGTCAGCTATGGGGAGCTCGCTCTGGGGTGAAAACTGAACACAAAGACTATGCAAAACTACAAGCTTGTGTCCTGTAAGGTTTAACTTAAACCTGCCTTCTCTTTGCTTTCCCAGTGCCTCCGTTTTATAATTACATTTCCCATTTTGCGTAGTGCAAATAAAACCCGTTTTCATTTTAGGCACGCCCGGGGTTTACACGGCTCCAAATCAAACCTGAGAGGAGCAGCAGAGCATGCAGTGCCCAAGGCACTCAGCCAAGCACACGAGGCTGGCCTGGGTATTGCTCGAGCCAGGGAAAGCTTGGGAGGGGGGAAGAGAGAAGGAGGAATATTCCCATTAACCTGCCAGAGTCAGCTCAGGCACTGACATTATTAACTGCTGGTATCTGGAGGAAAAAAAAAAAGATCACCCTGCAGGTGCCACCCAGGCTCTTCCAGCAAAGAGCAGATGGTGAGGAGGCAGAACATGAAACTCAGGGCACAGGTCCAAGCTGGGCAGAAAGCAAAATCCATCATCTTCCAGCACCAAGGAGGAGATCCCACAGCTGCTCACTAACAAGGGTCAGGCACCTGCAGGAATTCCTTAAAAATAGATCATAAGCCACTACACAGTGGGTCTTCCCCCAGAGCATGTCGTTCTCATTTTCCAAAGTGGAAAAAATTGATTTTCCACACCCATCCTTAATAAAAATTACTCACTTTTCAGGAGTAAGTCTTGTATGAGACATTGGAAGAGTCAGAGAATACAGCCCCTGGTTTCTGCCGAGGTGTTTATCAGGACTGGTGGCATCCACAGCCCCGTATCCACATCTCCCAGAGGTTCTCAGCCCCACACTGCACCCCCAGGGCACAGGATTGCCTCTCTTGTGCTCTCACCACCCTCTGATTTAGCAGGGGATGACAGCCCTGACACCACACCACTCCTCTATTATTGTCCATAGAGCATCAAGACAAAATCTGTGCCATGCCAGGGCTCAGCCAGCCCCTCAGGAGTTTCACTGGGATATTTGCCATCCCAGCTCACCAGCAAAAGAAAGCTGCAGGGGTTCATAGGTGCTGCTACAGAATCCTCCCCGGAGAAAGGAACAATTAAAGCACTCAGGTTTAATGTAACATGTCTCATTGAACCACTCAAGGCTCAAAGCTGTATAAAATTTCCTTACAACTACGTGCTCGGAGAGAAACAAACATGATCCCCCAGCCCTGCAAGAGAGATTTCTCCAGTGCAGAAATTCAGAAGCTCGGTGCTTTGCTGTACACATGCTTCTTAAAATAATTTTTCTGCACATACATATTGGCTTGATTTTTTTTTTTTTTAGGTACAATGTCTCCATTTTTAGAGGGGAAAAGAAAAAAACCAAACCAAACCAAACCAAACCAAACCAAACCAAACCCAAAACCAAACAAAAAAAACCAAAAAACCACACAAACAAACAAACAAACGAAAAAACCACCTCATTTCACACTCGCCAAACCACACACACTGACTCCCAGCAGGAGACAAAGGATGTGCTATGTTACCCCACAGCTTAGGAAGTCAGGAAAGACTAGGGAAAGGGTACCCCTCAGTTCAACTTGTGGACAGGTATCAAATAAAAAAGAGATTTCAGGTGCTTGGTATGCTGCCACAGAACACACAGCATGGGCAATCTCACTGCTGGAGGCTGGAAACTACCAAGGGACACTAAATAAACACAAGTCCTCATTATTACCAAGTTTTAAGACACAGGTAAGTGGTGCAGAGAAAAGAGATGGAACCAGGGGGATTTTTATACCTGCAAACCGAGAAACAGGAAGAAGGAGGCACAAAGGATTGGGCAGATGCTGCTCAAACTGAGATCAAGCCAACCTCAAACAGCTGAATTTTGCTTTGATGTCAGCACAGGTCACTAAAGGGAAAAGGCAATAAAAGGAATGGAAGGATTCAGGAAAATAACTTATGCTTGTGGAAAAAAAACCTCCTTGGGCTCAAGCAGCAAGGAGGATGGTTGCTGGGAGCCTGAGACTTCATCATCCCAGCAAGGTCTTTGTCATCCACAGGAAACAGAGGGAAAAAGCTGCAGCACACACCACAGATAATTTTTTTCCTGTAGTTTAAACAACCAGATTTCACACAAAAATGCAGCCAAGTGCAAGCAAAGGGGCTGCTCCTACCCAAAATTAAGGGGTTATGAACCTGAGCAGAGCCAGCCGGGTTTATTACAACATCAAAAGAGAGAGCATAGGTAGGAAACTGAGGGAGACATTCTAAGGAAGCCTCCGAAAAGCATCTTTCCAAGCAGTCATCAACTGCCCAGAATATCCACAACCCCTTGTTTCAGGGTTGTTACAGCAGTGTTATGCCAGCTGCACTGAGTGAACAGCTGAAAGGAGTGTAAGAGGCCAAGAAAGCTTCAAACTCTTAACCACAAGATGGTTTCTTCTGTACCCTAAAATAACTGAATGGGAAATGTTTCCACTCAGGGTGAGCAGATTCACTGCCTTCATCACCCAAGGTGCTGAGCAAACTCAGTTTTGTGTAAGAAATCCTGGTAGCACCACATGGCACCCTGCCCTGAAGGGAACAATATTTTAAGCAGGAAGGAGCTGGACAATATTGATCTTTCCAGAGGAGTCGAAACATGTCTGGAGGGGTGCAGGTTCAATCTTGGAGCCAAGATTTGCCATGAAATTATTTTAGAAACTGCAGTTCAGGGAGGAAATTTCTCTTGCCTTGTTTACTGCAGCAGAACAGATTTGCCTTTCAATTAGCTCTAAAACATGCAGCCTGGCCTGGCTTGAAATTAGCTGGAATATATTCAAAGGGAAAAACGAGGCGGGGGGGAAACCCCTCCATTTACATATTACACCTTTGTTGGGAGTGGGCAAACAGAACTGTTGGTAGCCAAAGCAATTTATAGGTCTCGTTATCCTGAAATAACAGCCAGGCAGCTAAAGGCACATTCTATAAAAAAAAAATTATATATCCAAGGATGTCCGTGATCGTTTTTAATTATAAGTGTTTAATGTTTATAGAGTTCAGCAGCTGGGATTTCACACTGAATTGATACAAAAATGCTGCATCTGACAGTGAGCTCCAGCGACCAGAGGAAGCAGCCAAATGCCAAGGATACTTAAACTATAAATACATAACTACAAAGAGGGTATTTCAGAGAGAACTGCAGTGATTATTCAGAGTGATGGCATGGTGGTAGACCACTGACTGGAGACCACCATAACCAGCAGGGGAAAAAAAAAAAAGGTACAGTTTTGACAGAACCAATTAAAAAACTTGTTTTAAGGAGTATTTTGTTATTCACGGAGATCCGCGCCAATTGGTCCTCTATAGACTCATCTCTATGCAGCCAGTTTCTGTAAAGAAGATGAATGGTTTCACAGCACGGAGACATCTTCCACGCTTCACCCAGGGAAGCTGATGATAGATTTACTACCTACACACCTCAGACAGTCCATTCATCAGAGTCGTTTATGTACGCGCTAACAGATACAGATTTCTTAACTGCTGAGTAACATTTCAAAGCAAATGATACATTTTCAATTTATTTCAGACACTGCCAGAGCGCAGCCTACCATGGAAATGGTAAAATAAACCCAGGCACACCCGTGGGGGAGCCCAAGGCTTCGGATTTCTGCAACTTACAGGGCTTGAACAGCTACAGTTTGTATTAAAAATTATTTTTTTTCTTAGAGGTAAAAAAAAAAAAAAAAAAATTATTAAAGACTCAAAACCTTGAACTCTTCAGCAGCAGGTTGTTTTATCCAGAAATCTCTGACTCAAAGCCACAACACGCTCAGAAGTTACCCTTGTGACAGTGTGCTGGAATATACTCAGAGGTAAACATTACAGGATGAAAATAAGTGTTTTTCTATTGTTTCTGAATAAAACTCACCTTGAGATAAACAAATTTGGAAACTCCCTGTTGCTTTACAGGTAAAATTGCTTACACCCAAGTGAAGCAAAAGTCACGAAGATCAAGTCTTCTGTTATTATTTTAAAGTATTCCAAATTTAGAGCCTTCACATGAGGTTTAAATTTAAAGCAATGACTGTCTTTTTTGGTTTTATTCTTAATTAAGCAAGATAAACTCAACTTGTCTCAAAATATAAGGAAATACAGAGGAATAATCAATGCTCACTGTGATGAAAACAGAGAGAGAGAGATCACATATAAAACTGCAGAAAGAACTAAAAATTCTGTTACTTTTCCTACAAAACAAGATCCCATGGAAGCATCTTTTCCCGTGATGGTCTATAAAGTCAATTTAAATACACAGATTATTCACAATCTTTCACTGACATCACCCAGCTCCTGGGTCTGGATTTTCAAGACTGGAATTTTGTGAGTAAGGAAGGTGAAGAAGAGCTACCACAGCCCAAAGTGAGCGTTCTATTCGGTGCAGAGCTGTTCCTATATACAATTATATCCTAGAAATATTAAAATACACAAAAATCTGTCCTTCAAGCATCACAAACTTTGGAGAAGGTCACTCTGAAAGGCTGAAATAGCTTTTTGCACCCTTTTTTTTTTTCCTTTGTCCCTGGAGGAAGAACAAGAGCAGACGACTTGCAGCCATGGAAGAGTTCTGTATTCTCAGTGTCCTGGGAAAAGATCTCATAACCAAAAGCATGCAAGCAGAAGTGAGAGCATCACTTTTTACTTTGTCAGGGCGGAAAGATCTTTGCACTGGTCAATTCGTTGCTGTCAATAGATCCTGGCCAGTCTCCAGGTGCTGCAGTGGTTTCTCCCCTCTGTTCCCCCTCCCCAGTCACTAATTTTACATTGATTTTCCTGCTGTCAGGTCTAAACTGCAGTTAAGTGAGCAAAAATGGAAGAAAACGCTACAAATCTGCAGGATAATTATGAACACAGAGGAACAGGGTGTCTGTGCAGCTGTGACAAGACCAGTAACAAACCTCACAAAACACACAGCGCTCAGGGCAGAGTTCCCCAAGCTCCCCCAGGACCCACCACAGCAGAGGCAGGGCCCAGACTGCACTGGGCAGTGTGACTGCTTGCTTGGAGAGCAAGAAACAGCATTTCTCTGGCTTCTTCCATGTGAAAAAAAACCCAAAAACCTCATAGTTTCAGAGTGTTTACTATGAGAGGACTGACAGATTTGGTCTGGCAACAAAGATGGTAATAGAAGACAAACGCATGGGCTGGAGTTTTTTATTCCCCACCATGGCTTAGTGACAAGCAGCTTTTTACTGGCTACTTCCACAGAATGCCTCAAGACTTCAGAGATGAGAGCCAAAGGTGATGCTGGGCCAGACTATCTATCAGGGCCAGACTCCCAGCAGCAGGACCCAGATCCCCACCCTCCCACACCGGCAGAGGCCAGAGGGGAATTGGTTTCCATCAGACTTTTCTTCTTCCCTTTTTTCTGTTTTCCTTTCCTCCTCCTGAAACAGTTGGACTCAGCTGGACAGGGAGAAGCCCACCACCAGCTGTGTCCTGCCCATGGAGGTCACTGGCCAAGAGAGGTGAAGGGCTGCAGAACCTCCTCAACATGCAGCTGCTGCCCTCGGCCGCCAGAAACCCTCTGCAGCTTTCCAGGAGGAGCACACTCCTCCTCAAAATCCGGGACAGGGATTTTTCTCATGGCGTTCCACATCATGCTCAGCCAGCTCTTCACTGAGCATATTTATAACTTCTTTGTTCCATATTAAAAAAAGGCTGTTGGCTCTGCTGACATTAACACAAAGCTGCTTGGCACTAAAATGCAAGTGATGCATTTTTAGAATTATTTGCCCTTGTCATCTTCAGGACTTATGTATAGTCCATGTTTTCTGATTTATTAGGTCTTAAAAACCCCTTTTGAATTTTACATCTCCATCAGCAGGGGCCACACCACCCATAATCCTCCTTTTTATGATGCAGAAGTTTGGAGCCTAGGATGATCTGGATGTGCCGTGTGGAAGTCCACAACAATAATTTACAACCCTTATTTTCTTTCTCCGCAAGCAGAATAAAAATTTTTTTTGGCTGAAATGAAGATTGCAGCAGATGTCTGAAGCCAGGGAAAAAAAAAAAAAACCCAAGGAAAAAAGGAAAGAAAATAGAACAGTGGAAGGGACTTCAGGCAAAGAGGGAAGAAGCCCCTTTAGGGCAATGCTTGCTTCCAGAGCTGTTGTTTTGTTGCTTGATGTCCACCTAGGTATGGGATCAAAGCTGGGCTCCATCATCTGCCAGTCATCAGCTTTTTCAGAGGTTTCATGAGAGCAAATTACCTCTCAGAACCAAACTGACAGCACCAGCTGCAGCACTGGACACAGCACAACACACCCTCTGTCACCCCCACTGTGCAGCTCTCTCCTTGATGATGAATCTCTTGGCCTTGAGGAACCCAGGACATGACGGGAGTTTTGCAAAACAAAGGAGAAACTACGTATAAAAAGTAGAAAATCTATCCTGGATATAAACCAACCTAAACAAACACTGTCCTGAGAACACAAGCATTTTTTTTTTCTCCCTCCGTCACCTCAGATTATCAAAGAACAGTTTGGTCTGGAAGAGTCTTTAAAGCTCATCCAGTGCCACCCCCTGCCATGGGCTGGGACACCTTCCACTGTCCCAGGGCACTCCAAGCCCTGTCCAGCCTGGCCTTGGGTACAATGAGCTTGCTGAGTAAATCACAGGAGCAGCACAACCCCAGGGAATTCCAGCCCAGCACCTGGATGGGAAGCCAGCTGCACTGATCCGGATGGTCTCCAGCACTCCACAGGCTCTCAGCTGCTGCACTGCTCTCTCCGGATCAAACCTGCAATTAGATTTAGGACAGACATTAACACACTGTGAAAGGGGTCCCACCTCAGCACCCCACCTGCCAGTGACTCTTCCAGAGACAGGAATGACCCTCTCCCCTCCTCATTACTCCTCATGCACAGATGTCACGCGTTTTTCTCTGCGTATCACAAAGGTGTGATTTTCAAGCTGCTTCAAACCTTGCTACCACCCTGCTACCAGTTACCAGGTGTATTCTTGGGATAGGATGACCACCTGCTGCAATTAATTAGTGCCTACAGCCAGAATCTACCTGGCTTTGTAAAGAAATACAATCACAATAAAGAAGGGAACAGACGACCTCACCACAAGCTGCCTGGTGAACCAGGCAATATTACTCCTGCAGCTCTCAGAGCAACAACCTATTTACAGAAACCAAATTCAACAGCAAAGTAAGTCTGATATATCCAGTTCCATACCAAAACCAGGTAATTAACAGCTGCCACAAGTTTCTAGATTAAGTTTTCCATGAACAGCGGTGCTCATGTTCCAGACTAATGACTTTGGTAGGCACCATGTGGAAATTCAGGCTGTTTCTTCCCTTCCCTTTAAAGCTTGCATCACGCCTTGTCACTGGCATCTCACTTCCATCAGCCATTTGTGCCAAAAAACCTCATTGCAACTTCCGGCTGAATACTTGGGCAGTGCTTCCTCTGGTTCGTGGCAAAAACTCACTGCCAGATCAGACTGTCCTTGCACAGAGTGAGTTCAGACACCAGCATCCCCCATGGCTGCTCCCTCATTCCACCCTGACTCAGAATACACAAGGATGTTCCAGCTCTCCTGCTCAGGAAGGCACTGGGAAAGGTCCTTGCATCAAGCTTTGACTCACACGATGCAGATGTCCATAGCTGCGCGAGGTTTCCACAGCAAAGCTTCTCGTATAATACCTGCCTTCCCCTTTCTGAAAGCCCAAAATATTTCCACCTGCAAGTCAAGATTGCATGAATAATTCTGTCTGCTCTCAGCTGTACAATAGCAGCGTGAAAAATAGTTCCCTTCTTCTCTCTCTGCTTCTTTTAATTCCCTGGACCTGTCAAGTCTACAACAAGTTATTCGCTCCAACAACACAAACACTGTGCAGGGTGAAAAATCAGTCTGGGCTGTCACTCACTTCAAGGAAGAACCCACAAGGGTGCAATTTCCATAACAATAAATAATGAACAGGACTGGCAGATCGACTGGTAAGCGTCAGTCCTGGAAGATCCCAGGGCAATCTCTGTTGTATCCAAGGGAAACTCTGCAAAGTAGCAAAGCCCAGTGGGGGAGAAATGCAGTCACCAGAGAGGCTGCAGTCATCTATCAGCTACAGCTCAGCTATGGGCTAACACTGAAATTAAGGCCCTAAAAGTGGGACAATACACTTTATTACAAACTCCTTTTCCTTGCCATGGAAGGTAGAAGCACCTAGCACGTTGCTTTTGGCCTGGAAACCCGAGTCAAAGATCCCAAACCCTGCCTGAAACAGAATCTAAAAGGAAAACTGACAGAGGAACAACCTGAAGTCAGGCATTCCCCTTGCACATCACTCTTTGGAAGTCTTCTCCACCAGAAATTAACCTCAGACACAGCTTGCAGTCAGATGCAGCAAATATCCCTGCTCGGTGCCTGCTCCAGGATGGGAGCCTGACACCCCTCAGCCCCATCACAGACCTTATTTCTTCAGCAAGTTGTGAAGTGGGAATGCATGGTGCAAGAAACCTGAGGCAGTCTCCATCCTAACCCTCTATGTTCAAAAGCTGGGACAGCTATGGGGGCAGACCCATAGCTCAGGCATTTGCTTATCCAAACTGACAGAAACTTCCACAGAGGGAGGCTGAACAACTTCTCTGGGCAGACTGCTCCATTGACAGACTGTCCTCAGGGAGAAAAAAACACGTTCGCTCATCTCCAATCTGAACTTCCTGTGTCAATTTGGGGCCATTGGCTCTGGTCCTCCCACCACACACCACTGTTGAGAGCATGGTTTTCTCCTCATGGTAGCCCCTCTAAGTTCTGAAGGGCTGCCATTATATCCTTTCTGTTCTCCAGGGTAAGCATCTCATTTTAGTAAAAGCGTAATGCTCTTGTGAGCTGAAGAACTTTATCTTTTAGAAAGAGAAAACTTCTTTTCTCACTGAACAGCAAACATAACACTGAGTGTTCTGCATGCTACAGGCACCACTTCAGCACTAACCTGGAGCAATGCTGATGATGTCTCACTTCACAAATGCTTCCCAGCGCTGTGCATTTTCCAGCATGTGTCTCTGGATCCCACTTTTACACATAAGTAAATAGGCTTCAGAGAGCAGGAGAAGGAGCTGGGGGAGCTGTGGAAGGGGCTGGAGCCCCAGGAGAGGCTGAGGGAGCTGTGGAAGGGGCTGGAGCCCCAGGAGAGGCTGAGGGAGCTGGGGAAGGGGCTGGAGCCCCAGGAGAGGCTGAGGGAGCTGGGGATGGGGCTGGAGCCCCAGCAGAGGCTGAGGGAGCTGGGGAAGGGGCTGGAGCCCCAGGAGAGGCTGAGGGAGCTGGGGAAGGGGCTGAGCCTGGAGAAAAGGAGGCTCAGGGGGAACCTTGTGGCTCTGCACAACTCCCTGACAGGAGGGGACAGCCGGGGGAGTCGGGCTGTGCTCCCAGGGAACAGGGACAGGAGGAGAGGGAACGGCCCCAGGCTGGGCCAGGAGAGGCTCAGGTTGGACATCAGGAGGAATTTCCCCATGGAAAGGGTGGTCAGGAGCTGGAAGGTGCTGCCCAGGGAGGTGTTGGAGTCCCCATCCCTGGAGGTGTCCAAGGAAGGCCTGGACGTGGCACCGAGAGCTCTGGGCTGCTGACACAGTGGGGATCAGGCACAAGTTGCGCTCCATTATCCTGGAGCTCTTTTCCAACCTCAGTGCTCCTGGGATTCTGTGACTTTATTTGAGCCAGGCTAAGGATGCAAATTCCTCAAGCTGGTGGCAGCAAGACCAAGGTTCACCACGATCCCCAGGTCACAACGCCAGTTAAGAAACCAACGAGGGGTGAGGGGAGAGAGTCTCTTGCAGAACCACCCACAGGAGACACCTGAACCCCCTGTGGATGAGGATGCAACCCCACCACCACAACCTAAAGCAACCTCCTCCAGAACCATCCTTGTGTCTGTTTTGGTCTGTCATTTGTTCCCAAAATCCCAAGCTTGGACATTCACCGACAGTAGCATTGAGACATTAAATTTGAAGAATTAGGGATTTTAGGGAAGTTAAGATAATAGATGCTGAATTAGCTGAAGTAGGTAGATAAGCTTTGCTTGCAGTTAACAGAGGCCGGATCTTAGATAAGATATCCTGAATTTAGTAACTCATTGCTTGTCAGCTTTATGTTAGTGTAGCTGTGCTTGTAACAAAAAACAAAATGCGGTAAATAAGATACAAGATAACTGCAGATTTCCTGCTTAAAGGACCCACTGAACACGGGAAACTGTAAGTTCTACCAAGGATTCATTTATCACAAATGCATTGAAAAGGTAGAACGGTCAGGACGAGGAAGACCCCTCTTACTTCCTCATTTTGGGTGACCCCTCCCCAGAAGAGACCCCCGACTCATTTTAG
This sequence comes from Hirundo rustica, assembly GCF_015227805.2. NCBI lineage: Eukaryota > Metazoa > Chordata > Aves > Passeriformes > Hirundinidae > Hirundo > Hirundo rustica. The sequence goes on along the minus strand of NC_053488.1, from coordinate 732,034 downwards.
GAAATAAACTACGCATGCTTAATCACCTTTTTGCCAATTAGCATACAAAGCGAGGAATGGGAGGTGACAGGGGTATGAATATGGATATGTTTTGGATATTCAACGCTTTTGTAAATAAAGGGCTTTGTAATTACCTGTATTAGGGAGCTATCCCACGTGCTGCCCGGCCGTAATAAACATGCACTTTGTAACTTTAAACTGTTAGAGAGTTTTTGTCTGTCACAGTTCGGTATCAATACCAGATCAATACACGTATTTCTTTAATAAGTCAGCATCACACTGGACAGAGCCATCACTAGGACTAGGAGCAGGCACTGGCAGAATTATCCTCCTGGTGCTTGCTACCCACAATATCTTAGTGATGCAACTGAGTTCATTCAATTACTGCCACCTGAAAACCAGGAACTTGCGCATCCACGGAATTTATATTAACTGTATCCTGAGCATCACACGAAAAACTGAATTTGAACGTTGAAAGGCAGAGAAGTGAAGAACGATGAGCTGGAAGGAGAGCCAAGTAGGTACATGGAGCCTTGGAAACACTCCTTGGAAAGATGGAGCCACTTCACCACCCAGAGCACCTACCACACTCTCACTACAGTAAATCAGAGAATAATTTTGCGTTTCAACTGAAGAAAACAGTCAATCACACAGTGTAATCCTGAATTTCATTTAAATGAACACCCCTTGCAAAAGGCAACAGGTGACCAAGGTCCCGAGCCAATGTCCAGTATCTACAGGATGGTGTGTGAAACAGATCAGTAGAGCACAGGAACTGCCATCCCAGCACAGACAGCCTTCTCCAGGGCCGTCACCTACTCATCTAAGGCATCAGGTAAATATAAACCAGTTTCTGAATGTCTTGCATTGATTAATACCCCTCACTTTGCTGTTTGCAGGGGAAGGAGAGTCAAGCCAGGCAGCTTCCTGGCAGATACATCTCCCCCAGCACATCATGACCGAGGGTGAGACTGTTTAGAGGAGCTTTGCCCTCCTTTGAGGACACTGCTGGAGCTGTCTCTGCACTCCAAAATCACACTGTGCTCACTGGGAGCACTCAGCCTGCATCGGATCAGCTGGAGGGAAATGTCTCCCTGTTGCTGGATTACATTTACAACCTTCTTCCTTAAACTGCACCCCCTGCACTTTATGCCTTTCGAGGACATCACATCTGCAAGGCCCCTGCATACTAATGGCCAAGCTTTCCTGGAGTTACAGGGAAGAAAACTGGGTACAAATCCATGACCAAGAGGTCAAACAGGGCTAACAACTACCTGCTCTCAGGGTTTGCTGCCTGTGATATGTCTCTGAGCTACAGAGGAAGATCAGGACTGGCCTTTTGCTTCACCTGCTCACTCACCTGGAAACCTGCCTGAAGTTGATACAAGCCACGTCTTTACTTTTTGCTACATTTATTTTGGAAGCACCAAGATATTTTCATTCATTTTACAAGCCCACCACTTATCTCTGCTTTTTCATTTCTTTCTCTTTTCACTGTTTGGAACTATAATTACTTAAATCAAAGCCAGTCTAGGATGAAGACTGCCCAAAGACCCTATTACAGCGAAGTGAGGATGCTCAGTATTAGCAGAGCATATCTATGAATTATCAGAACCTGAATTTGTCTTCATTTCAAAGGCATGAAACCCACACGCTGAAACACAAAAAGAACTCCAGCAACCCACAGAGACCTTCCAGTTACAGGATCAGCATTAAAAGGAGGGGGCAAGCTCTCCAGAAGGAGGAAAAGCCCAAAGCACGCTCTGCTGCTGACACCGAGAGGTTTGGGCATCTTCATTGAGGACTATAAAAGATGGTTATTTGCGAAAACAAAGTCCTTTACTGCATCGTTAAATCAGCTTGATAAAAGCAGAGTTTTTACAGTCACGGCCAGAACATACAGAGCCTTCTAACACAGAGTCCTTAAGTTCTAAGCAGAAGCAGCAACATCTTATCCAATCAACAGCAACAACAGTGGCAGTGTTTTTCGTGAGGCTACTAGTACTCTCAAAGCAGCGCATTTTATTCTATTTTTGTCCAGTTAGGTTAAAACACGAATCTTCTACAGCCTCCCTGACCTGTCCTAAGCTAAGATTGATGTGCGAAGGCAAACGCAAGTTCTCACATAAATTCCACGTATATAATTCTATCCAAGAACGTTTAGCAAGGTTACATTGCTCTCATTACATCTAGAACTTAACCATCTTTGCAAAAGGCACTGCTACTGAACCTTAACCTAGATTTAAAGTCCTTTACTCACAAACTAATTCAGCCTCTTATTTACCAAAGCACTTAAAAAAAAAATCCTCTACTTATTTAAAACTAAACTTGCGTTTATCCCGGGGAGGTTTGCACTCCAGCGTGCTGCCATAAAGCTGAGCACATTCGCTCATTGGCAGCGCCACTTACTTGAAGGGGAGCTTCTCGTCGTTGGGCTTGATGCAGCGCACGTAGTGCGGGGTGGTGGCGTTCAGGGTCTCCATCAGCAGGTGCAGGGAGTTGCGGAACTGAAAGACAAAACCACTCGTCTGGAGGAGGGATGAGGGTGCTGTAACCCTGCAGCCCCAGACAGAAAGGCGCCACAAGCCACCCGTGGGCGTGACACGGCGGGAACCTCCCCACGGACCCGGCAAAGGCAGGGGGAAATTCCGGGAAGATGTTGGGGGCTTGAGGGCTTCCAGCTCAAAGAGGTTCATGAGCAATAAAGCTCGGGGCTCTGCCCAGCTGGGTCTTTGAAACATCTACGAGGATGGAGACAGCACAACCTCTCTGTTGAACTTTCTGACTCCCCACAGGGGGGGAAATGCTCCTTTTCTGAAGCTGTTTGAATTTATGGGCCCCACAGTATATTGGGACACCATCCAGAGAATCCCACAGTGGCCTCCTGTCACCGAGACACACAAAGCAGACACATGCAGACAAGAGATTTCTCAAGGCAGAGGTCCTTCCGAACTAGCTCCCAGCTAAGAGAGCGGAGAGAAGAGCCCCTTTATTTTTTACTTTTTATACATTTCTGGGTCTAGCAGAAGATTGGCTTTTTGGGGTTTCCACCCCTCAGCCTCAGTGGCCAGACCAACTGTCAGTTACAATTATTTTCAGGTTAGAAATATGCAAACAAAGGACAGAGAATGAAAAACAAAGGATTTGTTTATGTTACATCTGTGGGAAAGGTAGAAAACTGCTCTTAATATTGTACAATAACTAAAAAGATCTGACTCCATTTAAGAAAATCAAAAGGCTCAGAAAAACCAGGGTAACAGCCTCCTCCCTCCACAGATCATGTCTCAGCTGCTTTCAGTCAAGACTACTCAAGGCTGCTGTTACAGAGACACTGCAGAAGTCATCCAAAATGCAGCAGCTGAAGAGAGAGACCATGGGAAAGTCTCCTTCCACCCTCAACAGCCTTTTATTTACCTCCGCTTCAAACTGAAGCAACCAGATCTTAACTGGATTGCTCTGACGTTACTGACCCACTCAAATCTTACATTACCTGGTGTCCCACGGTTTTCCTGTGCTCCTTGTTGGCAGCTTTGAAGACTGCCCTGGCAGAGCGGACGCTGATCCGGGGCGCTCCCTTTTTCATGGCAGTGGCGGGCACAGCGTCCTTCTCTTCCTGGAATAAGTCTGCTACCATCTGATACTAAAACAAAAGGCAACACTTGAGCACCTGCTTGCTGGGAATGAATCCACCCAGATCCCTTTGCTCAGGTCATTTCTCACCCATCCTAAACCTGGAAGGGGGAAAAGCGCAAGAAAGTGAAAGCAGGAAGAGTTGCCTTCATAAACCACATCAACAGGACAACTGACCATTCTGTGCTGCGGCCCATGAAACCTTGAAACGTGCACATTAAACTGAACTAGCCAAAAATAAAAAAGAGCCTGGATTGCTGAGATCCTGCCAAGGCACAAAACCTCCTGAACATGAGCTGAAACTCTTGCTCCCAAGGCTTTGTTTCAGGATGTTTATCCAGCCCTGCCCCAGCATGGATGCTGCCTGCACAGCACATACCCCAGGAACAGGATCTCCTGGGAGGACAGGCAGCAGCCACCACAGCCCCACAGGCACCCCTGCTTTTCAAATAATTAAGGGACACAAACACTTCCTCCCGAATTACCCAACTTCCCATCCCACAACCCTGGAAGCACCAGTCTAGCCCGACAGATCCCTAAGTCTGGGATTTCTGGCAAGCCAGCAGCAACACCTCTGCTTCATAAACAACAGGTGAGCTGGCAAATGCAGTTAATGTTTTTTCTCTTATTATTATTATTATTATTATTTAGGGAGCAGGATATTCAGATTTACATTAGGCTGGGAAACCTGACCATTAAGTAAGCCACTATAAATCTGGTCTGGTTAGCAGGGCTGTTGAATTTCCACATCTCAAATCCATCTAGGCACCCACACTGTCTATTGCCACAGCTGCACTTACATTCAAAGGGGAAATCCTTAAATGCAAAAAAACCCTCTCTGTCAGCAGGTGGGATGTCACCTGTCAGAGAGCTGAGCTGGGCTCCAGCCCGGTGACACCACCAAAGCACCCACGATGCCTGCCAGCAGCACGGATGCGGGAGCACCTGAGGGAGAGAACCACATTCCCCACATCCACGGCACACCATGCCCAGCACATCCACCCCAAAGCCACTGGCACAAGGCAGTGCCAGCTGCATAGCACTCTTGCCCCCAACCTCAGGCTCCTCCAAGAGCCCAACCTGGATGTATTTCCATTAAGATTCCAGGAAGAGGGCTGTGCTTTACCACTTTCTAGACATGAATGGACAGCCCTGTGCAGTGAAGGGCTGCCTGGCTCTCTGCCACATCCCTGGGCTGAGACAGGAACACTTCCAGCCCTGTCCTGTGGGCTATTCTCACAGCTTGTTAGTACGGCAGCCTCAACACCACTGTGGGAAGGAAATTATTTGCATTACATGACCAATTTCTTGCAGGTTCCACAATCCGGCCAAGGACCTGCTTCATACTCTCAGCTTGCACTGCTATCTCTGCGATCACCCAACTCCTACCTAAATAAAGGCTCTCTCCTTCTTCACCTGACCCTCTATCCCTTAAAAAGACACCCTGACAGTTGTTGTGGATGACACATCACCATCTGGGATGCTCTGACTCCCGCAAACACAGCAGGCATGGATGGCGCATTCACTGATGAAGATATCCTACACAGGCTCTGCATTACTACCTCACACCCGAGAGCGTGGTAAAACCCCTGGGTCTAATTTTGGGTTTCAAAACATCTTCTCAACACAGCTGGGAGTGCCACTGACCCCTCCATCCACTTGGTATTAATAACAGCAGTGCTTGCTCCTGAATGAGCGCTGGAGAAGGATCCCAGAGCCGAGCTCCCAGCTTGCACGATGCAAACCTGGTGGAACTGGGATCATCTCTAGCAGGAATCATTCCACAGGTTCTGGGGCATAAACAAGAAGGACAGACCTCTCCTTCCCAGCTGGCAGAGTCAAAACCATTGGTGCATTATTTGTAATTACGAAGAACTGGAAAATAGTACCTTCACAGCGTGCCTGTATGCTTTCCATCAGCATTCAAATCGTCTCCATTAATTCAAAGACCATTGGCTCTCAACTGTTTTAGCTGACCAGCACTTACAGAACTAATTAAATGCTTTATAAAGTCTCTTTCACCATCTTGTTGATGGCGGTAATTGCATTCTAATTAGCAGAAGGCAGTTCTGCCTTGGTGGGAGTGCTTTGTCAGCAATGGCTGGCTGACAGGGAGGTGTCCAGGTCCTTGCTGTGTTAAATTCAGAGTTCTCCCTTGCCCTCTGCACTGCTTTAGTGGGAATGCAAAGAAGAGCGCAGGGAATGCTGTGTGCCAGCCTGATCCTGAGGACAGGACAAAGTCTTCACAGCACAGCCCTCTGCAGCACAGATCTGAGCTTTTTGAATTCACACATTTGGGTAGCAGACTCGGCACTGCCACTGCTGCTTTTTCTGGTTCAGTGAGACCCGGTCGCCTTTTGCACCAAAACAAAGTTGGTTTTGATTGTTTATAGCCCTGGAGGGCAAATGGCAGGCAGGAGGCAAAAATATCAGGGTACCAATGTGCTGGCAAACAGGGGTCGGGGGTGGCAAGAGCAGATCATCGGGTGTGGAAGGATACACGGGAGGAATGTGCCAGTGCTGCTGCTGCTCTTCCTCCCAGAACAGCACGGGATCAGCACAGGCTGATAAAAGCCACTGCTCCCACGTCATTAATGGAATGGCTTAAAGGCAAAAATTCATCAAGCTATCTCCCAAGTGTTATTCCAGAGTGTTCCAGCTGTGGCTGCCCCATCCCTGGAAGCATCCAAGGCCACAATGGACAGGGCTTGGGGCAACCTGGGATGGTGGAAGGGGCAGAGGTGGCACTGGATGGGATTTAAGATCCCCACCAACCCAGCTATTAAAAAAAAGTGTCCAGCCTGTGCCAATATTATATTGTGGTCCCTATATATGACAAGAGCCTTTCTTTTATATCCCTGCCTTTAGGGAACAATCTCCAGGGTCTCCACATCTCTACACCAGCGAGTTACAATCTCTCCTCTACACCAGCAGGAAGAAGTCAAACAGAAATCCTTATCAGACACTGCCAGTTCTGCACAACTGACTCCAATGGCAAGTTCAGCACTGGCTGAGTAATTAATCATATAGCATCAATTATTCCTGGAGGTTACCTGGCATTTCTAATGAGCTCTAGTCACACCCAGTTTTTTCCCTGGGAAGCTTCCTGAACATGTAGAGCTCTTGATTTAGGCATTATTAAAGCCCAGCTTCACAGTTATTGATTTCACAACTACTCCCATGGATGAGAAAATTGCTCATCTTGCCATCTTCACACGAATTCCTTGTTGTGAAACAGGCCAAGCCATCGACAACATATAAATAATCTCCCATTCTCATCTCTTACAACTCTGACAGGAACAAACTCCTGAAAATAATGTTTCCTCCACCTTTCCTTATCCCACTCTTTATTCAGGGTGGCATTTAGAAGGTCACAGGCAGCACCAAACCCAAGGATGTCACAAAGAGAAGTATGAATATGAGACATATTTGCTTGCAACATGCAGAGGGCCTTCAAAATCTTTAATGCAAAAAAAAAACCCCAAAACCCCAAACAAACAAACAAATTTATCAACCCAAACAAACAAAAACCCCACCAACTACTGGCCTATGCTGGTTTGGAGGAAAGCAGATGAACTCCTTCCTTAAACCACACACCAGGTTTGGAGGAAAATGGTGCCCCAGAGTCCCACAACCTGGATTTTGGCTGCTGGATGGTGAGCTGGACTTTGTAGGGCTGCATTTTCACACTACCTGTTTAATAAAAGCTGTCCCTGGGAGAGATGAGGTTCTTTAAAGTTTCAGCTCATTGATTGACAAAGAAAGACCGAAGGCTGCAGGGAAGAACTTTTGGTCTGGTTCTAAAACAACAAGAATTTGAAACTCCTTAGCTGTCTGTGCTATTGATACTTTTAACTCAACCTATCCAAATGCTCTTAGAGAGCACGAGTACGGTACTGGAAGCCAGTGTAAAATCTGCTCAATTTATATAGAAAACTATAAAATCTCCAACTTGGAGCCCACTGTCAAATGCTCAATTATTGCAGGCACGACCTACTCCAAAGCTTTCAGAGCCCCACAGCCCTTCTGCTTCCAACATCCCACCAAATCCACAGCCCATAGGAAATTTTAAACACCCAGAGCCAAAAATCCTTTATCAGGAGTCCTGGCATTCAAAGCCAGTCAATACATCCCTGATGTCACTTGGTAAAACGAGATGTTGACAAGTTGTTTGTACAACACCCGGGAGAGGGAAGGTACACAGCACAAAACCTTGTAACATCAAGAGGGATCATTAGTATCTGATAATTTGTTAAAGTTACACGTTGGCAGTGGCGTAAAACAGTTCCACAGCAGCTGGGGTGTCGCAGAGTTCATGTTACATTTCCAGCATTCTGTTTGATCTCTAGTTTTCGCACAGTAATTATTGTAGTAATTAGAAGTCACAGGGACAAGTGCGATGGCTTACAGCTAAGAGGAACAGCTATTTTCACACAGACGGGGGATAGGGCCAGCAAAGCCACCCACAATATACAAACTAGACTGCTGACAGTGGCTTTTAACCCCAAATCCCCATGCTTTTGACCAACCTGGTCTAGTGTAAGGCATCCCATGGCACGGGGCTGGAACCAGATGATCCCTCAATTCTCTTCCAACCCAAATCATCCTGTGATTCTACAGGTGATGAGTGACGGGTAGGGAGCTCCAAGCAAGAGTTAATTGGGATTCACAGAGCCCAAAAACTACCTGTGCCTAATTCTGACCCTTGGTGACCGAAAAAGAAGAGGATCAGCAGGTTTGGAAATTCTTTTTGCGACGCATCTTGACAGGACACCAACATCAGGGTGAAGGAACCCACAGACAACCACCCACATCCACACATGGGTGTGACTGTAACCCCCAGCACCCTCCTCTCCCCACTTTTTCCCTGCTCCACACCCCCTTTGGTTGCCGTCAGTGGCTGGAGGCAGCTGCACGTTCACACCCTCAGCCTGCTTGGCGTGGCACAGGGATGCACAGCTCAGCTCCAGCCTGGACCACTGCCCTGACTCACTGCTTTTACCTTGCTGGCTTTCAGGATGTTGATCTGCTCCTCATACACGGTGTCCCTGTTCTTCTCCAGAAACCCCTCGCTCTGGTACTCCACCTACCAGGACACAAAGGGAAGAAGCTCAGAGGGTCAAGTCCAGACACACAGGGACAGGGTGCTCACACCTCTCCCCCACGGTCGGGTGCTCACCCGAAAAACCTGAGAGGGGAAAGGAACAACTGGAATTCAAAGGTCACTTTTTATCAAAAGAAGTGAATCTGAGAGAAGGCAAAATCCTTACAGCAAACACAGATAGCTTCCCCGTCATTGAATTGCTGTGTGTGGAAGCCAGAGGTAAAAAATGCAAAGATCATCAGTACCTCTACACACTCTTTTGCTCACTCCTCAACTCCTTCTAAGTTGATCAATAAACCTTAAAATATGCCCTGCCTAACTCTCTTGCAGGCCTTTTGGGTTTTGAAAAAGCAGAGCGTTGCGATGCAAAGGAATTTAAAAAAAAAAAAAATTAGAGAGAACAAAAGAAAATTTCCCTTTTTTTCTCATTTAAAGAAAATGAAAGCGTGATAAGAATTATTGTTTATGAAGGATCCATATGCGAAACCAGCTGCCTAAGGAAAGGTGAGGACCAACCTTTTCCATGGTGCGTGCCCATGGCATCCAGGGCAAACCTGTTTAGGAAAAGCACCTGTACGGCATCACAGCACCTGGATGTTGTGCAGCTCCTCAGACACATCCCTGGGTTGATATTTTGAATTTTTTTCTAACAAATGTGTGTTTGGGGTAGCTTCAAGCTTTTGAGATTCCTGTTTGTTTTGAGTAACACACAAAGCTGCAGACCATGGACAACACCCCCAAGCACCAGGCACCAGGATTTGGTTTAGTTTAGTGCCACAGTCGGTATCTTCCCCCTCAGAAAGGCAGGATCTGCCTGGGATCACCTCTCACCTCCGTGCTGCACTGTGCCTTGCTGACACTCACAGCTCCTGCTCTTGGAACACAACTCCTTTTTCCAACAAATTTTCTGCCAAGCTGCCCTTACAGAAATCCATTTCAATGCAGCTTCGGGAAAAAGCATTTTTCCCTCCCAGAGAAGCCACGACAGCTCACAACCCTGAGAAGAGGCTTAAAGCCCAGAGGCTGATCCAGATCAGTACTCCAAAGCCACAACCACCACCCACCAGGCACAGCAGTCTCCAAGGACCACCTCATGAAGACTGTACCAGTCCCAAAGCCATCCATCAGACATTACCATGAAAAGTGTGCAGCTTTTCAATTAATTCAGACTACAGTGAGCCCCTCCTGGGAAATCTCCTTGGAAGACCTCTCTTAGCTCATGGTGACCACAGCGTGTCAAATCCATGAGCCTTTGTAACATTATGTTAATTTTTTACTTCCCATTGGTTAGCTCCCCAGTTCCTGGTTTTTACCCCCATTGATTGGTCCTTTTTAGATCCTCTCCCGGACTGGTCCCTTTCCAGTTCCTTTCCCTATTGGCCAAGTTGTCAAACCCCACCCCCTGGCTATCCTATATAATCCCTGCTTCCCAGGGCAATTCGGTTCTTCCCCCTTGGGCTTTTCTGCATGAATAAGACTCCTGAGGACTGAAGGACCCCGTCCTGCCTCTTTACCCCTGCATCACCCAGAGTGGAAATTGCGGCGCTGATGCCAAAGCAGCAGTCACGAGAGAGCTGATCACTCCGAGTGCCTGTGACCATGCCAAACAGGGTGTGCTTCTAAAGACGCTTCCGCCGAGGAAGGTCGCGGCACCTTCCCATCACCCCAGACGGGGACAGGGGGCTATCCACTGATTTATTTTCCTGCAGGAGGCTTTCCCGTCCCTGCCAAGCGCTCCCCGTGCAGGTACCTTGTCAGCGAAGTGCAGGACGATGAAGGAGGTGTTGGATATGCGAGGCTTCTGGAAGTGTTGGCTGGCGGCGTGGCGGTCGTACAGCTTCTGCGCCCAGTTCTGGTCTGTGCCCTGGGGCACCTGCATGGGGACAAAGGGGACAGTGCCAGGGCCGGGTGGTGCTCTGTGCACACGTTCTTTCGTGAGAAACACACCAAAGCTGCGTTTCCAGCAGGAAACACCCAAATCTTGGCTCTGTTCCAGCAGCCGGAATGGCTCTTGCAGGAAAAACAAAAAAAAACCCCAAAAAACCAAAACCAAAACACAAAAAAACAAAAAACAAAAAACCAAAAAAAAAAGGGAAGACAAACCAACAAAACAAACCAACCAAGCAAAAATGCAAACAAACAAAAAACACAACCACCCGTCAAAAAACACCCTGAAATAAAACAAACAAAACCCCCCCCAAACAAAAACAAAAGCGAACACAAACAACAGAAGCAAAAACAAAAACAACAAAAAAAACACCCAAAGACAACAAAAAAATCCACCAAAACCCCCACAAACCCACCAAACAAAACCAACAAAACCAAACAAAACCAAAACCAAAACCCAAACCTCCCCCACTTTGAAAAAACAACCCAGAAACAAACCCAGAACCAAACAAAAAACCCCAAAAGGAAACAAAACCCCAAATATACACACACACACACAGAAAACCCCTTAAACAACAACAAAAAAAATCCACTAATTAAAACAGAAATATTAAGGAAGTATTTTTACACTTATGACACATTAAGAACTCAGGGACCAACATTATTTTTTAATGCTGTTTTAGGTGACTGAATAGTTTCCAGAAACTGCCACATGAGACCACACACATGAAATTCTGGTTTATTTAACAGTGAAATTGTTCCCCCTGGGGTCTGAGAGCAACAACTGTTGGGGTCCATCCCCATCCCATGAATCACTGCTGAGCACAGCAGTGGCTGCACATACGCACACACACATGGGTTTTTTAACAACAAAAAAAGGATAATTGGATATTTAGGTTAGAAAAAGAAATGGTTCAGAAGAAAATCTCACATATTTAAACTTAGATGGGACAAAGCCTAGAAACCACAGAACAACTGTGCAGCAACAGAAAGAGCTCTTGATGATGTATCAGGACTTTACATAGGCCTTTATACAAAAAATGACAGGATATAGGGATGGAGAACAGAAAGATGGGGAACATCAGACAGGTGAGGAATATTTCTTTATGCTGTTCTGAAACAGCTTTTGGCTTCATGACAGCAAACCAAAACACACCAAAAGGGTTCTGGACACAGGAATAAGCACCTCCTGCCAATCCCTGTAATGAGGGTGAATTAAATGCAGCAGCCCCTCACGCAAGCCGTGCTCTCCCACATTTATTTATATTTTACAGATTTTAAGTGTAGCCAATTATGGATACACACAGAAATAACACAGACTGTCTATAAATATTGAAAGGCACTTAGCTATGCAATTATATACGTATTTTATTTATGCAAGGTAAGACTCGCATGTCTAAACTATGGGGCTATATTAAATGCAGATGTGTTTCTTTTCATGGTCTATATTTAATATTTGCATGCAAAAACATCCTTTCTGGAGGTATCGCTGGGTGCCTCCAGTGCAGGACTAAGCCACAGGTGCAGAGCAGGAACACTGCAGCCACTCTGAGCCGGATTTATCCTGCACCAGCTCTCTTCCAGGGCATCCACTTTGCTGAAAAACCTGCTTATCTCAGAGCTGAACTTCAAAGACCTCGCTCCTGCCTCCCAGAAAGATGGTTTGCCATACCCTGCTCACTGTCCTGCAACCTGGGTATTTTTAGCTGCCTGGGAAGCACCTGATAGGGACCAAGTTCCAGAGATAAAAACTAACAAGGCCATTATCTGTACTATTATAACAGCTTTTGGTATTACCTCCGCAGTTTGAGGCCCTTAGAGCAACTGAGAAGGTTATTTAGAGACTATCCATCTTCTTTTTTAGGAGATGGGGAAGAAGAAGAGCAACTGCCTTGCAAGTTTTGTTCGGAATCTTTAAACAGGATAAAGCTGACACCAGGAATTCCACAAGGTCACTGCCTGTGCTCTTCTGTCCCTGCCGTGCCTCCGCCTGCCAAGGGCAGGGTCCCCACCCCTCTGGATTCACCATCCCTGGTGCTGCCTGGAGCTCCTGCAACCACAACCACACCCACCCACTGCGGCCAGGGCCAGCCCCGCAGGATCCATTCTGCATCCCAGGACCAAGAACCCACCAAGAACCCACCAGCCAGGTGAGGAGATGCTTGGGACCACCTGCACTAAAGGCTGAGATTCCCACCAACACCTCCTCCAACAGAAGGACAATTAAATGGATAGAAGAAACAAAGGTCAACGGCTTAAGGTGGAGGAGGGTAGATTTAGGTTAGATATTAGGAAGAAATTCCTCCCTGAGAAGCACTGGCACAGGGTGCCCAGAGCAGCTGTGGCTTCTCCACCCCTGGCAGTGTCCAAGGCCAGGTTGGATGGGGCTTGGAGTAACCTGCGACAGTGGAAGGTGTCACGCCCCATGGCAGGGCATGGAACTGGATGAGCTACAAGGTTCCTTCCCATCCAAACCATTAACTGATCCTGTGATTCAAACTGAATTATCTAAAAGTCAACTGTCTAAAAACATAGTAGAACTACTGACATTTTATTTCTTTACTCCTTAGCACTCCAATATAAGTTAAAAGCCTAACAAGAGCCTAGGCTGCTTCTGCACTCCAGAAACATGTTCCACTGCAAGTGATGTGCCTGACTTTAAAGTCATCAGAGCTGACAGTGTGACGTCAGGGAGGCTGCTCTGCCCGTGGGTCGGGCGGCCCACACGAGAGGAAAGCCCAGGGGTCCAACCTCTGTGTAATCCTCTCGTGGAGCAGAAATTCCCCCGGACAGCAAGGCCATGTGCTAACTTCTGATGTCCAAAAAAACTAATGAGTCCAGACAAGGAAAACACATTTGCTCAGATCCCCAAGTTGGCAGTGAAGCACGGAGACAAGCAGGGTGGAAAAGCAGGCGGCCAGGAGTGGAGTACAGCGTTCCTGGCACTTGACAGAAGGACACAGCAAAGGTTAAAGAGCATCTTCTGAACAGCGTTAGAAAATGCATTTGGCACATTAGCAGCATAACGCGGTGGCGACGTGCCACGGAACACAGGATGGAGCCACAGAGGAGCTCAGGAACATGAGGGAGTTTGTAGGTTTGGTGAGACACACCCCCCTTTGGCAGCTCCAAGGTCAGGCTGCTCCACAAGCAGAAAGTTCCTTCACAAATTTGGATGACAATGACAATATTGACATGTGAACCATCCCAATCATCCTGCTCTTGGTTGAACCCTTTTGGTTGCACTTGATGGAAATGGACATTTGTTTTTCCATTGATTTTTTCACTCTCACTCCCATGCAAAGGCAAAAGTAAGGAAACAGTGAGGTAGCAGGACACCTTATGGAGAAACATGGACATCCACAGTAGCCTCTGACTGTACTCCCAAGCAGAACAACGGTACCACAGAATATCCTGAGCTGGTGTCATGGGTTAGTACAGTTTGGTTTTTTAGTTATAGAAGAATGTAGAATAATTCTCCAGGTCAGGACATGGGAATTGCTTTAGAAAGGACAGGGACCTATCAGAGAGTTAGTTGGAATATTGGCATCTGTTCTGACCACTGAAAATTGTTAGCTGCGACTTTGGGAAGTACCATATAAAACCCTGTGAATTTCCTGTAGGTGGGTCCTTTTCCTTCTTTCCTTTGGCCAGAGAGAGACAGGTAACATTGGGCTGGGCCTGCTGGTCCCCCCTTTTGGGGGGAGCTGGCCTGAGGCCTGGCCGGATTCCATCAGCTCCTGGGTGAAGGGGGGGAAACAAGAGGTTGCTGCTTTGCAACAGCTGCTTTCTTCAGACTTCCCTGGAGCAGGGAGAGATCTCTGCTGGGCCCCTGATAAGAGCTATGGGCACCATTTGGGCCGAGGCCACCCCAATTTACACCGAGGGGGTGGGCTGAGAAGGCATTTATGATCCTGCCTGTTGTTTTTTGTGATTCCGGACTGCCCGGGTGCGCTGATCTCTGATGTTTCTGTGAGTTCTTCCTCCCTCACCGGAGCGGCCTTGAACATCTAACAACACGAGCTACAGAGAGAGAAACAAAGACTCTGAGCAGATTTAACTCTTCCTTAGCAACATGAAGCTTCCAGAGCTTGGCCCTTCTCTGAGAGCGTAAAAAAGGACAAAGTGAACGTAAAGAAAAAAACAGCATGAAGTCAGTAGAGCAAGAGTGAAAAGACTATTGGGACAGAGGGTTGAAGAGTTGGTTGTTCCATTCTTATTTGAGCCATGGAAATGAACTATATTTAGATCATTCCTTTAAATCGTGGGAAAAATATGCATTTGGGGAGATGATTGTTTTAATTTGTGTGTGGATTTGAGCAAAGGTGTTTGTAATGGACTTAGTAATATTAATCCTATAAGATGCTTGAACAGAGATAAAGATGAGAAGCCCCCTGCACCAGTGAAGAAGTGAGAAGATATCTCTGTACTTTGAGGTGAAGAATCCTTTGCTTTAGAGTTATTCATCTTTAAAAGGTGACACCCCAGTATGCAAAAGTCTAAGACCCATGACCCATAAGCAGCTTGGGAAACTGCTCCTGGGAGGGTCACAAAGGCAGGTTTCTCCAAGCAGTTGTTTTTGTGACAGTTTAAAACCCACAAGAGAACTGTTCTAGGTTGTCAGTGGGATCCATGACTCCAAGAGATACTCTTCCCCTAAAGAATTGGTGAAACACTATTGTCAGATAATGAAACTGACTGAAAATTACAAGTTTTGTCTCTTTATGTTGTTTTGTAAGAAAGTGAACAGTTTGTAAGGGGAGGGAAGAGTGTTTTTGAAGTTTCATTCTGTTTTAGTTTTTTTTCAACTTTCTTTTTTCTATGCTTTTAGTGTATACTAATAAACCTATTTGTTAATTTTAAGGTTGAGCCTGCTTTGTTTTTCTCCTAGTCTCTCTCCCACAAAAAAGTAAGTACTAAGACCAGAATTTAGTGAACCTGAAACCACTATAGCTGGAAGGGACTCACAAGGACCAACAACATCCAACTCCTGGCACTGCACAGGACTGTCCCAAAAATATCATCCTGTGCCAGAGAGCGCCGTCCAAGGCACTTGGGAAGTGCCTGGAAGACAAGCAGCACACCCACACAGCATGTAATTTCCGCCTGAAAAACAGGACAGCTCATCCAGCTTTGACAGAGGCTCAACTGCATTTCTGAGGGTTTTCTGTTTCCTCTAAGAATAACTTAAATCTCTTGAAAAAACCAACCAACCCCAACTGTCTGCTCCTCTTCAGAGGGTGCAGGTCATTGCACAGGTTTCCTCAGAATTCAAAACAGGCACTTTCTTCCAAAGAGTGCTGTCCCCTCCACCAAAGTAACTCCCTTCACAAGTGCAACCATACCCTAAATCTCTTCCAGATATCCGAGCAATCTTCCCACAACTGGATTTAGAGACGACAGCCCTCATCCTTCATTCCTTCTGACCGGCTCTACTCCTTTCCCAGATTATTTCCCCCTTGGCCCCCCAGTGACTGCACCCACCCTTCAGAGCTCACCAGAGGGGTTCTCCTGGAGGCCCTTCTGCCCTTTCCCACCTCTTTAGGAACCCTCTCATCAGTTTGTGCTACAGCACGTCAGCATCCCACCACCGTGGTCACACCATGGTGTGACTTTTCTGAACGGGGGAAGTGAACTCTCACTGTTCCTCTGGCATCAGAGCACAACCAAGAGGTCCTAAATGCTACAGATGCAGGCCGGTGAAACTCCAGTGTTTTCCCAGAAAATAGGGAAAAGGCCCTTCAAGGACTCCAGGGTCCCCTCAGCAGAGGACACAAGTAACAGTCCAGAGAGATTATAAGGATTCCTGGGCACACCAAGGATGTAACAGGAAGTAGGACCAAAAGAGCTCCAGAAGCCACCTCCAACCTTAATAATTCTACAACAGCTTCCAAATCATAATACTTCAAAGCTGTTTAAAAAAACCTTCATCTCTCCCCTGGAGAGCGGTTTTTCACAAAGACATGGAGGAACAGAACAAGGGGGGATGGCTTCCCAGTGCCAGAGGGCAGGCACAGATGGGATATTGGGAAGGGGTTCCTGGCTGGGAGGGTGTTGAGGCCCTGGCACAGGGTGCCCAGAGCAGCTGTGGCTGCCCCTGGAACCCTGGCAGTGTCCAAGGCCAGGCTGGACAGGGCTTGGAGCAGCCTGGAACAGTGGAAGGGGTGGAGGAGGGGGTAGAGCAGGATGATCTTTAAGATCCAGACCAAACCCTTCTGCGATTCTGTGATTACATGATTCTAAATCCTAAAGTCTTGTTACAAGAAGAAGGGCTTTTCTCATTAGCTTTCATGAGACAGGTTTAGTCCTTAACACTCCAATCCCGGTTCAAGAGCCCTCTCTTTCACTGCCAATCCTTACATCAATTTTTCCCTAAACAGCAACAAGACTCTCCTGTGACCTACACTGCTTCAGCACGTACCCAGCCACCTCCTCCCCAGCCGCACATTAAGGATTAAAAAAACCCCCATACTGTGAAGCAAGAACATTAGTGACAAACCCTCTGCATTTGCACTAATGCTTCATTATGTACTAAATATTCCCCTGACGCCGTTTCACATCCCGGAGTGTTTTTATCCACTGCCGTAGGCTCTAACGATGCGGCATGTAATTACCTTATTGTGGTCACACCCCAGGAGGTGAAACACTACCGTGGGGGTGAAGGTTTTCATCCATAAACCGCTGCTTTCAGTGGACAGGTTTTGCTGAAATTTTCATAAATCTGGAGAACACTTGCAGGTTGTTATAAAAGAGGCGATTACAGGGCCAGTAATAAGAGCCTGTGACTAATGACAGGTAAACACCCAGATAGCTGGCATTTGATGAGAAGGGGGAAGGAATAGATCTTGTGGGTTTGGGGTGGAGGTTTTTTGTTCGGTTGGTTGGTTGGTTTTTTGTTGGGTTTTATTTTGTAAAAAAACCAAGTATGGATGGAAAAAGTAGCACCAGGAAGATCTACTGCTGGCACAGGGGAGTTGCAATGTCCCCACCAGCAATGCCACCAACAACAACCAGTGCCAGGTGCTCCAGAGAGGAGCCAAGGGTGTTACTCCCAACGCCAGGGAAACTTTCCTTTTGGTCCTCACAGCATCCAGGGGACAAACTGAGCCTGCAAAATTGAACTGGCTTAATCACAGAGACCAGATGAAATGGTGCTGAGTATCAAGCAAATAATCTGACCTCCTTCCAAACCAGCACTGGCTGAGATACTATTTTTAAGGACAGCAAATTAAGTCTAATTTGTTCTCATTTTTAAGGAGACTTCCTGAGAGCAGACTTCAACAGGGCAAAGCCCCAACTTCAGCTCACCCCAAAGACGTAGCCAGCATGTATCTGGAGGACAGCAAACACTTCACAGGTCATCCTCCTTCTAGACAAACACAGGTGTTACATCCTTGTCCATGGAAACTAGCCTAAAAAATGGATCACAACCCTTTCCTTCTGATACAACACGACACTTGTGTTCTTGAGCCACCAGATCTGTTCTGTGCTCACAGATCCAACAGGCACAGCAATTCCTTGGGTCCTTCTTATCACCTTGGCTATGCTGGTGAGGGCCCCTTAACTACTTCAGCTCTCCCAACACTTTGTCTCACTCTTCCCTGCCTTTATTCAAAAGCACTGAGAGCCTTCCCAGAGTCGGAAAGACATTTCCTGGAACAGAATACATCCAAGTCTCAATGGAAACCCTTCCTGAGGTTCCTGTTCCTGTGGGTCACCCCACAGCAACACCAGGTTGAGGCTCCTCCAGGCAGCAACACCCAGCAGGAACGCAATCCCCATCTCCTTCCAACTGGACATCTCCAGCATCAAGGAGATTCAAAACAGGCATCCCAACATCCCAAGGAAACCTGCCCTCTGACACTCCTTGTTCCTATGTATATTGGATTATTCACGACTGAACAATGTGTGAACAAGGAGTCCAACCTTTCTCTTGGATTGTCATCAACGTTTGTCAATCTGGCTTTTCTTCTCAAATTTCAAACAAGATTTAACTTTGGCCAGTATGAGAGAGAGAGGGCAAAAGAGAGCAAACTGCTCTCCAACATGACAGCTCTGAAGTCTACACACCAAATGCAACGAGCTTTACCTCAAAGAGCCGTTGCAAGAGGACTCAGGTTTCCCCTGAGACAAAATAAGGCTTGGGAGGAGCACCAGCTCCTGGGCAATGCCAAAGACATCATGTCTCAAGCAGTGGTTACTCCTCAGTAGAGCCAGGACAGACAGACGAGCACTGGCTGCACATGGTGAGTGCAGGTACAGGAGTTTGGAGCGAACACCTGCCCAGGAGGTTCTGAAGTGTTCCAAACCAAAGCAAATGCCAGCTCAAGCCTACCCTTGCCGTGAGGACAGCAGCAACACATGCGAAAGGAGATGTTAACCCGCCTACAAGACACCACAGACTAAAGCCCATTGTTCAATCTTTTTACAGAAACAAGGACACCAGTGAAAAGGTGGGGGCTCCTCTTTACCTTGCACTCTTCATCCAGCAGGTCCAGGATCCCAAGCTTGGCCTCTATCAGGTCTATGCAGGGCTGGTTGTCATAGAAGTCTATGAGAGTCCAAGGGATTCCCTCCTTCATGTACTCTTCTTGTTCCAGCTTAAACACGTGCTGGGAGCAGGAGAAAGCAGAGTCACCGAGTGTGGCCCCATCCAGTAGAGCACAGCCCCTTCCCCTCGTCCCTGCTGGACTTCAGCATTCCATGAGCACATCCTGAAGCCACAGAGGCTCTAGGTGCCCTCACGTACAGCCTGCGCGGGCTCTGCCATTCACACAGCCCAGCTTCTGACAGGGAAAATAAAGTCATTATGCTGGGAAACCACGGCGCAGGGAAAAATAAGGGTTGAAATTACTTTCACTACAAAATGACTGAAGCTGTCACTGCGTCGAGGTGGAAGCCATATACTGATGTGGCAATGACACATATATCTCCTGGCCTGACAAAAATCCTCCCCTGCTTTATTGCTCTGCTGATTAAAGCAGTGACCTGAAGCAGGTTCACGAGCTGGGAGCCCAGCCAGGGCAGAGAGCCCATGTTCCCCATCTGCGAGCAGGGCTTCATAAAGAGCACCCGTCATCCCAGAAGGGATATCAGCAGCAGCATCTGACTGACTCAGGGACACTTCAACTGAAAATTCTTCTTTAAAAAAAAGTATAATAAAAAAAGCATAATAATAAAAAATATCTTTGCATGCCTCACGTATCTCAGACCTCTGCCCAGGCAGATAAATTGTCTCTGGCTATTTCGGAGATAGTCTAAAGCATATTAAAAAATGATTTTTCAAATGCATTTTTTTTCCCCCCTTCAAAGATAGCTTTTTAAAATCTCTTCAAACATGTCATCTTGGAGTTTGAATTTATAAGCTTCAGAAGTGATAGTCAGACATACCAAGTAAGATATGAATAGTGCAAATACAATCCATAATTTACTTTTCACTTTTAGCAGCAGTGATCTATCTGATGCATTAGACTGCAAATGTTCATGTCCATGCATATGATATGGTTTCAAAGGGCCAAACTAATCTGCAGTACTTATATGCTCAAACTTAACAAGTTTTCCCCTGCATCCTGAAATTAATAGTAATTTTTTCCGTACTTAGAACCGAAGCAGAAGACAACTCCTCACTACTTACATTTCCAGTGAAGGTAAATGCTTGTTTCTAATAAAGTAGGAAAAATTCTGGGTTTTGTGAGGCATGTCCAAGTAAAAAGTGGGGAGTGTTTCCAATCCTGTTATTTAATACGAAGTTTTCATCTCACAGGTTTAAGTCATGCTTAACTGGAAGGTTTCCACACCCATAACTTAATTTAATTCACACTGGAAATCAGCATGAGGCCATCCAGGTTTTGTTTTAAGATTGAAACAGCACCGAGAAAAAGGCAAATTACACACTTATTCAGAGCAATATGTAAGCCTTTGCACAAACCACGTGCAAGCCCATTTCCAGGATCAAGTTTATACCTCAACTAGGAAACATTTTCCAACTTGATAGGAATATCTAGAACCACTGCAGTGAAATGTCTGGGAGGGAGGCACCGCAAGGATGCACATGATCTGTCCAGGCTGCAGGTAAATGCCATCTCGGTTTGCAATGCAAGATGTATTCTATTCCCAACCTGTTTAAACTGACTGAGAAGGTTGGGGTTTTTTTCTTTAACTCCAGGGGGAGGGGGCAGGTTGCCTTCTGCTAATGGGCCAGCTGTTAAAACCAGCTGGGGCAGTTTTCTTATCTCTTCAACAGCCCATCCTCCCTCCAGGGGAATATCTTTTGTTAATGGGCCATCGAGGCTCACTGCATAACTGATAAAATTACATCATCCCATTGGGAGATGCTCCACCCAGTAGGAGGAGCCTAGCTGGGTAAAAGCTGAGATTCAGACCAGCAGGACAGCCTGGTTTTCCACTGGATTTTCCCAGAGGATGACCAGACCAATCTCGCCATCACTGGACTCTTCTACAGGCTCATCTCTTCTCCAACAGAACCATAACTGTTACTCCATGAGGAATTCACTAGACTGCTTCCAACACCCTGACCAACAAGGTCGTGTTCTGACTCTGTCAACCTTTCTGAGACTGTTTGTTTGCTCGGTTTTTGTATTACTACATTTGTATTTTTGACATTCCTAGTAAAGAACTGTTATTCCTATTCCCACACTTTTGCCTGAAAGCCCCTAATTGCAAAATCATAATAATTTGGAGGGAGTGGGTTTACACTTTCCATTCTGAGGGAAGCTCCAGCTTTCCCTGGCAGACACCCGTCTTTCAAAACCAAGACAGTTTTAGGACTGAAACAGCACTGAGAAAAAGGCAAATTACACACTTATTCAGAGTGTGAATGCAAGCCTTTGCACAAACCACATGCAAACCCACTTCCAGGATCAAGTTTATACCTCAACTAGGAAACATTTTCTAATTTGATAAGAATATCTAGAACCACTGCAGTGAAATGTCTGGGAGGGAGGCACACCAAAGTTGTACATGATCTGTCCAGGCTGCAGGTAAATGCCGTTAAGCAGAAGCCAGACACACACCAATCCTGCCTTGTTACATCTTCTGCTCAGTTCTATGGAACGTTTCCAAGCTGATCTTACCGAGTTGAACTGCTGCTGAAGCTTTTCGTTGGCATAGTTGATACAGAACTGTTCAAAGCTATTCACTTCAAAAGTTTCAAACCTGCAAAGCAATGAATAAATCAACATTAGGCGCCGCTTTGTCTCAAATTCTTTTTTTTTTCCTCTCTCTTTTTTTTTTTTTTTTTTTTTTTTAAATAAATATTTCCTGCAACGGTGTCATCTCTGTGATGGAGAACACCGGTTACTCAACCGTCCCTTCCACTCCTCCTATCCCAAATCTACTTTTTTTCCTCAAAACACCTATCCCTGCTTGGCACAACTCAAGGGATTCAGCAGGTCCCTCCTGCTACACACGAATGAGACATTTGGCTTGACTGCAGCTTCCTGCCCATCAGCTCTGTCTGAGACAAGAAATGTAAATGTCTCTCCTGGGGAAAAATATCATGAAATATTAAGTCCAAGTACATTCACTGCAAAGGTGATGAGGAAACAGGAGCTGCTGTCTTAAAAGACCCAGCATGCTATTTTTAATGGAATTTAATAGAGCAGAAAAATAAGGTATTAAATTTGTAATTATAGCTTCTGTACTGCATCCCTGTTAGCACAAAAATTAGACACACGTGAGTAAGCAACTTCTGGGAGGGAGAAGTGGAAAAACTGGTGATTTCAGCTTCAACTCCATGTTACTTAGAGGGACCTTTGAGGGACATTGGTGCTGGACTCAGTGATCCACCAGGACTTTCACAGCTCCCCACACCAAAACATTATCCTAGCCTGCCACAGATCAGTTCCAAAACAGGCCCAAAAATAGCTTCTTAGTCACGATTAGAAAGGAAAAAGTATGCAGTTTTGATAAGACAAACCACAGGTAAGCAGCAGGGAGCCAGCAGAGCCCCTGAGGCTGAAGCACACAACATCCAGGGACAGGCACAGGGAGCCAGGCTTGCTTTTAAAACCCAAAGAGGGTATTTTGAGCTACCACTGGGAATTATGTGTTTTATATTTCTATTTTTAAGGCACAGTTGGAAGGGGGAAGGGGAAAAAAAAAAGGCTTTGACACGTGACTGTAAGGATTAAACCAAGGGGAGAAGTGGGAAGGCTTTCTGTGTTCAATGAGTAAGCTGCTGTAATGATAAATATGTGACTAAATAATTTTTCAGGTAATGAGCACCGTAGGAGCTGGCAGAACAGTCTTTAAACACTGAATAAATGCAGCCCTTTCTTTCCAGCCTCTCTTCCTCCAAATAATCAGTACTTCTCCCACTTCCTGAGGACCACCCTGCTGTTACCCAGGGGATGCAGTTATTCCCTGGGTACTTCCAGGTGACAACGCCACCACCACACAAAATGCTGGTGTCCCTGGGGAAATGCAACCCCAAATGGCAAAAGAAAGAGGGGAATGGGAGAAATGAGCTAGTTTTGTGCTTTATCACCCCCACAGTCCTTGAGGAAACCTGGGGCTGCCTTCCCTCTGCCTGCCCGGCACCGCCCCCGCAGCTGGGGCCACCTGTGCCAAGCAGAGGATGCTTAATCCGTTCACTTCCCAGAAACTGGGCTTTACAGACTTCCGTACAACAGAAGCTGGTGCCTGGGACAACAAATGTTTACATCAAACAGGTGGCCTGGCCCTCAGAGATGCGTCCTTGGAGGACCCCCAGGGCGCTGGATCCCGATTTCGTGGCTGAGCCAATCAGTGCCTCTTGCTCTTGCAGCTCAGGGAATGTGACACCCCAGGCCTCTGGAAGTACCAGCTTCTGCAAGCTCAGGATCACAGCAATACGGCAAGAAAAGGCTGAATTAAAGCATAGACGGAGAGGCACCGTAAGCTAGGTGGAAGACAACGAGGGCAGGAATACATGGGGAAAAGAAATCAGAGTAGGAACCTCTCCCCTTCCGAGACACCAGATGTGATTTATCAACCCTCCCAACGAGTTCCAGCCAGGGGCAGAGCTGCTGTACAACTCCAGCTCTGAGGGAGATCTCTCAAAGTTGCTAATTAAGGGACTCCACCAGCACAATTCACTAATTGACAAAGCAGATTAGTCACCAGCCCTATGTGTGTGCTCACCAGGAGGCCCTACCTGCTCAGAGCAACTGCACTGAGGCAACATCCTGATGGGGAAAGCAAAACAGCACCTGTTTGGTCTCTATTCATTTTAGTAATTTGTAGATTTAGTAATTAATCTCTCATTCATTGTAATTTGGTGGAAAAAATAAGCATATTCACCACTCCAGCCCATTGCTGTGGGTCCCTGGAAGGCACATCCAGCCTGGGGACAGCTCTTGTAAGTCGATTTTCCAGGGGAAAATGCTGTATTTTGGTTTTTCTGCTGCTCTGCATTCTGCTGTGTGGCTGGTCTCTCCTAAGTCCTCTGCAGCACCAAGGTTTGTATTAAAGTATTTAAACTTCATGAATAAGTCCAGCACACAGCTGGTTGCCTGGGTGTTCACACTTCACATGGCAAACAAGAGGGGGAACAAGCTGTCCCCACCAATTCCAGGAGTGCCACATGAACCCACTCTCCTGACTGACTTCAGTATTAGTGCTGCAGCAAACAACCCAATTTCAATAAATACAGAAAGGTTTTCAATGCTGCACCCTCTCACCTCAGTGCCAGCAGAGAGTTAAGGATGCAAAGATGAGCATTAGAAATCTGGAAGAAAAACTCGAGAGCTTCTGCATCCTCTGTTTGGATCCCATCCCTAGAAATCCCAGCCATAGGGACAGTCTTCCCCCAGGAACAGAGAAGCTCTGAGGACGTCAAGGATGTGCTGTGAAGCTGGCTGCAGGCTCCCTGCCTTTTCAGCTCAAATCCTCTCCCAAAGGAAAGGAAAAAAACAAGATCCATTGGGGGAAAAAAAAATCCGATAGAAAAATGCATTAAAAACTCAAAAAACACATGAGTTAGGAGAACCAGACCACTAAAACGTTCTGCAGTCAGGCTATCATCACTCATATTCCCTGCATTGTTAATTACTCAGCATTTAGAAAGCAATGCCCATTTAAAAAAGGGATTTATGGTCATTTTAGGACACCAGATTCCCACAAGCATTTCAGCCAAGAACATGGACACCTTTCCCTTCAAACCTCTTCAGTAGGACCTGCAGGTCCTTCTGGCAAAACCCTGCTGGTGCCACCAGGGCTGTGAAAACATCTGCTGGCACACGCACTGGACTGGTGGCTGAAGGAGGTTTTCCTCCACACGAGCAGGTTTTCAAGCCCAGCTTAATCCTTCATGAGCCTTATCCTCAACTCTCCTTCCATTCAGATTCCTGAAGGTCTGATCCTCTGACTCAGGCATCCAGTTCTCTGTATGGACCCACCATCACCCACAGGGCTCCATCTCTAAGCTTCATTTACCGTACTCCAGCCTGCAGAAATTTCCGTTCATAGGGACAGAGATGGGAAACAGCTTCTCTATCTCACACAGTCCTTGACCCACACTGTGCCATATTTAAGATCTTCCCAAGAGAACCCAGAAACTTATAGACCGGAGAGAGTAACCTCATCACCTCAATCTACCCCACTGAAATCCCAAACCAAACAGAACTGCATTGCTACCACCCTTGACAGCAGTGCCCCTGCGAACCCTCTCATATGACAGCAGTTACTGATGGAGATCAGCAGCCTGTGGGGCTGCACTGGTGTTCCAGCAATTTCTGACATCCTTTCTGCTGCTATGCCTGTCCGGGTGCCAAAACCAACACCCCGAACCAGTAGCTGCAGAAACCTCATGGGAGGGTTTACACCCAAGACCCAGTTCCAGCAACTGTGTAGGTGTTACAGCCCTAAAGTCATGCTGCTTTTTTGTTCTGATCCAGAACTGCTTTGGCAGGATTTCATTCTGAGCTTGAGGTTCTCCTAGAGCTGATAGGCCCTCAGAGGACACAGGACTTGGGACCGAGCAAGCACAGCCACTGCCCTGAGTTAGGGACTGGCTCCTGGAGGAGCTGCAACTTGTGCATTCCACCTTCCCCTCTGAAACAGGAGCAGTTCAGCACCTCAATGTGTTAAGGGAGAGCAGGAGGCTACTGCAGTCCCACTGAGAAGCACAGAACCCCAGAACAGTTTTGGGTTGCAAGGGACCTTTTAAGGTCATCCAGTCCCCACATACAGGGACACCTTCCACTGTCCCAGGTGCCATCCAATCTGGCCTTGTGTGAACCTGCTGCATGGATCTGTCTGGGCCAGCTGGGACTTCCCTCCTGCCCTTGCTGCCCAGAGACACAAACAAACAAAAAAAAAAGGTGTTGAAAAAATGGAGGGTAAAGCCCAAACCCACACAAACTCTTTCCTTTTCCACCCCACAACTGCCTGAAACTCTTCGTTTCTCTTCCGTCTTCTGCTTCTTTGCAGCACTTCAGCTCAAATTAACTGAGACAACTCTCACACCTCTCCTCTACCGCCACTCAAGTGCCAGGACGACAAACCTGGCAGGAAGGGGTACCCAGAACGATTTTAAAGCGGCTCATTGCCCCTGAGGGCGCAGGCTGCAAGCCTTGCAAGAGCTTTTTGCACCTTACATCCCCATCACAGGGTCCCAAGCTCCTCGGAAAGCTCTCACTGCACCAGGGCCCTGCAGCAGCAGCTTCACAGTTGAAGTATAAAAGCAGTGCCCTCAAACCCCACAGCAAGATGAGGCAGCCTTTGGTCTCCACAGCAGCACCTTTAGCCCAGCTCATCTTTAAGGTTGTTTTAAAAAGCACAGGAGACAGAAACCCCAGATGGGAAAGGTGTGGGAGGTAAATCCCAGAGCCCACTGCTCACACAGACCCACATGCACCGTTTTGTGCTGAAGGCTGCCCACTTTGAAGGAGGATCAAAACTGCAAACTACACAGTACTTTTTTGTGTTCCTTCCTACCGTTCCCATCATCTGCCACCAGCCAAAGCAGCGTGTGCTCTGCAAGAAGGGGAAGACAAATCAGAAAGGGCTCATTGAGCATTGGAATTCTGGAAAATTAGATTTTAAGATTTTAGTGTATAATAGTGTATGTGAAGCAACATGGAGGATTTGGGGCATTGTTCTTAAGTCCTTCTCCTTAATGGGTTTGGGTGGTTTTCTGTAATTGGGTGAGAAAAGTCCACATTGCAAGCCTTGGGTGGTCATTATTGGGTCAGAAACATAAGTAATAGAGGCGTCACCTTGGTATTGGGTGATTAGCACTTAAATAACCTTGGACAGAGTTAGAGGCACTCCATTTTAGCTTCATTTTCTAACTTGCTAGTTAGAGCTCACGACTCGTGAGGCTGTAACAGAGATAATAAATAATAAGCACCGAGTCCCAACACAAAACTGCGACTCCCGTGTATTAACCCCGACCTTTGCTAGGGAAAGAAGAAGCCGGAACCATCACAGCTGAGGAGGTGCCTACCCGTAGATGTCGAGCACGCCGATGAAGGAGTGCTGCTTCACCGTGGTGTGCAGGGCCTTGTTGATGTGCTGCACGATCCACTTGAAGAGCTGGGCATAGATGTGCTTGGCCAGGGCGTTCCTGGCGTTCACCACCTGGTGCAGGGACATGCTCTTCACGTAGGTCTCGGCCGTGGTGACGAGCTTGCGGTGGCACAGCCAGTGCTGCATCTGGCTGTGCTCCACGCCCAGCAGGCTGCAGAAGTTGCTCAGGTGCTCGTCCTCGCTCTGGGAGGGGGGACCAGAAGCAAAGTCAGCAGGCTGTTGACGCCCCAAACTGGCGTTTGAACGCCCAAGCTCACAGATCCGCTCAAGGAGTGGAGGGTTTTTGTAAGGGGTCTAGGGAAAGCTGTGTCCCTCTGTGGGGGACAGAAAGTAGTGACATCCATCCAGCCATGCTAGTCCTCAAGGCCAGGGCGGGACAGCTCACACGGAGCTCTGGATGGAGGCACCAAGGCTTGGCCTTGCTCTGGTTATCCTTGAGCTATCAGCTTTCACAAGGAGCAGATTCCCACTGGAAAAAGAATCCCCCACCTCACTCCTCCCCAAGCTGCACCTACACTCTCCCCCAGAGCAACCCTCAGACCAACCTCAGGGTATGCCATGGCACCACACCTTCTACAAAATAACTTTACCCGAATAACAAAGCTACAAATCACGCATTACCAGAAGGGCTTAGGCCTTGTGCAATTAATAAAACAAAATGTGAACTTCATTTTCTTTAGTGCAGTGTATTTCCCCCTCTCTGAAATGAGGACAAAGCAGTTCTGAGTCTCTGTCATGGCCAGAGACCAGGCAGTGCCTTTTGGAAAATGAAAAAACAATTTCCCCTTCTTCTGTGTAATAATATGTATCTGTTGGAAGCAAATTGTTTCCAGTTAGGTAGGTGTACTTAGAAATGCTGGATAGGGTTTGGGATCCAGAAAAAAAGTGCATTTTACAAGAATTCTAGGATTTTTGTTTGTTTGTTTTTATAAGAATTCTAGGATTTTGTTTTATTGCTACAATACCTTTTCGACCACAGAATCAAGGTTGTACCAGAACTGATTTAATACCGTGCAACGGCATTTGAAGGTAATTAAACATGAACTTCATTAACAGAACTCAGCACTGTTGAAGCAGGCAGCTTTCATATATCCATTGATGCCAAATATCAAGTAAATTACCCCCAGCATCTCACTCACTGAACACCACATGACCTCAATGGTAACACCAAAGTGTGTGCAGAACCCTTTTAATGCTCTAACTAGGAACAAACATCCCAGCCTAGGATGCAATGATAATTTACAGGACAGTATTTTCCATATAATCACTTTACTTTTTCCCACCTCTGAACAAACAGAAAAAAAAAACCACCTCCAAGGCATCTTTAGTGTTACTTATTTTTGCTAATTAACTCTCAGTGCTCCTTTGGCCACGTTACAAGCAGCAGCTCCGTGGTTTTGCCTGAAGGAAAGTGGTTGTAAAGCATCACACCTTGTGTTTGTGTCACCCTCAGTGTCCCAAGTCCCCAGGAACTCACACTGGGCATTCTGAGGAAGCAGGCGGAGTTAAAGGTGGGTTGGGATGCAAGGGATGTAAGCAATTTTTTGAACAATCTTGCTTGCAGGCTGGCTAGAGAGGAGGAATAATGCATTATCTCCCAAACAAACAAAGCAAGTAGGAACTTCTGACGTGTTTGCAAAAAAAGGCAAAGAAAACCAGGAGGAAAAACGCTTTCTATCAATGGACACTGCTGTGAAGCTGAACACATGAACATGGGCTGACTCCTGAGCACACCCAAGCTCCCCACGTGCCCCCTCCTGACGGTGACCTACCGACACACTGCAGGCTTCCCTGTCTCGCTCCCCTTGGATGTCCAAGTTCCCCAGGTGCAGAATGGCAGCAATTATCCTAAAAATGGTCATCTGATGAGACTCCTTCACTCCTGAGGGAACAATTGATAGCTGATTGTCGGATGGGAAAAAGAAACACGATTTAAAGTTTATTTGAAGGTGTTTGCAGTGTTTGATTTCCTTCCGAGGCAATCTGGTTTTCAGAATCATGAGGCTTCTTCCAATAAATACACCATAAACTCTCAATTTTAACCCAGATGGGTTTAATAACACAAACCCAAGGATGCTGCTCCACAGTGATCCAACAGGATCAGAGTTACAGCGGCTCTGCAGCTTCCACAGAACGAGGCGTTGCCTGTCTGTCATCGCAGTCTGCTGACAACCAAAGCACAGAAATTACAACTTATTGCAAACATCCCACAAGAAGAAGGGAAAATTAAAGCCCTGCACAACGCCTCCACACTGCTGGCACAGCTGGATGCAGCAATTCACCAGCGAGGCAATGGGGAGCTGTCTCACCGTCCCCAGCGTCTCAACAAGAGCTACATGCCATGGGTCTTTGCTGGGTGTGTAAGATGCTATTGCTTTATATATTTTATTTATATATTGCTTTGTCTGTTTTTTCTTTACAGGCATTCCCAGGATTTACAGGCATTCCCAGCAGGAGCTTTGCTCAGAAGCAGCCTGCACACTTGCCGTATCTTGCATTTCTTAAACATCCCAGCTGGGTTTCTGTGTCCCTTTTGTGCTCAGGGCTGGTGTCCTAATTACCCACCCAAGGTCTGAGACATCACCTGCTGGTTTCTGTATTATCCAGAGCTTCCCTTTCCCTCTCTCGGGACTTTTCTGTTATCAGCACAGTGAGAAACGTTTCAAGGTTACTAAAAGGAGCAACGCTCTGCTCTAACTTGGAACTCTTAATTGGAGATAAGCCTGGGGATTTGCAGACAAACTTTAGTTCTTTTTACACACAAAAAGGCAAGACTGGGAACTGTAGCAGCAATTTCACCAGGCCCTGAACAGAAGCAGAGCTGGGAAACACTGAAGGAAAATGAGGAAAAGCAGAGACAGAGGAGCACATGAAGAACAGAAAATCCACATCAGACTGGCCCCAGAGGAAGATGCTCTCACAGGGACCAGCAAGGAGAGAAGGGAGCGGCTTGGGGAACCAGAGAAGGGGATCAAAGAGAGACTACACATGCCAAGGGGATGGGGAGAGAGTTCTCTGGGGGTTACAGTCCCGTGGGCAAGTTTGGAGCAACCAGGAATCACATTTTTTGTGTGGTTAACAGAAGTCACACAAGCTGAACAAGAGGAGGATAAAGACAAGACCCCAAAGAGAAAGAGATGAGGCCCATCTTAAACACAAAGAGGACAAATTTTGGGGAAACAATTGCAGTTCTACAGCTTGCAGTGAGTCCCCACACTCACTGCAGGCACAGCTGGCCAGGGGATTTCACAGGCAGCTGTGAACATGACGAGCTCCTCTCCCAGCCTGTGAAATGCAACCAAGAGGCACCGAGACTGACCAGGATTCACAAACTTGGTTTCAGATAAATACAAATACACTGGGCAAGGTTTCCCTTCCGGGCTGTTTTTCCTTTTGAAGGCCCCTGCTGCAGGCAGGGTGCAGCCCTGCTGCCAGCACGGGGGCTGGACACAGCCACAGCTTCTGCAGCTGCCATGTAGATGTGGACTCTGCACAGCAAGGACGTACTCAGCTCGTTATTTCCAGGAATCGGCAACTCGGTAGAACGCTGATCCAAGAAGTGACATCACCCTGAGCCACAACACAGACTGAGCTGCAGAGTAATAGCTCTTTCCCTGTCGGTAAACAGGGTAAAAAATAGCAAGTCAATACTGCAGCCCTGCTCTGACTTCAGAATGGTTTGAGTTTCTCCTAAATACTGCCTCCTTCTCTATTTCACTGCTGCTTCACAGACAGCTGCTAGAAACACTTCTGTAGCTCTTACTAAGGAACAAAGCAAAGCCAAGTAGGTCAACAGGAAGGTTATAACTCAGGCAAAACACTGAGAACAATTGCAACAACAATCTGCTGGGCAGGCTTCAAGCAGAGCAACCCCTTACCGAGCAGGGTGAAGGCATGCCTGGTTTTCTCAAAGTCATCAGCATCGTCCATGCCGTTGATGGATGTTTCACCTCCCTGAGAAGTGTAGAAAAAGTCTTCAGCACAGGCTAGGAGAGAAGAAAGAGGAGAAATATATCAGCAAGCAGCACACCCCAGAACTTGTACTGGGATGCTCCCTGTCCCCACCCATGAAGAGCACCTGTGTCCTCTGAACCACAGTTTGCTCAGGAATGGATGGAGCAGAATCTTGGGAAGTGGCTGTAGCTTCTTCCTGCAGTGATGAGACCTCTTTTCCATGCACAGCAAATTCAGCCAGGGCAGCACTGTGGTGTATTTGGGATTCTAATAGCAGCTCCAGCACATGGGGGAAGACCATTTCAAATACTCAAGTGAACTACTTGCAGTAATTCCTCATCCTGTTTTACACATCCGTGACTGATTCAGGTATTTTAACACGTTTTCTACACAAAGGCTTAATCCTTGGGAGCAAAGGGAAGGGAGAATGGTTCACGCAGCCAGCATCACACCACTTGAGCACCTGTGCTTCAGCAAAGCGATTCTGGGATGACACCAATAAATCCTGTGGAGACTGAGAAGCATTTCCAATGCAAATGCACCGAGAAGAGATTGCAGGATTTGCGTCCACTTAAGAAAGCTGCACATGTAATCCCCCTCCTTAAAACAAGGCCCCACATGAGGCCCAGAGCAGCAGGATGTGTGCCCAGGGCTGCTGGCAGAGCCAGAGCTTCTCCCCTGCAAGGGCTGGGGGAGCCCAGCCCCTGGAGAGTCTCCTCACTCCGCCCAGAATCCCTTCTCAGCACCAGCCTCAGCCTGTTTTGAACTGAGTAGGAGTCATTTGCCAAAACCCACTCATTAACACACACAAACATATTTCCCAAGCATCATGAATATAGAGAAAAAGCCTACTGTGCTCCTCACCAGCCTAGTGGTAACCTTTAAAATCACTGCAATCTGCACGTTTCCTGACTCAAACTGCCACCAGAAGCTCCCCATCCCCTCCCAGGCCTCCCACAGGCTTCTGCATCAGCTGTGCTTTCAGGCTGTAAAGAAAAGCATTCAATTTTTCTTGGCATACAAAGCTTTGCGACCCAGAGATTGAGGTAACTCCGCTCATTGCCGGAGCACCAGGAACAAGGGGCAGAAAACGCCAGTTGGGGTCAGGCAGACAATGCCCCTCCTGGTCCACAGCAGGAGCTCACCCAGCCCACGGTGGGGCACATCACACCCACAGCCTGATGCTGCTGCATCCTGAGATGCAGCCAGGGCTGGTGGTGGCTGATGGGACCAGGACATCAGCTCTCAATCCTAAACATTCTCACTGGGATCTCTTTCAGCCTCAAGCCACTCCTAGTACAACCTGACTCCAACCTGTACCTTTCGAGATCTCCATAATTATTTGATTCACTGCAAACCAATAAAGCACATTCCCTCCTTGCACCGCTGCCCAGGCAGGCATCATTAAGCTAGACACCACACTCCAAAAGGCACTCGCATTGCACATCACCGCTTAAAGTCAAATATTTACTTTCTAGTTTAAAATTAAGCCTTCAGGATCACTCTGACCGAAGCCAAGACTGGCTTGCTCTGCTGGGCTCACATATGTTCAGAGACTCCTTTTGTTTTCCAGCATCTTGCAACATAAAAGGAAGTAATAACAATTCTCTGTATCTGCAAGACCCAAAGGTGAAGCAATAGCTCCTGGTTTTTTTTAGGCGGAAAAATATATATCCTGCTCCATGAGTAATAAAAAGTGGATTTTCACATCAAGACACCACTTGTTTTGTACAAGCCTTGGGAAGACAAGATTGACAGGCAAGTACAGCTCACACGGGGAAATAAATCTGAGTTCTGACTAGACATCTTCCAGCAGGCCAGTAAATCCAAGGCAAAGCTGGAAATGAAAAACGTCACTCAGAAGAAAGAAGTGAATTGTGCACCTCTGCACCCACAGACCTTTGCCCAGCACCGGCAACCCCAGAGGCCAAGGCAGAGCCGGCCTCACGCCAACAGGAGCAGCTCACACCCCTGTGAGCAGCCCCACATCTGACAGCCACCAGAGCACTTTGGGGAGGTGTTTCTCAGCTATTGCAAGGTGAGAGGGCAGCAAACACCAAGGACACACACCCCTACCTTTGGAAAGCACCGCTTCTTTTCCAGCACCCGATGGGCATCTGCGCACGCTGTGACACCGCAGATGCAAAGTGCCACAGAGAGCAGCGGGAGACTGACAGGCACTGGCACCAAATTTTGGTTAGAAATGACCCAAGAAGGCTTCCTTGCAGCCTTAGTGGCCCTGGCACCCACTCCTCCTGCACTGCCAGCCGTTGCCATCACACGTTCACCCCAAGGTGCTGAAGCTGAGAGCCACAGTCACAACAGCACAAACACGTCCTGGGTGCTGCACCAGCACAGCAAAGACCCTCAGCCCCTACTCCTACCATTCACCACAAAGACAGAGGAGGATTTTTGGAGGGCTGTGATGAGTAAGACTGGTATTTCCCCTGATCCACAAGTTCCCAAGAAGAGAGCAGTGGTTTCACAGCTGGAGCTCTCACACGTCAACTCATCTCCCAGATGGAGCTGAAATAATTTGTGTCTGAATTTTAAGATGCCAGCAGACATCATCGTTACCCAGGGCGTGTTTCTAAAAATGAAGCACGTTAACCATGGAAGAAGCTCTTGAAAATGGTTGAAGTGATGTGCTCTGTGTGGGCAATGGGCCTACAGTGACCCAAAAGGTCGTTAAGACAAGTTCAGAATTACCTAGAAACTGAAAGCCCCTCTCTTCATCCGCCATTCCACTGCAGTGTGGATGGCAACTTCTGCAAGACCCTGGGGTGGGACCAGAACATGCCTTGCTCACTACTGAAAATAGGTAAAAAGCCTGGTTTAAACCTGTTTTTTCTCTCAAAGCAGCAGCAAATATTCAAGATAAAAGAATAACTAAAATTCATCCCTGCACCACCTGCTGCGAGTGCAAACCCTCTGAATCAGGTGCTCTACAGAAGTTTTGCTGTAAATCCTGGGGAAAAAACCCAACCCATTCCAGGAGTTAGCCATTAAAAAATCCCATAATGAATTCAAAGGACACAACCACTCCTGCCAAGACCCTGGCCTGATCAGCCCACACTCACCTTTGATTTAAAATACACTCCTTATGCAAGGTTGGTACAAAATCAACACGTGATCTCCCTGCATCAGCTGGCATATACCACAGCAATGTAGTTTCACTGCAGCTCTGCTGCCGATTTTTGCAAAATCACAGCCACAAAATGGTTTGGGCTGGAAGGGACCTTAAGGGGACACCTTCCACTGTCCCAGGTTGCTCCAAGCCCCATCCAACCTAACCCCAGACACTGCCAGGGATCCAGCGGCAGCCACAGCTTCTCTGGGCAATCTGCCCACGCTCACCCGAATTGCCACGTCCCTGGTGATGAGCTGAGCACAGCTGTGCTCCACCCAGCAGCAGAAGCCCTTCAATCTCCTCTCCCTCCCCTGCTCCCACTGCCCGGGCACACAGGGCCCCACCATGACCTGCATTTCTGACTCCAGCAGGTTCTCCTGCTGCCCTGGGAGCCAGGCTGCAGCCAGCAGCGCACAGGCATGTGCCAGCACTTACTGAGTCCAAGGTCTTTGAATTCTGGGAGGCTTGAGGAGGCACAGAGCTGATAGAAGATGTGGTAGTTGCGCTCATCCTCTGCCTGTGGGGAAAGGTCGAGTTACCAGAGGCACAGAGAGTGTCCCCACCCTCACACTGGTGCCTCCTGAGCCCAGGGCCACCCTGTCCCACCCCCTGCTTCCCACCACCGAGACGCCATCAGGGACACCAACAGAAGGATGTTTTCCCTGTCACCTGGGAGAAAGGAGGTGCCCAGCCTGACCAACACATGTCGCCCATCTGGCAAAAGAGAAGTAAATAATTCTGTGTTACCTTCCACATCTTATCCCTCTCTGGGATAGCCAAGATAAATGAAGCAGCAAGCACTGAGTGGCAAACCCACAGCAACATAAAAAAAGGTGGTTTGCTCTGCGTGGCTTCTCAAAGTTGTCAGTTTTTTAGGATTTTTGTAGCTGGGGCACTCTTTTCTTTGTGTAAGGACAAAATTTTTGCAGCAGCTCCTGATCTACATCCCAAGCAGAAACCAAGAAAGCCTCCCCTAAGCCTGCAGCAGGAAACCCAAGGGGTGTGCTGTGGCAGAGACATCACCCTCCCACGTCCCTCTCCTGCCCCATCTTCATCTTCAAAACTGAGTACTGCTGCCTGCAATCTGCTCTCCCTGGCTCTTCAGCTAACAAGTCTCACAGGTACACCTTATCCCAGGACAAGGGTCATAAGGCTGGAATGATAAAAAACTCCAAGACTGACTCCAAAAGACACATCTGGAAGCTGTGTCCACCAAGAAAGCGACAGGACAAGGGGAAACGGCCTCAAGATGTCCCAGGGGAGGTTTATATTGGATATTAGGAACAATTTCTTCATGGAAAGGGCTGTCCAGCCCTGGCCCAGCTGCCCAGGACCGTGCTGGAGGGGTTTAAAAGCTTTGTGGAGGTGGCACTTGGGGACATGACCACAAGGAAGATGGAGAGGGATTTTGTACAAGAGCATGGAGGGAAAGGACAAGGACGATTCCCATTGATTGAGAGCAGGTTTAGATATTGGGAAGGAATTACTGGCTGTGAGGGTGTTGAGGCCCTGGCACAGGGTTGACCAGAGCAGCTGTGGCTGCCCCTGGATCCCTGGCAGTGTGCAAGGCCAGGCTGGACAGGGCTTGGAGCAGCCTGGGACAGTGGGAGGTGTCCCTGCCCATGAAAAAAAGGGTTGGAACGAGGTGGTTTTAAAGATCCCTTCCAACCCAAGCCATTCCATGATGATGGCTCTGTCATGGGTATGGCAGTGCTGAGAGGAGAGATGGATTCCATGCCCTTAAAGGTCACTTCCACCCTAAATGATTCTGTGGTTCTACTTGTAAAGAGACTTTTTTTTTTTTTTTTAATCCACAGAAAAGACCCAGACTATTGCAGACTATTGAATTCCTGGAATACAGCACCCAAGAGAAAAAACAATTAAAAAGCCTCACAACTTCTCACCTGAAATACAACCCGAGATTTTTCCAGCAGATACGTCCTCATGTTGGCACCAATGATGTGGTATTTTTTATCAAAGCCAATCTGAATGTATTTCCCAAAGCGGCTGCTGTTGTCATTCCTTGTTGTTTTAGCATTTCCGATGGCCTGCATGAAACAAACAAGAATAAACGTTAAATTTTAATTGCATTTTTGGATTTTTTTAAAACACTTGGATTTGCAATCAGGGTTATGTAAACAGTCACAGGAGGGTTTGAGGAAAACCCCTTGCCAGATGCAGAAGACAGAGGAACAGGACTTTGGGGAGGACTCTTCACTGAAAATGTGGTGTGTCTGGGGTTTTTATGGGAGAAAAATGCATACAAACAGCAACAAGTATTTGTACAGTAATTGAATCATCTACATCCCAAAAAGATCAAAATTTATGTTCTGCCCTATAGGATGCCCCCACCTTTGCTCAGAGCCAACACCAGCAGCTTCCCTGCATGGGTCTCCTTCCCACACAAGCCCACTTAACTCAGGGTTTTTCTGCAAACCAGGCAGTTTTCTTTTATTTATTTTTTTTTTTTTTTTCTGCATAGGCAACGTTCTCATCAATTTCCAATAAACACAGGCAAGTTGCCTGGCCTCAGCTCTTAGAAATTACAGCCAGAACCGAGCACAGGCAGGAAAATTAGAGCAATAAAATTCCGGGGTCATGTAGAAGAATAGCGCGCACTGTCAATTTTTTTTTTTTTTTTTCTCGGATGGTTTAAAGTGCCCCCTGGTATCACAGCTACATTCCACAGAGGCAGGGGAGAGAGGCGAGCAAAGGAGTAAACTAGCAGGTTTACCAGGAGCAAACCTGCGGGAAACCAGTCAGTTTCCCCCATCAGCCACACAGCTGCTGGCTTTTCTTCCTGCTCACCTGCACCACCACTGGTTTGGACATGGAGCTCACCCCCACTGGGCAGCAGGGTGTCAGGCTGCCCGTGCTGCCTGCCAGGCTGCGTCTCGCCCTGGATCAGCCACCACTCTCTGTGTGTCAGACAATTTGGCACGAGGCACCGTTATGGGAAGCTTCCCTAAAGGCTGAGCCAAGCCTCAGGTTAAGCACAGGACAACACTGTGCTCCGCTAAAGCAGCCTTGAAAAGGAAGTCTGAAGCACTCCATGGACATTGGAAAAGCCCAAACCAACTTCAAGGCACTTCATGACTCCAAAATGTGTTTGGGAAAAGGGATTTAGGCACTCGGATATTTATTTTCAGCATCTGGCTTCAGTGAAAGGAAACAAAGCTGCTTTTTCCCTGTCTTTTGTATTTATAAGAATTCTTTTCCTTCAGAGCAGGGATTTCCCTATAATGAGACTCATTATTCCCCTGTCACAGATCAATTAGGTTGGAAAATCCATCCCAGACCACCCAGTTCAACCTGTGGGCCCAAAGCCCACTGTGTCAGTGCACTGAGTGCCACATCCTTGGACACCTCCAGCGACTGGGACTCCAGCACCTCCCTGGACAGCCCCTTCCAAGGCCTGACCACGCCTTCCATGAAGAAATTCCTTCTAATGTCCAGCCTAAGCCTCCCCTGGCACAGCTAAAATCTGTGTCCTTTTGTCCTGTTGCTATTGCCTGGGGGAAGATACCGATACGAGACTGATAGCAACAGAAAACCAGCAAAAATAAAACTGAATTTAAATATCTCAAATAGATTAATCCCTTTCTTTTCTACTCTGTGTTTGTACAACAAAAGACGGAGATTATGGGGCACCATGCAGTGACAAAGGAGGAAGAAGATGATAAAACGCTAACAGTTGGGTTCTCCACTCTGAGGCCCCATCAAAGCCCAGCTCCTGGAGGTGTGCTGGGGATACTCAGGCTCAGCTTTAAGACCATCAAATGCAGGTGCAACTGGGGTGGTCTAAATGGAGGCTGTTGGTGCATTTCTGCATTTCAGCCCCGCTCCAGGACGCTGTTATGCTGTAAATCAGACCTGTCCCGCAAGTCCCCAGGTGTTCTCACTGCACTGGTGACTTAGAGTGATCAGTGCAAGCAGGACGAAGGAAAGGGAGCAGCTTTTACCTCCATGATGGGGCTGGAGGCCAGGACTTTGGCTTCAATGTTGGTCTCGCTGGTGGAGCCCCCAACAGTGGCAAAGAAGCGCATGGCGTATTTGGCCGAGACCGTCTTGCCTGCTCCCGACTCCCCACTCACGATGATGGACTGGTTCTTCTCATCCCTGTGGAGCCAGAGCAGCGAAGTTAATCAAAGCTAACATTCTCTAAGCTAGTCTGTTTCCTTGTCAGCTGCTCGCACCCACTTCGCTGGTCCCTCACCCTGTCGCCACCTACGTTACAGACACCGGATTTCTTCTGGACTGTGAAAGTGACAGTGAATAATACACAGCTGTGGCACTTCCCAGAGAAAACGTAAAGGACACTGAACATCTCCAGAGGCCTGCAGAGACAGCAGGAACAGAGCCCTTGCATGAAGCACTGCAGCCTCCTTCATCCTGAGACTGTGGGAAGCTCATTTCTCGCACACCACAACACCCAGCCTCTGCTGCTGGACGTTTGTCTGGAGAACTGTTAACAGGCGTTGGCTGAGTATCCTCTCCTCACACTGGATATTTAATTATCCCCGCCAGCTCCTTCACTCAAGCATTTGAGATTTTGCTCATTAAAACACAGCCAGCTTGTGAAACCTGCTTTTAAAACACAGTAACCCACAAAGATCTCTCCACACTCAAAACATGTTAAAAATAAAACACATAAAAATACTGTAGTTGTAAAATCAAGCATCCTAAAATTGGGATACAGAAGAAATCACTTGATTCTCTACTCAGTTAAATGAGTATCAGTATTTTCACACGACTTCCAGCATCTGGTTAAAACTTTGATGACAACAACACAGAGCATGTCTGACATCAGACTCACACCAGCGACTCATCCCTAAATCCTGTGACATTGTGAAGTCACTGACCTGAAATGCAGAGGTGCTTCACCAGACACCTTCAGGGCACAGGACTTTGCATGGAGGAGCTGAGGGTGCACCACCTCATGCATCTCTCGAGCCTGGCAGAGAGCACAGACCCTTCCAAATGCCTTTTTCCACTTGCAAAATGAATCACGCACACAAAACCCGTTGCACAAGTCACCATGAAATAGCCAGTCCTTCCCAGCATGGTACCCACCAGACACATCCCAGTAATTAATCTGTTTAACATGCTTGAGCTGCCAGGCAAAGAAAGGGCCAAGGCAGTAAGAGGAGCTCATTTTCTGAACTACATCCCTCCAGGAAAAGATTTGCTGGCCCCAGGGCCAACAGCTTCTGCTGCAGTGGGATCCGCTCCCCAGGGCATCATCAGCACACAGCAAACCCAGCACCTCTGCAATTTGGCTGCAGACTCTGGGAAGGGCAGAGTTTTCACTGCAGGATTTGCTATAAGCTGACAAAATACCCGAGCTCTTGGGTAAGCTGTAGGGACATAATTGAGTGTGTTTTTAAGTAAGATCAACTTAAGCTCCCCCAGACTCTGCCCTGGCTTTCATGAATCACAGCTGAAAGCAGGCACAGAAAATCCCATACACAAGTACAACAATAAATTTATACCTTGTGGTTCTCTTGACATCAGGAAACACCATCAAAACACATTTCAATTTAAGATACTCAGTTCAAGTTTATACCAGATGAGGACAGAGGCTAAACAATGGCCATACACACCACTTTTGCACTTCCAACAAAGACACACCACGCCATTACCTCCCTCCACTGTCAGGCACAAACATCTAAATTCCTTCTAGGCTCAAGGTAATTGGTTCGAGAAAAAAACCTCAGCCAAGTCACGTGTAACATTCTGGTATAAAACCATGACTTTGAGACTCTTTCAGCAGCAGCAGACTCACAAGAGAATCTCCAGCTCCCTCTATTTTTCAGACACCAACTCACAAAGTGCTTCTTAATCCCTTGGCCAGCTAGTTCTTCTGGGTACCAACCAACAGGAAGGCAAGAGGAGCCTCCAGCCACCCCAGCAATCAGGCAGCAATGCAGAAACATGGGCTGTGAATGGAGCATGCCCTCAGCCGGGCAGCCAACATCCCAGGGCCCGTGTTCCCGGTGACTCATCCCGGGTGGGGACAGCCTGGTATTGCTAAGTCACAGCGCCGTGCCCTCAGCAGGCCTTGGCAAAGCCACCAAGCCTCTCCCACAGCCAGCTGGCAGGATCCAGGCACGGGGCTGCCAACGTGCCGGTCTCACACCTTCGGACTTCCACCGGTGTGCACCAAACCTCTCCTGGCAGCACGAGCCGCCAGGCGTGGACAGCCAGCAGAGGAAAAACAGTGCCAGCG
The DNA here is from genome assembly GCF_015227805.2 of Hirundo rustica. Classification (NCBI taxonomy): domain Eukaryota; kingdom Metazoa; phylum Chordata; class Aves; order Passeriformes; family Hirundinidae; genus Hirundo; species Hirundo rustica. The sequence goes on along the minus strand of NC_053488.1, from coordinate 691,567 downwards.
CCACAGAGGGGAAAGGAAACTCAGCACCAGCCCCAGAAGGAAGCTAGACGAACCCAAAGGAACAGTTCCTGGGACAGCTGATGGCTGTCATGATTTACCTCTGACTGAACTCAGACTGAAGCTTCCCCCCGGCATTGATAATCTTCAGTCAGGTGGGTTTTCTGCCTCTCCTTCCAGGGAACAGGGTGGAAGGAGAGGAAATAGCCTCAAGCTGTGCCAGGGAAGGCTTAGATTGGGTATCTGGAAAAATTTCTTCATGGATGGGGCTGTCAAGCCCCAGCACAGGCTGCTGGGAGGTGATGGAGGCCCTGCGCCTAGAAGTGTTCCAGCAAAGTGTGGATGTTGGCGCTGGAGGACATGGTTACGGTGGTGCTGGCTGACAGCTGGACTTGATCTCAGAGGCCTTTTCCAGCCTTAATGGATCCGTGGTTCAGTGACTCATGGACAACCTCCTGCTGAGCTCCACTGGTGAAACCCCACACTGGCCATCAGCAGCGTCCAACAGACAGAATTCCTGTCAGCTGCCAAGAAAGGAAGGGGCAGACAGAGGCTTTGGCATGGGCTGCAAGGGTGGATGAACAGGCTGTCCTTGGTCAGAGGTGAGGGAGAAGCAGAAGGGAGAGGTGACAACCAAAATCCCTGCAAAAGGAGCTTTGCAAATGCAAAGCTAGCAGGGCTTAGAGCTACACTTGCCTAAAAGTTTCCTCAGAACTACTGTTTCCCACCCTGCTCTGCATGACAAGGATGGCCCATGTGGCACAATCCAGGTAACATTTCCCTGACACTTTTCTCTTAAAGCCATAAGATAAAAGCTCCACTAGTCTGGGAGTGAGTCTTCAGCTAACTGAGGCCAAAATCTCAAAAGATGCATTACTTGGCATCCAGACAGCACTGCTGCAAGGCAGGATTTGATAACCAATTTTTTTTTTTTTTTTTTTAAATTTAGTGTTCACAATTACGAGTCCTTGTTACCAATTTTGGCCTCTTTCATAACTTCTCTATTACCAGCTATTGGGGTAGCCCAGGCTGGGGAAGGCAGAGACCAAACAGCCTGAGAGCCCAGCCAAGGAGCAACCCAGACCCACAGAGCCCCTGGGGCTTTGGATCCCATCACAAAAATGCCTGCAAGTGGCATTCTGAGTGCTTTATGCCTCCCTCTGTCTTGTCTCTTTTTAAACAGACGTCTGCCAAAAGACACTGAGCCTAGTGACAAAACTACAGCCAATACAATTTACTGCTACTGAGGCCACTCTGCCAGGTCCCATTTTTCCAGAGTTTCTCAAGAATTTGCCCTAATGGCTGACGAGCTGCAGTACAAAATGCGCCAGGTGAGCTCTCTGTGGCACACAAAACTTATGGGTTGTATCACTAACATAGAATGAAAAGAAAGCTGCTCTTAGCAGGCCACTCAACCTCCTGCATTCGCAGTAATGCGTCTCTTCTGGGTTTTTTGTTTGGTTTTTTTTTTGTGGAAAAGGTATGTTCAGACATTTATTTTCCAACTTCAGGAATAAAAGCCTTCAGGAATAAAGGCTGCAGAGCCCCTCCCTTCTTCAGTGTACAAGTTAACCAACTGCAGGTGCCAGCAGGGGAAGATCAATGAACCCCACGGAGCAGCTGGCGGCAAACAAGATGCTCAGGCAGCAGAAATGGTTAAAGCCAGGCAGGAGGTGTTTGTGTTCAGTGTGGAATAAAAGATGCTGACATGTTTGGGCACCATGCAGGCGCAGTGTGCAACACGGCTGCTTAAAATACATTCAATTTTGGCAGTGCCAGCACAGGAGAAAATTATTCTTGAGAAGAAGCTGGATAAAATGACACGTTTATGGGTGAGTACTGCCTTGGCTGCACCATGGCAGTGCTGCCCCAGCTCCTCCTGGGGCTGGGGGGGCTCCTGTGCACCTCAGGGCTGCCACTACAGCTTTTTCTGCTGCCACAAAGTGCATCAGGGCTCCTCTCCCCGTGGCACAGAGCTCACATGATGCCCAGGCTGGAAAACCCACACCATGATCTGGGCTACAGCCACTACCCATCAGAGAGGCAAACAAAATCACCAAGGAGCAGAAGTCCAACCAAAACAAAATCCAGAACGGTTTCCTCAGTGCAAGAGGCAAGAGCAGCTCCAGAGGTGCCCTGGAGGTGGGTAACACACCTTTTTGCAGGTATTTGCCATGTTAAGAGTAATGCCCCTCAAGACCACACACAATGAGAAGACAGGTGAGGCCTCCAGCCCAGCAGAACTAAGAGGGGAGTCACTGGTGCTTTTACAACACATGAAAAGTATCAGGAATCATAGAAATGCTAGGGTTGGGAAGGACCTCCAAAGGCCATCCAGTAAAGGCCATGAACAGGGACACCTTCCACTACTAACCCAGGTTGCTCCAAGCCCCATCCAACTCAGCCATTTCCAAGGAAGAGGCAGCCACAGCTGCTCTGGGCAACCTGTAAAAATCCCTTCTTTATACCTACTCTAAAAGTCTGGTAGATAACCATTTTTTAAAGGCAGCATCTAAAGGTGCTGCCCAAGGCAAACAGAGGTCAGTTGGCTGTGAAGAGAAAATGGCACTTCAGATTCCTTTGTTGATTAGCACCGGCTGCTAATTACCAGCCTTTACATCAAGGGAACATATTTCACTGCCTGTTTAAGCAGTGAAGTCCTTTACCTCCAGCAAGGCAGAGAACACTGCTGCCCTCAGAGGAGCCTCCGAACAGCCTGGGAAAGGTGTGGAGAAGCATCCACACCCCAAGCTGCCCAGCTGGAAACAGCTCTCCACCGCATCACAGCAATCAGAGGCGTGGCGCTGCTCAGTGTTTCCACGGGCAGCTCCCATCGCTTCATCTAATTAAGCCAGGACAGAACATCCCCGGAAAATCCTCACTTCAGAAAAACGGACAGTGGAGTCACTGCAATAAAAAAGGGTTTGAATTCAGGGATGGTTCTCAACGCCCTTCTGCCTGAGACAGAAGAGGCAGGGGACACCTCAGTGCAGATATTTACACCCTCAGCAACACTGCTCAAAAACAGTAATCGAGGACAAAAATACCCCAAATGTTCTTCAGACATATATCACCAGTCAGAATTCTTCCAAAGTCAGCTTTCTCTAAAGCAATAATCCAACCCATGAGAAGGGACCTGGAACATCTAGGATTTATTTTCATAGTCATCCCTTCAGAAAATCACCACTGGCGCAAGCAGCTTAACTGCACAACGTCATCCAGGTCTCTGCAGTGGGAGCAAAACCAGTTGCGCTAAAGGGAAGAGGGAAAAGGATCTGGAATAAATAAACGAAGGCAGAGCCAGACCCTGTGAATAATTGTCAGGGGTCACTCCAGCTTTAATCCCAGATCTGACACTAATTCTCTGTGTCGTTGAACAAGCCAGTAAGTCTCTCCACCATGGAAATCATATTTAACCTACTTCTTTCAGGTTGCTTGGAGGATTAGTGTTCATAAAGCAATCTGAAGATTAAAAATCCTTTAAGTACTTCAGCTTGAATAGAGCCTGACCACAATGAGAACACCCACAAAAGCCCCAATGCATTTCCCCACTGACAGTGCTGCAAAAGCTAAGAATGAACGTTGCTACTGCACTGTGTTGTTAGAAGTACAAAAAAATGCAATAATTTAATTACCGCTGGATCGGAGCCCTCAAGTGCTAGGGACAGTGATGAAAATTTGAGACGGTACAACTCTGCTTTCAAATGAACAAACAGAAGTTGCACTCTGGGGGTGGAAACCAGGGTGTTGTAGTGCTGTAACACAGGAAAAAAGCCATCTCTGAAACGGTCTCTGAAGCCAGGGGCTGTTCCCATTTCTGTGGGATAACTGGAATTTGGAGCAGTATCACTGTTGATAGTGGCAGCAGCTTCTTTTATTTGTTAGCTCTAATTTGGGCTTTTAGAATCCCTGGCATTGGTCACTCAAGGCAAACAGAAAACCACAACTTAGGGGCAGTTACACTTTTCCCTCAGAGAAACCCAAGAAGATATTTTTTCATCCAGTTGAACAAGAATGTTTAAGGACTTGTTTCCTGTCTGCATTTTCAAATACCACCTGGAAATGCACGTTTTATGCTGCAGCTGCTGAAGCCAGCAGCACAATAAAGGTAGATTTTCACGAGCTACAAATTCATTTGGGTCACTTTTTACACCGTACCTTTCATAAATGGCATGGATTACCTTATACAACCTTTTCTTGGTCTTTCTTTTTTTACACAGAAAACTATATTTAACATAGATAATTTCTTTTTTATAGGGATAACTTTTGATACAGCGGCACATACCGGGGGTGAAAATAATACCGTTTTCACCAACAATCTGCACCCACATCAGAGTTTCAAAATACATCCTGGTCACAAAGAAAGAGCTGGATTCCAAAGAGGTGGACTTGAGTTGAACCTGATTATCCTGATGAGTCCCTTCCAGCTCAGCATACTCTAGGACTCTTGGATGCACTGGGGGCGATGCTTTCCCCAGGATCCACCCAGCCCAGCTCTGGAGCCCATTTGCTCACACACCCCTGGGTTTCAGCAAGGAGCCAGAGAGAACACGTGCCCTTCAATGTCTCAGTTGCTGGCAAAAAGGCCAAAAGCAGCAGTTTGGCTCAGAATGGGCAAGGATGAGTGTAGCAGTGTGACTTGAGATAGTGAAGCTGCTACCTATTTCCCAACAAGCATCTCTTGTGGAAAAGGCGCCTGGGGAGGACTCAGGCAAAGCAGTCATGTCCACACATTACACACGCCAAAGCTCAGCAAAGGGAGGCAAGAAGGGCCTTTTGTATGATCAGGTCCAGCGAAGGTTTATTCCAGCACACCAAAGGGATCAGGGACAAAAAACCTGACCATGTGCTGTGCACAGACCCAAACAGGGGTCAGGGACCAATGGTCTGAGGGCACAGGAGTGCTACAAAGGGCAGGGATAAGGTCAGTGACCTATAGGGGACACAGGGCTGGCCACCAGGGATACCACAACCAGTGGGGAAGCAGGGAAAGGAGAAACCAAGAGAACCAGGGGCACCGGGAGAGAACGAGACTGGGGTAGATTACACAGTGCTGCAAGGAACCCCGGGGGAAGTCTTTTCTTTCAGTGTGGGTGGAAAGCTCTATGGTACATCTTTCCAGGGAAGGACCCTGGGGATTCCCCCAATAGGTTGGAGGGATTCCACAGATGAGCAGGCAGCCTGGACACCAGGCAAGGCACAGCACTGACCTTGCAGGGCTGCTCCCCCTGTCCCACACCATTTAACACACACCCATCCACCGCTCCTAACCCCACGGAGCAGATCTCGGAGTCTCTGCAGAGGTCAGAGCCCTTCCACAGGGTTCTCCAGCCCTCCAGGCACTCCCTCCATGGGAGTGCTGGGATTCCACAGGCGTGGCCCATTAATGCCCCTTCTCCCCAAAAGGCTTCGAGCAGCTGGCTGGAAATGCCCCTCCAACAGCACAGAAAACCCTCAGAGCTCCACGTTTTTGTAAAACACTGAGCTGTCTCCAGTCTGGATGACCTTCTCGCAGCACTGTTGCTTTGCACACCCCGTCGGGGAGGAACACAAGCTCCTCGGCCTCAGGGAAACGAGGTCAGCAATTCTTTTGTGTGTTGTTCCCAACGAGAGCAAAACACGCACCCGGCTGGCTTCCTTAGCTCTCTGGCACCCTGATGTTCTTTTCTGTGCCGGGATCACACCACAGAGCATCCCTGGCTCCAGCCCAGGCCACCTGCAAGCTGCACTGCAGGGGGAGGAGGCTTGGGACTGCGTCCTCCCAAAAAGCACCACATACAGGGAGGAACGGTGGGATGCTGTGCTATGGAGCACCAGGAGGACAAGTCAGCAGTTCTTCCACCCCATGCCAGTCCCAGAAACAAGGTCCTCCTGACTGACCACTGTCCTAAGCTACTGCTGCTTGGAAAACTCCCATGTTACCATGACTAACTTCCGTCGATGAAGATCAGGAAAACCCCGGGAAGGGATTTTCAGAAACCACGCTCTGGGTTCCCCATCCCAAAACCCCCAGAAGTGGGAGGATGTGGTTGGGCAAGGCCAACCGCAAGTTTTTGGGCTCTGATGTAATTGTACTGCTGATAAATGCTGTTTTGAATGTTTAATGATACTCGGTGCTACAGCTGTCTCCCCGCAGAGCTCCAACAGTTCTCCTGTATCACAGCAGGAGTCACATGTCTGATGTAGGCTATTATCCCTCCTTCCTGGTCAGCGATAATTCACACACATTGTTCTCAGTAAGGCCTTTCTCTACCTTAAGCTTTCCCATGCCAGTTCTGTCCCATTTATGAGTATTTATGATTTTTCTATAAGGGATGTCTCATTTATTATTAAATCTAGCAAATAGCACAGACCTTATCCTAAATTACCAAAAAAGAAAAAAAAAACAAACCAAAAATTCACATTTAAAACAAGTTAATTAGTTGGGCACTTATCCCCAGAGTATCTCTGTCCTCTTCCACAGCAACTAAGACCAGAGGGTCTCTCCTCCAGTTCTTGGGAAACACTTCCTGGAGTGTCTCCCAAAACACAAAAATCTGGGTTTTTTTCTATATATCACCTCAGGATAAAGCAATCCCTGAGGTCTCACACCAGTTCTTGAAAACCTCCTCCCCTCATCCCTATCTCACTTTTAACTCTAAGCAGAAGAGAACCCCCTCAATCTTGCAACTTCCTAAATTCAAGGCTCTAGAGTTATTTTTCTTCTGGTCCCCTTTTTAGACGGGAGCTTTATTTTTGGGATGATCCCTGCTGCACAGCCCTAGTGAGCTGCAGCTCAGCCCCACAGCTCCCTGCAAGCCCCCACCCAGATTCATTCTCCTGGAGACTAAACCCTTCCCTGCCTTTAATACGACAAAGGATTCAGCCTTATTTACTGTGCCAGTCTGATTCCCCTTGCATCTCTGTCGGGGGCTAATCTCTCTTTTAACTCCTATACACTCTCTCTCTTTGTACATCTTTAAATCCTCCTGTAAAAGCTTGGAATCTTTATGCTGTGAAACGACATCCCCCACCGTGCCCATACCATTCTCTGGAGTCTATTTGCCTGTGTGCAGGGTTGTTGCTGCAATTTCTGCTCTTTTCCAGCTCCAGCATTGCCCCCCACAGCAGAAAAGAGAGCAGCGGTCACCTCAGGCAGCCCCAGTGGCACCTGCCTCTCTGCAGGACATGGACATTTCCCCTGTGGCTGCAGGGAGCAGTGATTTTTGACAGTGCAGTGCAAAGCCTGGGTGTACTAACTTCCAATAAAAACGGAAAGCCACTGCTAAATAGAGTCACCTGCCTGCAGCCCCAGTGTTTGAGCACTTGGTGACAGAAGCAGCGTGTGGGCAGTGGGGCTGAAGGAAGGAGACACCCTATTTCCATACAATTTGCAATTCAGGAATTGCACAACAGGATGCTGAGCCCTGGCTGGAACTGCAGACACCGGGGGTTATCTGGTACCCACCGAGCTGCAGTTCAGACAAGATACGCAGAGGTTCAACTCATCCATCAAATCACTCCGGCATTTTTTATTTTACTTCTTCTGCAAGAGCTATCAACAACACCGAGAGCAGATCCTCATGCTGGGAAGGAGGAACCCTCAGTCTAACCAACAGGTCACCAGGACAATTGCCTTCCCACCGACATTGCAAGGGTCAGTTAAGGTCTGCAGCGCCCTTCCACGCTCCTGGCAGAAAACCACAATGTTCTGCAATTCGGATTCAGCAGTTTCACATGAAACAGACCCAAGATAATTTTGCCTGGCCACATGGAACAGCTTTGCAGGGATGCATCTGTGAAAGCATCAGCCAGATGGACGCACTAGGGAATAAAGCCCACGGCACTTGACCCAGTCCATGCGCTTGTCAGGAGGCTTTCACAAGCCTTTATTACCCGAGATCTCTGACACGGTAAGAGGTGAACACTGGACTTCCTCTGTGTTCAGTGCCTAAGCTGGGCTGCTGCCACATCTCCACATAAGGAGATAATACTCCTATATTCCTACCACATATTCCTATATTCCTACCACAGCAGAACCCAGAGGTGCCACACGGAAAAAAACACAGAAGGGCTCAACAATACCTTCAGCATCTGATTTATGATTCGAGTAAAGATCACCTCTGCTACCGGCTGCCTGTTTTGGCACGTGCCTCTCTCAACTAGTGCTTCCCAATTCTGTATGTTATTAAATGTAATGCATGAGGGGGTTATTCAAATAAATACATAGACAAACAAATAAGTAAATAAAACCCCACCAAAAGAAAACCACCACAAAACAACAGCAACAAAACCAAAACAGTAACCACCAAGAAAAAAACCCTCACCTAGTTTTTTGGTCAACATCACCTCAACCCAAAAGGATTAAGAAACCTTACTTGGACTAGCAACTCCTAGCCCATAAGAAGCCCAAATGGTACAAAAGGACGCGACAAAGGGCCAAAGACAGAAGAGTCACACAAATATATCCATTGTAGTGATTTTCCTGATAGACTCAGCCCAGCATCACATGAAAACATGGTGACCACACTGGTAAGTCGAGCTGGGATGAATTATAATGGAGCTGCAAACAAAACAGGGAGTATCTAACTAAAAATCCACCTGAAGTTCCCAAAGGCTGGGAGGGGGAAGCTGGAGTTGCACTGTCACCATCCAAACTTGCTCCATGGAGCTGTACACAACACCAATAGGGTCATATTCATACAGAGGGACAGGGGTCAGAGCATGAATCATGGAAAAGCCCTCCCAAGACCATGGAGTCCCAGCTGTGCCCAATGCCCACCTTGTCCCCAGCCCAGAGCACTCAGTGCCACATCCAGTCCTTCCTTGGACACCTCCAGGGATGGGGAATCCAAACCTCCCTAGGCACCCCCTGCCAATGCCTGACCACTCTCTCCATGAGGAAATTCCTCCTGATGTCCAAGCTGAGCCTCTCCTGGCAAAGCCTGGGGCCGTTCCCTCTCCTCCTGGGAGCACAGCCCGACCCCCCCGGCTGTCCCCTCCTGTCAGGGAGTTGTGCAGAGCCACAAGGTTCCCCCTGAGCCTCCTTTTCTCCAGGCTCAGCCCCTTCCCCAGCTCCCTCAGCCTCTCCTGGGGCTCCAGCCCCTTCCCCAGCTCCCTCAGCCTCTCCTGGGGCTCCAGCCCCTTTCCAGCTCCCTCAGCCTCTCCTGGGGCTCCAGCCCCTTCCCCAGCTCCCTCAGCCTCTCCTGGGGCTCCAGCCCCTTTCCCAGCTCCCTCAGCCTCTCCTGGGGCTCCAGCCCCTTCCCCAGCTCCCTCAGCCTCTCCTGGGGCTCCAGCCCCTTCCCCAGCTCCCTCAGCCTCTCCTGGGGCTCCAGCCCCTTCCCCAGCTCCCTCAGCCTCTCCTGGGGCTCCAGCCCCTTCCCCAGCTCCCTTCCCTGCCCTGGACACGCTCCAGCCCCTCGGTGTCCTTGCTGTCCTGAGGGGCCCAGAGCTGTCCCCAGCGCTGGACGTGTGGCCTCGGCAGTGCCAGCCACACGTGCTGCTCAGACCAGGCTGACTGCAGCAGAAATGCAGATTTTCAAGAGGGAATTTTTGCCAGACTCCAGGCTCCTGCCCAGAGCGATGACACATGGAAATCAGTGCCAGGAAGTGGGCACACAAGGGATCTTTTGTTCCTCTGCGAGAAAAGCAAGAATCACCCAGGGCATCAGCGGCTGCGCTGGCTCTCCATGTGAGCATGGCACAGCTTTCAGACTGTTCCCAGGAGGGCAAACACCTTCTGCAGCCCCCCCAACTCCACCGCACCTCTCCAGGACAGGACCCTGACCAGAGGAGGTGCCTGCACTGCCCTGCAGGCAATCCATGTCCCAAGGCACTCATTGCTTCCCACATGCGGCCACAACAGTCACTAAACGATCCATCCTTTCACCAGCCCAACACTCCAGAGCAGCACTTGGAGCAAAGCAACTCCATGCTGCTCACTTTGTTTAAAACAAGACTGTTTCAGTGAACTGAGTGTGTTTAGTCCCACACCGGGTATCTGCGGAGTTTCTAAAGAGCTGGTCACTGTAAAAAATTGGAGGATGTCACATGTGAATTTTAATCACTTACCTTTTTTGGGTGTTTTTTTTTTTAAGCAGTTTCACATGCAAATGCAGCAAAACCATCCTCTTTGTGTAAAGCTCACACTTAAAGGGGAGTTTTAATGCACACTGAATCCACTGAAGGTGTTCAGGTGCTTTATGAACTGTTTTGACTCAAAAAAGGGATCAGGCGTTGTTACATACCCTCTGTAGCCACCTTGTACAGCCCACCCAAGGCTTTTTTTTTTTTTTTTTTTTTTTTAAATTGGCATTTCCTGATGACAGGACAAAAGCCAACACAGGATGCCAGACAGTCACCCGTGAAGGTGCCTCCAGTCCCATCTCCTGGGCGCTGAGCTTGAGCCAGTGAGAAAGCACAGGAGCAGGTCATTAACACTGGTACCCACCAAGTGCCTTACACTCCACCCTGGCACCCTGTCTCTGCTTGGCCATGACACACTGGAAGCTCAGAGAAATAAAAATCTAATTACCTCCAATGTTTCTCATTTAATGGAGAGTCTTAAGTTTTCTGCCCTTGTCCTGGGTTAGTACAGTTTGGTTTTTTAGTTACAGAAGAATGTAGAATAATTCTCCAGGTCAGGACATGGGAATTGCTTTAGAAAGGACAGGGACCTATCAGAGGGTTAGTTGGAATATTGGCATCTGTTCTGACCACTGAAAATTGTTAGCTGCGACTTTGGGAAGTACCATATAAAACCCTGTGAATTTCCTGTAGGTGGGTCCTTTTCCTTCTTTCTTTGGCCAGAGAGAGACAGGTAACATCGAGCTGGGCCTGCTGGTCCCCCCTTTTGGGGGGAGCTGGCCTGAGGCCTGGCCGGATTCCATCGGCTCCCAGGTGAAGAGGGGGAAGGAGAGGTTGTTGTTTTGCAACAGCTGCTTTCTTCAGACTTCACTGGAGCAGAGGGGGATCTCTGCCGGGCCCTGATAAGAGCTATGGGCACCATTTGGGCCGAGGCCACCCCGATTTACACCAAGGGGGTGGGCTGAGAAGGCATTTATGATCCTGCCTGTTGTTTTTTGTGATTCCGGACTGCCCGGGTGCTCTGATCTCTGATGTTTCTGTCTAAGTTCTTCCTCCCTCACCAGCGCAGCCTGAACATCTAACACCACGAGCTACAGAGGGAGAAACAAAGACTCTGAGCAGATTTAACTCTTCCTTAGCAACGTGAAGCTTCCAGAGCTTAGCCCTTCTCTGAGAGAGTAAGAAAGGACAGAGTGAACATAAAGAACAACAGCATGAAGTCAGTAGCAAGAGTGAAAAGACTATTGGGACAGAGGGTTGAAGAGTTGGTTGTTCCATTCTTATTTGAGCCATGGAAATGAACTCTATATTTAGATCATTCCTTTAAATCGTGGGAAAAATATGCATTTGGGGAGATGATTGTTTTAATTTGTGTGTGGATTTGAGCAAAGGTGTTTGTGATGGACTAAGTAATATCCTATAAGGTGCTTGAACAGAGATAAAGATGAGAAGCCCCCTGCGCCAGTGAAGAAGTGAGAAGATATCTCTGTACCTTGAGATGAAAAATCCTTTGCTTTAGAGTTATTCATCTTTAAAAAGTGACACCCCAGTATGCAAAAGTCTAAGACCCACAAGCAGCTTGGGAAACTGCTCCTGGGAGGGTCACAAAGGCAGGTTTCTCCGGGCGGTTGTTTTTGTGACAGTTTAAAACCCACAAGAGAACTGTTCTAAGTTGTCAGTGGGATCCATGACTCCAAGAGATACTCTTCCCCTAAAGAATTGGTGAAAGACTATTGTCAGATAATGAAACTGAGTGAAAATTACAAGTTTTGTCTCTTTATGCTGTTTTGTAAGAAAACGAACAGTTTGTAAGGAGAGGGAAGAGTGTTTTTGACGTTTCATTCTGTTTTAGTTTTTTTCCAACTTTCTATTTTCTATGCTTTTAGTGTATAGTAATAAACCTATTTGTTAATTTTAAGGTTGAGCCTGCTTTGTTTTTCTCCTAGTCTCTCTCCCACAGAAAAAGTAAGTACTAAGACCAAAATTTAGTGAACATGAAACCACTACAGCCCTTTTCCCTTGCCATCCACTCAATCCCATTCAATCCTCTCCGCTGCGCTTTCCCTGTGTGCTCTGGGCCACTAACGGAGACAAAATATTCAAAACCCCACAAGACTGGCTGGATTGTTTTTCCTGCTCTCAGTCACCTTGCATGTTTGACCTTCTGAGATGGCAGGCTTGAGTTGTATTCCTGATCCATAAGGATGCATCAGACATAATCCAATTGTATAAATGCTGAACTGCAAAACAAGTGATATTTTTTGCACCAGTTTAGGTTTAACAAGCCATATCCAACCTCACCCCAAAGGACTAAAGCTGAGCTGCAGACATGAGGCATCCCACAGAGTCAGCATTTCAGCTGAAAAAAGGGCAAAAAGAAGTCCTTTTCAATGCCCTTTTTCCATCAGCCAGGAGCTACGCCATCCACAAACCCAGCTCGAGCAGCTCCACCTTTGAGCAGCGTGGAGGGAAAAACTCAGATCAAACTGCAGAGAACACAACACCCTCCCAGGAGCGCTCAGACTTAAACCTTGGCGTGCTACATTTTGAGGCACACGTGAAATAACCAGGTAGATTCCTATAATCCATGTCCCAATCTCCTCTCAGCCCTGTCTGAAACCCTCTTTTGTACCCAAGCCTGCAATTACCATAATAACAGCCCAAAACAGAGAGCACCAGAGGAGCGCTGAGCAGTGAGCACCTTGCTTAAGAGCTCTGAAGGTGGTTATTTTCCAGTCCCCTTGAAAACAGAGCAGTCTAAACCACCCAGAGACAGCAGTTACGAGTTGCTGTCAAAAGTAGCTTTATTCTGATAAGGAGGAAAGCAGAGACAAGCATTGTTGGCTAGAGCTGTTAGCTCACTGCCTGCAAAATTACTCAGGGATGTGGGAGATCAGTGAGTCTTCCCTAGCACAAACTTCAGCATATTTTAGATACTTTCCCTGGAAATCCCACAGGTCCTGTACACCTTTTGCTGGTCAGCAAAGCCCTGGTATCTTCTAAAAAGAACCATGCAGCTCTCTGCTCAGTCTGGAATCACGCAAGGAAAGCCTTCCTCTTTCTACAGGCAGCTCCACAAGTTCCTGAACTCTTCTCAAAGCAGTTTTGCCCAAAGCACAAGCACTTGCAGGAGTGAACTGCAGGCCGGGCTCAGTTTGGGTACAATCCATCTGATCTCTGGCCATGGCAGTGCTCCTCCAGATGCATTTCTCAATTGAACTCTGGCTCATTTTTACTAGAAATGTGTCCTAACCCACCACTAAAACCCCGACACGGCAGAAAGAAGGTTGTAACCCTTGGAAAACGGTTCACTGCTTACTCTTGCTATTAAAAGCCGTATAAAAATCTCAGCTAATCCACAAGCAAACATAAACACACTGTGTGAGTCTGACAACTGTAATAAAATGATCTCTGGTACAACAGTTTTCAGCTTCCTCTCCAATTCTCTTTTGGATCATAACTTATTTGATAAGAACAAAATCCTACATTTGTCCCCAGCAACAAAACAATCAAATAAATAAATAAAGTAAAACTCTCATCACATCCATCTGGTGAAGACACTGCTTTGAGGGATCCATAAATGCCTCCAAGTATCTGCCAGTCAACACCTAACCCAAAATCCCAATGTCTCCATAAAAGAGCAACTAACATTAGCTTCTGGATTTAGTTTGATTATCTCACCAAATTATCTGAAACGTGGCTTCCTCTAAGCTACTAAACATAACATTTGCAGAGCGGTTTGAATTTCTTCCAGGAGACTCATCCAAGAAGCAACAAGAGAGGGATCCCCCACTGAACCCCTGAGGACCACAGGGATCCCCATCAGCCCAGCAGTCTGGGCGCAATAACAGTCTGAAGTCATTAGGCAGAATTAATTAGAAACACCTGGCCTCCATCCACCACGCTCTCTTTCACGACTTTGCTTTCACTGAGTATTTCTGGAGCATTTAATGGCATCTTTGCCCACTTTTGACCCAAACCCCTGCGGCTGGGCCCCCACTGACCTGGCCATCTGCTTGTAGGCTTCCTCAGCCACGGCGAAGATGTGGGGGTCCATGTCCCCCATGTTCTGGCCGCTGTAGGCGTAGATGACATCCTGCTCGTAGATTGGCAGCTGCTCGTAGGGGTTGATGGCCACCAGCACGATACCTGAGGGCAGACAGACAGGCAGGTGCCTCACAAACCAAGCAGGGAGTTGGTATTGCAGGGTTTTCAAGCCTTGTGTTAGTTGCTTCAGTAAGGTTTTTGAAATACAGTGATTGAGAGCTAACAAAGAAAGGTGAGCAGTGAATGGGGAAGGGCTCTGAATTCTTATCTCAGCATCTCCCTCAACAGCAAGGCAGTAATCCCCAGTACAGCTACAAAGGAGATGCACAGAACTGATGAGAAGAGCAAAAAAATACAATAATCTCCATTGTGTGAAGACAGACTTTGCAGGAAGGGTGAGGAGAGATCAACACAGCCAGAGCCAGCACGACAGAAAAGCAATTCCTGTGCAACCAAAGCTCTGCTAGACCCAAACAAGCATCCTGGGTTTTCCCCTGGCTTGAGTTGCAAGCGAAAACTCCTAACAAAGAACGTACCCAAATCAAATTGAAATACATAAATCACAGGAAAGGAATGCCAGAGCCTGCTCTGAGGCTTTAATGTCTGCCTCCTCTCCAGCTCTGGGCACGCCGGAGGAGGCAGTGAGCTGGGAGCTAATGAGAGGCCAAGCCACACGTGGTGCTCCCCATGGGCTCCAGGGAGCTGCTCTGCACCCAGGTGCTGACAAAGCTCCACCTCTGAGGAGTTTCAGGTCAGGCAGGTCTCAGCTGTCCCTGCAAGGAGCTCCAGGAGCACCTGGCCGTGGGGCCAGCGCTGTGCTCCCAGCCCAGCCGGTTCATGGCTCGGGCACGCTCCAGCGACAGGAGCACAGGAACGCTCAGCTTGTAGCACACACCAGGAGTGTGACCTAGCCCGCCACAAAAGGCAAAGGTCAGTGACTGTCACTTCACCTGCCCCTGCAGGACATTGCCCCAGCTGCTCCACCTCCCCAAGCCTGCTCCTGCCTGCTTGCTTCCCCGTTCTGCTCAGGTCACCCGCCAGTGTTCCCTTACCAAAACCACGATGCAAACCACACTGAACGGCTCTCCTCCCTTCAGGCAAGCACCTCCCTGCTCTTCTCAAACACTTTATAACCAAGGCACGAGGAATGCTGCAGCCAGGCAGAGCTTTGCAACTAAGCCTACACAGCCCAGACGCCTGTATCTCCGTTAATGCTGCACTCGGAATGGTCATGAACCTTCACCAGAAGCTGCCTTCATGAAACCTCACTGGTTTTGGGTGAGAGCAGGTGGCTGAAGGCACATGTGCAGCTGCAAAAGGCTGACAAGCTATGCCAGTAATCCAACATCATTAAATGCTGAAAGTTAACACTGCTAAGAGCCACAGAGGTTACGTATTTCTAGGACACTGTTCTAGAAAGTCATCTCCTCCTGCCAAGCATTTCCTTCATAACCCCAAAGTGCAACACAGTCACAGCTGTACACACCAGTTTTAACAGCACCCAGGGAATGGCTCCCAGTGCCAGAGGGCAGGCACAGCTGGGATCTTGGGAAGGAATTGGTCGCTGGGAGGGTGTTGAGGCCCTGGCACAGGTTGCCCTGGGCAGCTGTGGTTGCCCTGGATCCCTGGCAGTGTCCCAGGCCAGGTTGGACAGGGCTTGGAGCAACCTGGGACAGTGGAAGGTGTCCCTGGACAGGGCAGAGGGTAGGAAGAAGATGATCCTTAAAACCCTTTCCAACCCAAACAAATCTGAGATTCCATGAATGGCCTTCTTTCCTTTCTTCTTGGTTTTTCAAGTTGTAACTTGTTGCTATCCATCTACAGGTAACTGCTGTCCCAAATAGCTTTGCCAAGACACCCTCCCCAAAAATCACAGACCCAAGCTCACACCTGCCCTCCTCCTGCTCTGAATTTGGAAGTTAGATGATTCCCAAAGCCATGAAGTAAAGGAAGGAAATTGCACTGCTGGAAGGTTTTTTTGTGTTTTGTTCTAGAGGAATACCTGCCGTGGACATTCCTCAGTCTGTCTGGCATGTTCCCTCTATTTTAAGTCCTACTTTTTCCTTGGGGGCTGCCAAGCACATGCAAGGCTGGCCTCAAACTCATCTGACAAGATGCTCCCACCAAGAGGAGGTGGACCATGAGCTCAGCAAGTTCACAGTGCACCGGCCCTCAAAAACCACCTCTGGTTTTACATCCTGTTGGCACACGCTCATGCCTCCCACCCACCCTAAACCCACCGCCCCCAGACTTCCCTCAAGCTGCAGCCTCTGCTTTATGGTCTCAAAGGGTTCCTCTGTGGCCCCACAACCTTTCAGGAGCTGAGCGTGTGGTCTGGATACTCACCACAGTAGGTATAGATGTGGTTGGACTCGAGGAACCTGACTTTGAGGTTGTGCAGGACGGCGGGCTCATGCAGGTAGCTCAGGGCTGTCAGGTCGTTCTGCCCTTCCAGGATGTCTGGATTGCGCAGGAAGGGCAGCTCATTCCCTTGGAGGTCGATGGGATATTCGTAGAGCTGAAGAGGCACACCAGGAAGGCAGCAACACAGAAAAACAACAACAGCTCCTTTAATGGCTTGTCACTTCTCCAGGCGTAGCTCCTGCTACTGTAAAAATACCTACACGCCCTGCTCTACATTAAATTAAAAGCTCCTTGATGATAAATGCTATAGGGGCTTGGGTGACAGACTGCCAACTCACCTCTCTGGTAATGGCTTTGAGCTCACCACCACACGGTCCTGGTGGACACTGAGGGTCCACAGGCACCAACGCAGCCACATCTGAGCCATCCTCAGGCCAGCCTTGGGACAAATAGCCTTCAGCCACCTCTGAGCAGTGACAGGCAGGGTACAGAAACACACAGCTTCATCTGATCTGAGCATCTTCCTGCTCTTGGAAAAGCAGCCTCAATCCAAACTAGACCATGTTCTTACCATTAGAGCGATTTCTCAGCTCGTTTTTAATTGAAGTTACTTTTCTACCTGAAACCTGACACCCCTTGAGGCAGAGAGGACTTGGAGGAGTGCAGAGCCCCTGCTGTGGAAGTGTTAGAGGAGCCAGCTTATGCTGCTGAAGCTGGCACGTGGGCAGCTTTATGCTATTTTTGACTCATCCCCAAATGACCAAGAGAGCCATCAACTAAAGAAAAACTGTGGGTTTTTTTCTTTACAGAGGAGGGGAAAAAATTGCCAGTGATGCTGCTTCCCACAGGGTGCCTCAGAAAGGAGGCTTGATGCTCAGCTCCCATCAGAAGGGAGGAATCCCAATTTGTTTTCCAAGCAAAACCACTGTCACTGCACTGGATCACTGCCCATGAAAGCAGTACAAGGAAAGCTGACCCAAGTGCATGAGGTCGGGCTCCCTCAGCATGTCTGACGACCTCAGGCTGGTTTTATCCTCCAATTCCACGTTGTCAATGCCAATTTTCAAGAGTTTGCACTCAGTCTCACATCTTAATGGCAAACACACCAGGGATGCCTTGTGGTATTTAAAAGTCAGCTCTTCATTCAGAGGAAGTACTCCTGCACACAGAGCAGAGCCAAAAACAAAAACCCACAAAGATTCACTTAAAGCACGAGGACAAAAGGAAGCACTGAACAGCTGGGTAAATGCGTGTTAGCTGTCAGGAACAAAAGGCTCTCTACGGCTTTGAATCCCCTGAAGACATGTGTGCTGGATATCTCCAACCTGATGCACACAAGTGCTGTTCCCCCTTGCTAGAGCTTTCCAACATGACATGGATCAAGGCAGGGCTTTGTACAGGAAAGCATCAAACAGGGCACTACCAGAGACCTTCGGTGTCTTGCACAACCCTAAAATGAGGTGTTCCCTGATTCACCATGACTATGACATGCTTATTAAGCTACAGCCTACAACACCTGGTAACCTTTTCACCTCCTTGTACTTTAATGTTGCTGATCCTGAACTCAGCTGTACAAAAAGATCAGACCTTGCATGACTCCTCCGCCCCTTTAGTTTGCAGGGAAATACCCAGATTAAAGAGGAAAAAATAAAAATTTCTGCCCAAGTACTAAAACGGCAAGAGATCTCAGCCAGGAAGGGAGGATGGGGGATGCAGCACTCAGCAGTAGGAGCAGGTACTTTGGCAGCCCGAGCACACGTGGAAGAAAGGAACTTCCAGCCCTGCCTCCAACAGCACAAGGACGTGGAGCTGCTGCAGCCAGCGCAGAGGAGGCCACGGAGATGCTGCCAGGGCTGGAGCCCCTCTGCTCTGGAGCCAGCCTGGCACAGCTGGGGTTGCTCAGCTGCACAAGAGAAGGCTCCAAGGAGAGCTCCGAGCCCCTGCCAGGGCCTGAAGGGGCTCCAGGAGAGCTGCAGAGGGACTGGGGACAAGGCACCCAGGGACAGCACTCAGGGAATGGCTCCCAGTGCCAGAGGGCAGGCACAGCTGGGATACTGGGAAGGAATTGGTGGCTGGGAGGGTGTTGAGGCCCTGGCACAGGGTGCCCAGAGCAGCTGGGGCTGCCCCTGGATCCCTGGCAGTGTCCAAGGCCAGGCTGGACAGGGCTTGGAGCAGCCTGGGATGGTGGAAGGTGTCCCTGCCTGTGGCAGGAGTGGAATGGGATGAACTTTAAGGTCCTCCCAACCCATTCCATGATAAAATGATGATTCTGTGCCTGGTGCTTCCAAGGGATTGCAGGGTGGCATGTGTGCATCTCCTCATCAAGATTTATCACTGTGGAAAGTAAAGAGGCATCAAGCATCCTCCATCCTTTATCCTCCCCAGAAAGCTGCCCCACCCTGGAAGGGCAAACTGGGCAGGACAACAGAAGCAGCTAAGGCTGAGCCAGGAAGACGCACCAGCACCAAGCACTGGGTGCAGATCCCAACATCAACAACATTCTCTGCAAACCTGGCATACTCACACACTGCCAACAAACAGCCTGAGCTGCTCTGGAAGAAAAACTGCTTTGATGAACTGCCTGATCAACCACAGCTCATTCCTGTTCTCCATCTTCCCGTTAAGGCAATGTGGTGAAAATGCTCCCCACAGTGTGGAAATGTCTGGCTCCGAGGGAATGGGAATTACTCGCCCTGCTCAAAACAGGTGGATTTGTAGTGGGTGGTCTCTACTAACTCATCTAGGCAACAGAGCAGATCACACTCCAGACAGCTCAGGAAACCCCACCTGCCCAATGAAGAAAGACGGCTTAGGTGAAACTGCATGAAAAATGTATCTATTCCTCCTGCTGCACCAGGCAGCTCACGGTGGGCAGAGAGCACAGCTGCTCCCTTCCCATAAACTGAATTTGCAGCTGATGCAAATGCCGTGGTTAACTTCACCTGCAATTCCCTGCTGTCACCCAACGTCCCACTCCACGAGGTTTTTGTGTGGAACGGAGAGCAGCTGCTCCTGCCCAGCCTCTGTCCTGCTCTGGGGATGATTAATTGTTGGCTGCACGTATGCTACAGCCCGGGCTGCTTGTGAATTTGGAACCAGCGCTTGCTAGAAAACATCTACATTTAAATGAATTTTTTGTCTTTATCTTTTAAAAGCTTTTCTTAGTTAAAAATAAATAGGGAAAAAAAGGGGTTTACGTAAGATTATACTCAAGCGAGAAAAACTAAGGCGTGGAGAGAGCTGTTGCACAGCAGTCACCTCTCAGTCGTGTGTGGGTTTTCCAGCAGTACCCAAGGCTGAGTAGATGCCACCAGCCGTGCTCTCCACAATTTGTTCGGCAGCAAAAAGCACAAACTGGCATTTCTGACATGCTGCTGCTATTAAAAAAAAATACATCCCGATATCAACGGAACATTACAAGTTTGCCAGGAGATGAAAAGAGATGATGGAGGTCAAGGGCTTTTCTCACAACCTACTGTAATGCAAGTGTCTAGGGAGCGAGGGAAAAGCTGGAAGTGTCAAGGCAATAAAACACATTTTAAACCACTTCACAGAAACTATGAGATGGCTCAGGCTTCTTCACACATTAATTTGAAGCTTTAAATTACTAAAAAGAATAAAGACTCTCAAAAGCTTACAGTTTCATCTTCAAGTTTCAGCTGGAGGCTTTTATCTCCCTCTTTGTAATCCTTGATGATTTCTGCTGATCTCCAAACTTCATCGGGGTCAGGAATCCAAACCCTAGTGTGCTGGAGAGGTGAAAAAGAAAAGAAAAAGTTTAAACACGACAAAACTTCAGGAAATTAAATGAGAAATAAATTAATTCTCCGTTAATACAGTCTCACACTCATTGCAAAGTCAATGCAACGAAACCATTTATTTTAGCAAATGAAAAAATAAATCCGGTTTTAGTTCTTGCAGTAAATTACAGACCAGAAGTCTAATTTTTCAGTCTAATTTTCTCCTGGAGAAGGTGTATACCGGCTTGTTACCAGTCTAACCAAGCAGAGTAAAGTCTCAAGGTAAACGTGGAATTTAATTTCTCAGGGTGAAAAAAAAAAACAACAGCCCTCCTGAAGGCTTTTATGAAATAACACAATTCACCCCCAGCAGACCCTACACCAAAGCGCATTTATTTTGCTCAAAAACGAGCCAGTTTGAGCAAAGAACAAACCCTGACCCAACCCCACAGCCAGGACAGAGGCAGGGAAATGACGATGCCAAACTCCTTCAGCTGGAGGTGAACACACCAACAGGCTCCAAGATCACGCTTAGATTTAAATGAATTAATGAATTAGGTTAAATTTAACCTTTTTTTGCATCTACAGAGTTAGGGCCAGCAAGCTGGGACTGCCAAGGCAGACCTGTGCAGCCCAGAACAAGTGCCCAGGGAGGATTTTGGCTGCTGGACTCATCCAGCCCACACAGCCAACAGGAACCCTTCAACAACCACTGATTTACTAGTCTTTTTGGGGCTTCTCTCCCCTCTGTTCCTCCTGTTGACCGAAATGACAGCTATATAATCTTTTCACTACTCAAAACACCAGGGGATGGGGGGAATTCCCGCAAATCCAAGTGGCAGCAGCACCAGAGCCCCAAAAGTGGTTTTCACACATTCGCTTGAAACCAAACCCCAGCACACAATGTCCAAGTAATATTTTGTAGCAAACGAGTTAACACAGCAGCAGTCACCACCTGACAGGCCGCTTTGCAGCTGAAAAGCAATAGATTTTTATACTTTATCACACGTAATTATTTTTAGAGCTGCTCAATAGCTACAGCAGCAGGAACCTTTAGATGTTAATGGAGCCACACAGTCATATTCCCAGAACAATAGTTTTACCAGGGAGTAGGGGAAAAAGATGTGAAAAGTCGAATTTTCTCAGCACAGCATCTCCAGCACCTCATGAGCTTTCAGTGCTCTCCCTGCCATGAGGAAAGGGAGGCTGCAGTGGGGATGGATTCATCCATGGATTCATCCATGGATTCATCCAGTGCCAGCTCCCTGCTGGCAGAAAGTGATACTCAGGCATGCTCTGGAAGTGCCCGAAATAGCCAAGGATCAGGATGTACCCAGCTAGAAAAGCTTCAAACACAAGGTGTTGTTGGTCTTGGCAACCTTGCAAATTTTCCACCTGCACACGGGGCTGGGCTGAGCCCTGGGCCTGCCTGGACAGGCAGGGACACACTGACCCCAGAGCCACCTGAAATGGGGTGGGTACAGCTCCAGCAGCAGCAAGAGGTCCCATGGGCCACCCTCAGCAACTCATCGCCAGCCACGGCCAGGAGCCACCCCGGTGCGACAGGAGGCTCTGAGGGTGACAGCTCCCAGCACCCGCTGCCCACAGCCCGTGGTGGGAGGCTCCATGTGGAGCCTAAGCTTCTCTGCTCAAAAAAAAAGCCCAACAAAAAGCATTTTTTTAAAAAAGCTTATTTTACTGCTCCACGAGCCCTGCCCGGGCTTCCTGAGAGCTTCAACAGCCTCTCCATCATCTGGAGGAGCTTATTATAACGGAAAGGGCACACAGGCCCATCTCAAAGCACTGGGAATGAAGGATTAACTTTGACTTTGGGCTCAGGAGACACAACCCTGGGCAAACCACTCAACCTCCAGACAATCCAGGGCTTCCATACATTTTCTCTTATTTTTCTCAAGAAAAAGATTCCTTTTTCCGGGCCTTTAACCGCTTCTCCCTGACCACAACACTACAGAGTTTAATAAATAAATAAATAAATAAATAAATAAAATTAAAGTAATAACAACAACAACAACAGAACTGATTTTGTGTGCACACACACGCGTGCAAGAGGCCAGCAGGACAGACTGCACCAAGAAGGACGGACATGTTTGCAAGGCCTCAGGAGAGGGTGACAGCTCCCAGCAATCCATTGTCCACAGCCTGTGGAGGGATGGTACTATGTCCCAACACCACCCTGACCACGACACTACTGAGTTTTAATAATAATTATAATAATAACAACAACAGAACTGGTTTTGTGTGCACACACACGTGCAAGAGGCCAGCAGGACAGATGGCACCAAGCAGGACGGACATGTTTGCAAGGCCCCAGGAGAGGGTGACAGTTCCCAGCACCCGTTGTCCACAGACCGTGGAGGGAGACTCCATGTCCCACCACCACCCTGACCACAACACTACTGAGTTTTAATAATAATTACAATAATAACAACAACAACAACAGAACTAATTTTGTGTGCACACACACATGTGCAAGAGGCCAGCAGGACAGACTGCACCAAGAAGGACGGACATGTTTGCAAGGCCCCAGGAGAGGGTGACAGCTCCCAGCACCTGCTGCCCACAGCATGTGGAGGGAGGTAACATGTCCCACCACCACCCTGACCACGACACTACCGAGTTTGAATAATAATAATAATAATAACAGAACTGATTTTGTGTGCACACACACACATGCAAGAGGCCAGCAGGACAGACTGCACCAAGCAGAACGGACATGTTTGCAAGGCCCCAGGAGAGGGTGACAGCTCCCAGCACGCGTTGTCCACAGCCTGTGGAGGGAGGCTCCGTGTCCCACCACCACCCTGACCACAACACTACAGAGTTTTAATAATAATTATAAGAACAACAACAACGGAACTGATTTTGTGTGCACACACACACGTGCAAGAGGCCAGCAGGACAGACAGCACCAAGCAGGATGGACGTGTCTGCAAGGCCCCAGGAGGCCTGGCTGGCAGATCCCAGGAGTGATCCAGCACTCCCCACACGGAGTGCTCCCTGTCCCGCTGCAGAGCCCGGGGCTGTGAGCACAGGCTGCTGTGAATGCACCTCCCCAAGCATCTCTAATGCTGTCCTCTCATGCGTGCACACACACACATCCAAGGAGGGAGAGCACCATTCATCCTGCTGTGCTTCTCCACCACCCTCCCCTCCCTGCTGCGCTAGGCCCTCCCTGCAGGGCAGGCTGCTACACAAACCCCCATCCAAGCCCTCCCTCTCACCCATAAATCGCAGATATGTCAAGCACACTGCGCTGGAATAGAAGCACTTTGTCACTGGTACATCTTTACAAGGCCAGCTTTAATTAGAAGCCGAGGAGGCCTGGGGGCAGCCCTCAGTGGGATCGCGCTGGGCTCCCCACCCTCACCTCCTCTGCATTCCCCTCTCCGACTTCCGCAACCTTCTCCCCCTAAAAGCAGCCTCACACCCCGTCTTTTTGACAAATGAACAAATGAACCCACACGGGTGAGAGCCACAGTGCCCCCAAAACCAGGCCGCTGGCAGGTGCCCACCCCAGGCATGGGGAGAGCATCCCTGTGAGCTGCTGCTTCCACACTCACAATTCCAGCATCATTTTACTGCTCCACGAGCCCTGCCCGGGCTTCCTGAGAGCTTCAACAGCCTCTCCATCTTCTGAAGAAGCTTGTTATAACGGAAAGGGCACACAGGCCCATCCCAAAGCACTGGGAATGAAGGATTAACTTGACTTTGGGCTCAGGAGACACAACCCTGGGCAAACCGCTCAACCTCTAGACAGTCCAGGGTTTCCATACATTTTCTCTTATTTTTTCCAAGAAAAAGATTCTTTCAGTCCTTGAGGATGCCTTTAAACAATATGCTAAACTAGAAATAGCTCTGCATGCTCGGCCTCTAAAAAAGAAAATTAAAAAAAAAAAAAATCTAGTTTACTTTGTGATTTTTTTTTTTTTTAACCAGATCCTCAGTAAAACTCAAGCCATTCAGTGTCCTCACAGCCTCTTGCATTATTCCACCCAGCTTAAGCAGAAGCTTAATAAATTCAATCCCCACCTCCTGATTTGATTTAGATTTTAGCAGGCTGCCACTGTGGATGCAGATTAAAACCAACATTAAATCAGAAGAGTCAGGTTCTCTTTCACTGTTTCAAAGCCCTCAGCGCTGGCCAAAGGCACTCCCAGCAAGCTCTGGGCAATGCGCTCCATCTCAGCGACAAGAGATGCAGGTCTGCAGGCAAGGACTTACAACTCCATGGACAGAGCATCATTTTTGTTACATTAAGAAAATTGTATAATCTTCCATTAAGTAAAAAATATTAAAAACTAGCGATCTCAGCTTCGTCTGGGCCGTTTGGCGGTTGCAAGTCTTCATGGCAAGCTGGACATCAGCAATTCCATCTTTATTATTACTGTGTTTTAATCCCCTGAGTTATTTCAGGAATGTCAATACTCACAGCTGACCAGGGGAAGTTTTCATTGCTCCTGGGTCAAGGGCATTTTTCCAGGGGCATCCTTCCAACAAACTGCAGACGGAGGGAGGGCACAGCAGAAAACCCACAATACTGGCAATAAAATAGCAACAACCACCCCACCATCAGGAATTCAGTAACAGGGTTGAAAACGCAGTATGTCATGACAAAGGTTCTTTCACACAGGTGAAGAAAATCCTATGAAAGGACTTCAGTTGAAAACAGAAGCAGTGATCTTTTTAAAAAAGCAAAGGTGAAAGCACAAATGTTAAGTAGAACAAGGTGGAAATTGGGACAAATCTCTATATTTTTCTCTGTAAAGCAAGCACACTTCTTCTTTTCTCCCTTTGCAGTGGGCTTGTTGCTGACCTCACTGCATATTGTTCAATGTCCAGTATTGCTGGATGCTTTTGAAGAGGACAGATGTTGGAGTCTAGGGCATTCCTTTGGCTGCCCTGGAGGGTCAGAGACCTGGGCAGGGGGGTCTGGGACCCTGGCACACAGCCCAGAGGGACACTGGCTTTGACCCCAGTCCATGGGAAAGGCTTCCTGCACTGCGGGATGGATTGCAGGCCACAAGAGTGTGAAAGATTGGAGTTTAGCTCATCACAGGGTGAGAAAACAGTAGGTTTGGGTTTTTAGTATGGAAGTGGAAGGGAGCAAGATGGAGGATTTGGGGCGTTGTCTCCTGCTTCTTCTTTCTTCTCCCCTCACTCCATTTCCTGCAGTGGCGGTGGCACAAAGTAATTTAAGGAGATTGGGTCAGAGCAGGGATGACCTGCTTAGTGTAAGTGATAGGTGTTGGCAAATAATGATAAATAAAGAACAGGTAACAATTAGGATAAAAGATGGAGACAGCCCAGTGCGGGGGGAGTCATCAGATGCCCAAGCAGCTGCACAGACCTTAGCTGGGCACAGAAAGAATTGTAAGATAAGAAACAACAAACAAAGCGCGCAACCTTGAGAAATCAGAACCTGAAGACTCCATCTCTTTGTTGTGTCCGGCTCAGGGCTTTGCAGAAGGCAAAAAGACTCTAAAACCACCTGAATCTCAGAAGAGAAACCGAGAGACAAAAAATACACATAAAAGGAAAAACAGGACAAATGTCAGCCCTGGCTTCCCCAGAATATTTATATTTACATACACAGCATGTGAATGGTTAAGCAGCTTACACTCAGGCCAATAACCACCTTCCAGCTCACACTCACAAGCTATCTACTACTAAAACTGAAGTTTTCCCAAAGTGTGCCCTTCTCAAGTAAGAGGAAAGCACAACCTGTACTTGGAATTAAAAGTGGCCATATCACACACTCTGCGTATTGTTTCTCTGATCCTGATTTTCCTTTTTAACCTAGCATCAAAGATCACTCCCCACCATCCCTAAATTAAGGGATAATTTAAAGAGGCTCTTGCAGAAATAATTTTTTTTAAAAAAAAAAAAAAACTCACTTTAAAAAAACACAGACAAACCACAGGAAAAAAAAACTTTACTTGCAGCCCCTGTCAGGATGCCCACAGCTTCTCTGAGGCCTCTGCGCAAAATCAAACAAACTTCATTAATTTTCATTAATACAGACTTGGGCCGAGCTGGGGTGGCCAGCAGAGGTGGTTTGGCCCGTGCATTGCCACTGTGCCCAAAGCAGCAGGGTCCCACATCGCCCAGGAATCACAGGTGGTTATTGAAGGAGTCACTCTGCCGTGGTAAATGTGTTTGTAAACCTGCGGGCACTGGGAAGAGCCACTGGATGCGTGCTGGCAGGAGGGGGACACAGAAAGGGACCATCTCTGTGGCTCTCCTGGGTGCCCTGCAGCCTTAAAGTTCCCTTCTGCCCCACTTGGCAGTGACTCAGGAGAAAAATCTGCTTTGCCCGTGACGCAGCAAGGCACGGGTGAGGTGCTCTGAGAGCTGGGCAAAATATCTCCATTAAGGGACTTGTGGATCATTACCTTTTATTATTATTATTTACAATAAAGAACATCGAGGCAGATGGCAAAGCGTAATCCTCCCTTTCCCATCCTCTGAATGAGATTTTCATCCCAGCAGCAATTCCTCCCCTGCCTGGCAGACAAGCGAAGCTGATATTTAGGTCAGGGCTCCCCGAGCTGCGCCGCGACTCCGGGACCTGCTGACCCCCATGTCTCACCCTGGTCTGGCTTCTCTGCCTGCTGCTGGGTACCACCAGCTGGCAAACCCTCAGAGGGGACAGGAGGGGGTGGCGGAGGGTGTCTCTGCTTGCTACAGGGCGGGCAGGGATGTCCCAGAGTTGCTCATCTCTCCCCTGCCCAGTGCCAGGAAACACAAATCCACCATCTCCAGCACGAGCCCAGAGGGTATCCTCTCAAAATGGGGACCTCTACCAGCAAAAGCCCAACTTCCTCCTCGCCCTAAATCCCCACAAACATCGAAAGGACTGGCAAATCATCATTTCAGCTCTGAGTGGGGAACACACACTACGACAGCATCATGCGCTAGGGATAGGGGAACAAGTAATAGTGTTTTACTTCTTAAAAAGCACAAAAAACATCATTCTGAGCTACAGAACACAGGTGCTAGCCTGCTGAGGGTGTTAAATGTAAAGGGAAAGACCGTGGCATGCTGCAGGAGCATCTCTAATTCCTCAACATGAGAACGAGCAAACTGAGTGTTTCCCAGGGCTGATAAAAATGTACTAAACCAAACAGCAGAGCCAAGGAAGATGGGCATTATCTAGACCATCCCTCATGTTCCCTATCATCCTCGGGCTAGTGGAGATGGACCCTGGACAAACACAAACGCACACCCAGACACTGCCTCCTTTAAAGCAGGGCTCTTAAATTTTGGGGAGCACCTCTCCATCCCCGAACACTGCAGGGGCCCCTGAGTTTGAGCAAACCATGTGCTTCACCGGTGCCTTCAAGGCACGGAGATATTCTCCTCTCCCCCTGAAGAGCTGTCACACTGATGGATGGCTCCAAGTCTCCCACCAGCACTAAATCTGCTCTATCCCTCCTTGCGGAATTTTACTCCCCTGCCCAAATTAACTCTGATGATGATTTGCATGAAGTGTCACAGCAGCTGAGCAGTGCTTGGACAAGCAGCATCTGCAGCATTTATCCACTGGCTCATTAGAAGCATTTCTAACGAAGGGGCATGCAAAAGGCTCCAGGTCATCATTGCACCAACCTCAAGCCACCAAAGCCGGACGGAAAACAGGCACTGAGCACAGGGAGGCTGTAGCCGAGCCATGACACCAGGACAGAAACACTGAGGCCCTTGCAGGCTTTACTTTAATTAACTGTGATTTTCAGGATGATTTCCAAGACTAATCTATAGTCTTACATGTAACTAACAGCCAACCCGTGTATCCCCAACATCTCCCCCGCCACTTCTTCTGTGGCATCTCTGCGGCGTCACTCGTTACTGCAGGTTTAATTAAGAGTGACAAGTTCAGCGTCAGGGTCTTGAGTGCACACACAGGCCTGCTCTCACTGCAAAATTCCTCTTCCAGTAAGTCATCAGATGCTGGAAAAGTAGGTAAAGCCCCAGGTGCTTTGGGACAATGCAAATAAACAATTTGGTCTTAATTTGGCAGTCATTCCCTCGTGGGCTGCGACACCATGATTTCCTCTGGGCAGCGCAGCAACTTCTATTTTCACTTTGCTTCCCTCCCCTTTAAAAAGCAACGAAACCAAAAGCGAGGCCAGCAAGCCTCCACCCACAGGGGATGCGCACTGTCACCTGCACCTCCCTGACAAACACCTCAGAGCAGCCCGAAATGTTCCAGGGGAGAGCTGGGCCAGGTGAATTGGAGCTGGCAGCACTCGGGGTCTCTCTGCAGCTCTCTCCTGAGCACAGGAGCCCTTTGCCCTGGGAGGCTCTGAAGCAGCACTGCCAAGGCTGGGATGAAACACGACGTGCACGGCAGGGCTCTTCCCTCCGCAGGGCTAAGCCTGGAGTCAAAGCTACAAGGCAGAATTAACCAAACGCTGCAAAGCCCCTCAAAACGTAGTGTCCACCAGGACCAGAGCAGCACCAAGAGATGGCAGCACCCAGAGTGCTGCTGCGAGTCCCCTCCCCAGCTCCTCATCAAGCAGGGGATCACTGCCCCACTTGTGAAAAAAAAGCACTGAGTTCCTCTGCTGTCAGGCCTGGCTCAGCCCTGCACAGGCTCCCCATCTGCTCTGCAAGATGCTCACCACCACTGTCCTTCCCCTGCCAGGAACAGGGACACTCTGTAAGCCCCCAAAAACCGCTGCAGAGTCCTGGGGAAGGACAAAAATCTGCTGACAAAGCCTACACAGGAAACTTGACTTCGCCTGCAGACCTCCCTGGAAGAGCTGCGGGCATCAGCATCCTGGAGCAGGGAGCTCAGCACCCTTACCCAAGCACCTCGCCTGGCCCCAGCACCCATGGGTGCTCACAGCCACACCGCCCAACCAAATCAGCTCCTCTGGGACTCCTCACCTCTCCTTGTAAGCGATTGATTTAAAAATTCCCACACTGCACAGGATCACAAAAAAAATCCTTGACCCGGAATGAGCCTTTCACACACAGCTCAGCCAGGAAGACTTTTTTTTTTTTTTTTTTTTTAAATTAAAGTAAGAGTTGTCGGGGTTTTACAGACTCGGGTTTTGCCTTTTTTAACTAAAAACTCCAGGCAGGGGCCAAGTGTCCCCATGGCATGACTTTCACCAAACAGCCTGTCATACTGCAAGAGTGAAATCCTTCCAGGCTACTTTCTGCAAATCCCTCTTGATTGGCATTAATTACCCTTCTCTCCTGTAATTCTCAATTAATCAAAACCTTTAGCAGCGCTGTGATGTAACCTTGCCTTCATTGTCCTCTTTTCCACCCGAAACCCATGTGAGCTCACCACTCCTTGGTGAGGGTAAGCTGGATCCAAAACATGCTCAACATACAGCATTTATAGCTGATTGGTAATGCATAGTTTAAAAAGCCTTTGGGTTTAATTAAATAGTCAAAAATAGCCCTTCACCCTGGGTTTTCAGAGTCCTCTATCTGTAACACAGATGCTTTAGGGAAATTCACAAGAACGTTCACTTCCCAGGGCGGTGAGCACCCCGTGTTACATCATTTTAGATGAAAACGGTCCTGGGAGGAGCCTGGCTCTGTGGTGCAGGGATGCAGCCAGGGGACAGCAGGGCTTTCAACTGGAAATGTTTAAAGCAGTGGCTGCTCCTTGGCTGTAACTGCGGTGACACACGGGTGGCATTCAGGGTGTCACCAGCACCTCCCAAAATCCAGAGCACCGTGGCACGTCCCCCACCACTCCAGAGCTCAGCCATCCTCCCCACTGGGCACCACGGTACCCAAACAGCATCAAAATCCACCTTTAATTGCAGTGTAACCCTTCCGCCAGACTGCACTGTTAACTTGATTCAGAAGAAGTAATTGGATTAATCAACCTGCACAGTAACCCCTCACATCTCCAGAATTTGTGTATTAAAACCCCTCTTGGAGCATCACTGGGGCATAGTTAACTCAAAGGGGTTTGAGTTAAAGTTACAGGACATCTTTCAGCATTTTCCAGCAAGAGGGTTATGCTGGAAAGACCCCCAGGGCCACCTCCGCATCCTTCTTCACTGCCAAGCCACTGAAGGAAAACAAATTGATCACCGGGGATTTAAATGAACAACGCTTTACTAGAGGTAATTAAAACATTCCAGCAATAAGGTCTGTTAGCAAGGAGACATTAGACACCTGGAGAACGGCAGCAGCGATCAAGACACAAAGCTGGAATAAACATGTTCAATTAAAGTAAGTGAAGCAGTGAGCACACCCTCAGACACTCCCAGCTGCTGAGGAACGGGAGGGCAGAGAAAAGCTCTCCTGCAGGGAACCACTGCTCCTGCTTTTTCGTGCAATGACAGGATGGTTTGGGTGGGAAGGGACCCAGTGCCACCCCCTGCCACGGCAGGGACAAATTCCACTGTCCCAGGCTGCTCCAAACCCATCCAGCCTGGCCTTGGACACTGCCAGGGATCCAGGGGCAGCCACAGCTGCTCTGGGCACCCTGTGCCAGGGCCTCAACACCCTCACAGGGAAGAGCTTCTTCCTAAATTTCTTTCATCTCCTTGCAGCAGTTTCCAGGTACTTGGGAATGTGATTTGTACTGGCTCTGCCGCTCCCAAGACGTCTTTACACCAGATCTCGGATGAGCACTTGTCCCATGAGTTGATGTACGGACTCTGTCTCTCCTCTCCAGTGAAATAAATCAGCAGTATTTTGCAATTGCTGAGCTAACACCGGTTCAAAACACTCATCCGAGGAAACTCAGACAAAAGGAGGCTTTCTTTTTAACATATAAAATGCAGGGCACAACATGGTCTGGCAGCCAGCTATGTTTTTCTTCTCATTCCCTCATAGTTTCAGCTGTCCAGCTGAAATACTGACGTTTTGGCTCTCCGGGTGTTCCTGCACTAATATCCTGCAGCCTCTTCTTTACACCACACAGCAACTCCATGGAAAAGCATCCCCTAAACCCCAAATCCAGTCTCCTCCAACAAAGGTAGGGGAGAAAAAAGCTTAAACAAGGAAGGATGCAGGAAAGAAAATCTCCATCAACCCCTGGATTTTGAATCTCAGAAGGTGATTTGGAAGGTGATGCCTTTGGCAAAGCAGCATTTGTGTTCTGCTGGAAAGGCTCAGGAAAGGGGAGCAACATGCAGAAGGCTGCCCAAGCAGGAAAATAGTTGCAAGAAGGGAACCTGAACCCACTTTACAAAACCTAAAACAAAACAATAAAAACCAACAACGAAAAACGAAGAGGAACAAAAAAACCCACACAAACAAAAGACAACAAACCAAAACCAACAAACCAAAAATCACCACTATGAAATGCATCTTTTCTAGCCTTCATCTTCTGGTATGAATTTTGATTTTTCTTCCCCCAGTCTGGCAACGTTCCCGTAAGAGTTAGGCAAATCCAAGTTTCTCCCTTCCCTTTAGAAGGGCAGGTGCCTCAGCTGAGCAAAAACACACGCCTCCAGGAAGACCCAACAGAGCTCTCATGAAACACTGGAGTGTCCACAAAACAAAGCACCCAAACAGAAGGAGAAAATAAAAATAGATTAAAAAAAAAACTTCTAAAAAAATAAGAAATAATCTACCTCATCCATGGGGTGCTGCACCTGCCTTCTCCATCCCCACAACACAACCAAGCCGCTCTTGGGAGGGCACATAGGACGCCCCTAGCTCAACAGGAGGTGTATCTACTGACATAAACACCCCTCCCTGTGCTACAGGACCAATTCTTTATTCCCCCAGCAGCCACAGGCTCCCTCTGGGCACAGGCAGGGCTGCAGAGCTGCCCCCAAGTGAAGCCTCAGCTCTGCCTCTTCCCACCACCTCAGGGACACCCCAGCTGTAAGATTTCTGTTCTCGCTGCACGTTCCCTGGCTCAGACCCAAGGAGCTTTGCCCCAACACCGGGAAATGCAGTTCCCACCCGAGGGATGCCTCTCCCTTGGGGAAGGACACAGAGTTACGGTCACACAGCAACTGATGACACTTGCCTCAAAGCCATTGGGCCCCATCAGCTCAGCTAAAGGGCTTAACCCGTTTCAAGGCTTAGTTACACCCACTCTTACCACCCAAGGTGGGGAAAACAACTGTTATTATTAACTAGAAAAGC
Source organism: Hirundo rustica (assembly GCF_015227805.2). Classification (NCBI taxonomy): domain Eukaryota; kingdom Metazoa; phylum Chordata; class Aves; order Passeriformes; family Hirundinidae; genus Hirundo; species Hirundo rustica. The sequence goes on along the minus strand of NC_053488.1, from coordinate 659,255 downwards.
AGCAGAACAAATAAAAATACATCTTGAAGTTATAGCAGAGTGCGGGAAGACAACTTAGGAGCTCACTCAAATTAGGGCCAAAGAGTAACTCAAATCCACCTCTACCAAACACTGCTCTGCCACTTTCCCCTCTCCTCTAAGGGATGACCTCATGCTTCGCTAGGTAGATGAATAACATGAAGGGAAAAAAAAAAAAATTGAATAAACATTAGGTTATTCTTAGATTATTCAAGTTTGTTTTGCTGTAAAAGTGAAGCTTTTGCCAACTGTGCTGAGAGTTCCCAGTTCAGAATGTGCAAGACCAAAGGTTTCTGCCCTTTCTGACAAAATACTCAGCCCCAATAGCTGAGTTCCTTCAGACTGCAAGGGTCAGTGGCTGGATAGGGACGGCTGAACCCACGTGGCTTCAGTCACTGCCAGGGGCCAACGTGCACTCCTGGTAACCCACACCATCACCCACGTCTGGGCTTGTCCCACAGGACCTCCAAACCACAGAAACCCAGAATCACTTGGGTTGGAAAAGGCCCCGGGCTGTGGAGTCCAACCATTCCCCAGCACCGCCAGGGCCAGCACTGACCCCTGTCCCCAAGCGCCATATCCACACATTTGTTAAATCCCTGCAGGGATGGGGACTGCACCACTGCCCCGGGCAGCTGCGCCAGGGCTGGACAACCCCTTCCACAAAGGAATTTTCCCAATATCCAAATGCATCAGAAAAGGCATTAGTGGCCATGCACACTCATGGATGCACCAGGGATTTGGGACCCTGTCCAAAGGAGATGTGATCTACAAAAAAACAAAGAGATGCGAAGCGACTCATGTCCCCTCACAGCTGCTCTACCTTCCATCACACAGTGGGGTGAAAATGGAGGCTGCTGCAAACTTTCCAACGAGTCCTCTTAGGTGCTTTATCAACAAGAAAAAAAAAGAAAAAAAATAAAAAAATCCCTGTTTGGATCACGGCATGGTGCCATCATCACGCAGAGGTGCCACCCAAACTGAACGCCACCCTTTTCACCCCAGATACCAAACCAGCCCTTGCCAGTGTTTCGGTTTCCCTCCTCCCTGTGGCACATCTCACCTTGCTGTTCCCTGATAAGGCAGCACGGTTCCCTTTCCTCCTCCCTGCCAGGGGCAGGGAGCCCTTATCAGGGCATTATTAAAGGCGCTGCCAGAGCACAGCCTCCCAATTCCCAGCTACGCTGGAGATAAGACCCACTTTGTATAAACAAAAATACTCTGCTAAGAGCAGAGACTCGAACGTGAGAGGAGAGGATCAATCAGAGCATCAGCGAGATGGATTCAGCTGCAGAAAAGGCAAATATTTGCCTTCCCCTCCTCTCCCCATCCTCCCTGTGTTGTATTTGCAAGTCGGGGTCACTTCCAACAACAGGATGTCCCCTGCATCAGGCTGGAAAGCCACGTGCCAAGCAACCCCACAGAGCTCCAGCTCAGCCCAGAGCTCACCTCCCACCAGATTCTCCTTGATGCCTTCAGTCACTGATTCCAATCACTGGGGAGGGACTGGGGACAAGGCACCCAGGGACAGCACCCAGGGAACGGCTCCCAGTGCCAGAGGGCAGGCACAGCTGGGATACTGGCAAGGAATTGGTGGCTGGGAGGGTGTTGAGGCCCTGGCACAGGGTGCCCAGAGCAGCTGTGGCTGCCCCTGCATCCCTGGCAGTGTCCAAGGCCAGGCTGGACAGGGCTTGGAGCAACTTGGGACAGTGGAAAGTGTCCCTGCTCATGGCAGGGAGTGGCATTGGATGAATTTTAGGGTGCTTCTCACCCAAACCCTTCTGTGATTCTGGTACTTCCCCACAGAGGGTGTGCAGAAGCCCCCCAAAGTATTTCCATGCTCCTTCAGCTGCTGGCATTTCCAGCTGTGGCATTGTGGATCTGGGCTCCAGGCTGATGCATTTCAGAGGAGCCACCTCGTCCAGGACACGACACATCCCAGGTCTTTGCCGGGTCTGCAAAGACAGCACTGACGGCCACAGTGATCTGGGGACAGCCTGGCTGCCATCCACGGGCACAGCACATCCACAAAGCCAGCACCGATGTACCAGGGAGGAACCCCAAGGGACCGGTTCTCACAAAAGCTCTTTTCACAGGAAAGCAGTATAACCTGCTCAAAAGGCGTTTTAGCCTGTTCAGAGAGGAGGTTTCCCCTCTGTCCATCTACCAGCAAAGCGCTGACAAAGGCCTGGGCTTTGTTTCAAAGGAAGCCAGCAAGCCTCAGCATCGTCCCCACAGCCTGTTTCCAGCCAGGAACGCTGTCTGGGAAAGCTCATGAGCTGGGATTTCCCCGCTCCTCCAACACTTCTGAACTCCTTTCAGGGTTTGCACGGTGCAGGAGAAAGCCCACACCTCGTTTTGCACCGACACAGGGAAAAACAAGCCACAAATCTCTCCTCACCACAAGACAGAAAAGGATGGAGGCTGCTCCAGTAGTGAGACAGACTGCCACGGTTAATATCATTATCACTCCTAACCTGTGTTCTGTCGCTGCAGTAAGTTCATCCTCAGTGCCTTACATCCAGTCTGCAGGAATAAAACGCAAGAGGCATCCCCAGAAACTGCTTAGATCCCCCAGAGTGGGGGGTTTTGTGAGCACCTTTTGCAAGGGATGTTTAACACAAGCAGAGAGTTCAGCAGCTGCTAAGCCCACCCAGGGCAGTCCAGGGCTGCCCAGCCTGGGGGGCTCACGGCATCCTCACAGCCCTGAAGGAGGGACAGCAAGGGACACAGCACCAGCAGCGTCTGGTTGTTGAAAGGACACGTCACCCCTGAAGAGACCCACCAAAATCTCGGGTGTCGCTCCAACCCCACAAATACTCACGGCTGGTTTGGCGGCCAGAGGCCACCGCTGTGCTTTCAGAAACACCCACGCTCGGTGCAGCCCGGGCTTTGTGGCATGAGGGACAGATCACCCACCCCCTCACCGCTGGTTCATTGCCAGAGCACAGAACCCACACAGGTCTCCAGATTTCCCTAAGCTCTGCCTGCAAGTAAAGGGTGGGAAAAGCAGTGTCTCCGTTTTTGACTGGACTGCTTCCATCCGACAACTTAAACATCCTTAATGGACCCTCAGCCATCGAACACGAGCCCTGTGCGTGGGCACTGCAGCTCCCAAGAGACTCCCCCAAGCATCAGTCACGGACGAGTGTGTTAACAGAGCAGCCAACTTTCGAATCAGACATCAATTATGGACAACGCCTGTGAGAGACAAGGGTCAGCGCTGTTTGTGAGGTTAAAGCAGGTAAGGCAGATACAGCCAGGGCCTCTTCCATCTGCTGGGGTGTTTCAAAAACTCTTCAGCTTTCAAAATATGAGCCCTGGTTCTGCACTCATTTGCTGTCCCTGACTTGAAAAATTACATTTGTTTTCTGTGAGCAGGAGGAGTGAAGTCAAACCCTTCCAAATCGGCCTTTCACCTTTCCAGACAAATTAACTATATTGAAGTTTAGCCTTGAGCCAGGACGGGTTTGTCCAGATCCCAGGTACATTTTAGCTGCTCCCAGCTTTCCAGCTGCTCTCCAGGCAGGCGAGAGTGAGCAGGGAGGCACCGGGGATGCAGCCTTCCTCCCCATCCCGAGCCTGCCCATCGCTCCAGAGCCACACGAACGCCACACCAGCCCTGGGCATCCAACACCCACTGCTAATGCTGCAGAAATTCCTCCTGAGTCACTCACAGGACACAGGGGCAGCTCGGAGCTCAGAGCCCCCAGTGACCAACTCAGACACCCAGAGGAGTGTGCGGAGGAAATTAATTTATCTAGACAAGCGTCAGGGCTACGCCTCTGCCAGCGATCTCCGTAACCGCATGTAAAAGCGGCATTTATCAACAGGGACGCATCCAAAACATGTCAGTCTACTGGCTCTGAAGCTTGAAGGCAGGAGAAACAAGATTTTAACCCGAGGAAGGTGCTAACTGGCTCAGAGAAGGTACTTGAACAGCGTTTAGGGAGCAGCTCAGAAAACGAGAGTGGGTTTTATACTGTGGAAGGAGAGCAGTGGAATCGTGGCTGCGGGCAAAAGCAGAGCATTAAAAAATACCCACACCTGAACGATCACACAAAAGCCTGTTTGCAAAAATAACAACAACGGTTGAAGAGTTGGACCCCCTTCCAGAAACCAGCAGCAGCTCCAGCTCATCCCTAGGGTGGATTCTTTGCCCCAAAACGCTGCCCGTGCAGCACAGCTCGACCTCCCATTTTCAGGTATGGCTCCATGACCATGGACATTCACACCAGGATCTTCCAACATCATGTGCCCGCATCTCAGCAGCACCTCACAAACTGCTACAACCCGAGCTTAGCTGCAATGTGAAATTGAGGCAGAAGTGTTGCTGTCGTACTCCAGAAGGATTGCAGAACTTATTTTTAATAAGGGGTTTAATAAGCTTTTAGCAGAGTTAAGTTGCTTTTGCTCGGCTCACGTGGCTGCAAAGATAAAACCTCGCACAAAGCAACAGCCACAAGCTGCTTGACAGAACTTGCAGCGCTAAAAATTATGGAGCTACCTCTTCAAAGAATGTTCTCTTTTGTTGCCTTTGAAGAAAACGTTTATATGCCTACAAACTGAGGTCCGGCTATCTCGCCGTTTTACAACATCACAGAGCTGCACCTCTGCAGTTTCTGTTTGCTTTCAGCCAGGCACCCGCAGGATCAGGAATGAGCAACACTGAAGGTTCGGGAGCATGAGAAAAACACTCAAATCTGGCTTCGTGGACTAGTATTTTTTATGTACTTAAGAGTCACATCATCAGGGCACCCTCCCGAGCTGGGACAGTCAAAATCAATTCCCACACCATATCCCACGTCCCCAGCCACCGCTGGTCACCCACAGCTGGACCAGAGCCACACCACGCTGGGACACAGCTCCCAACACCCTCAGCCACATCCCAACATCCATCAGCCACATCCCAAAGGTGACAGGGATGGTCATCTCCAGATAACACATCTGTTGAAAACCAGTTAGTATCAGTATTACCTTTTTCTCAGGGGAAAAAAAAAAAAAAAAAAAAAAAAAAAAAGGAAACAGAAAGCAAGCCCATCCTGAACCTAGGAAAGGGTCAGCACAATAAAATTTAAGATTAGAAATAACTATTAATGTTTTTCTACCCTGCGAGTGTTTCTCCCTCCCCCACCACTTAGCACAACCTCTATTGTCTGAAAAGCGTTTAACTGGAAGTGGGTCATGTCTCCTGGCATTACTAAATCTTCCCAAATTTCCCCCGATTAGTCAAATGCAATATCCTCTCTGACATCTGAATGATTGAGGTAGTGTGTAATGCCATTTTTCCCCTGAATGAGCCACATCAAAGAGGGTTATAAGCCTAGAGATGGCACTCCAGATAAAAGAGTCGCCAACAGATTGCGCCCAAAATGTTACCGAGGAAAATCAAATCGTTTTGTTGGAAGGTTTCTCCCTTGGAAACATCCAGCCGTTAGTATTGAAAGCGGAGAGACAAGAAACTGCCTTCAGATTTGCTAGCTGCGAGCTGAGTGGTCCCATAGTCAAAGCACTTATAGTTAAAACACGGGAGGTTTTCTATCAGCCACAACATCCAGCCTGCTCTTCACACAGGGACACCAAAAACCATCCTGCTGGGAGTTAATGACAGCTTAAATTTGGGTAATTCCTCTCAAATGGCTGAAAATTACAGCAGAATCCTATCAGACAGGGAGGGAAAAAGAGAAGGGAAAAAAAAAAAAAAAAAAAGGACAAAACAGCAGTAAACCTGCTACCCGAAAAAGAGAATCCCGTTCAGTAACCAGGACGTAACAGCCTGTAATTGCTCAGGCATGAGTTATATCCAAAGGGTTCAAAAATACCACTCATTGAAGCAGAGGGATGCCAGGACCCTGGAAGGATCCTGGGACAAGAGCTGCTCCAGTGCTGATCTGGGGCCGAGCTCTCTCCTCACAGGAAAGGAGCTGGAGCTCTTAAATATGTGTCAGGTTGGTGATTAGGTGAGATCCGGGCAAAGTTTAGTCAGTAACAGCAGGGTTTGCCTTCTGCTGATTTACCTCAGGTGACCTCCCAGTGCTGAAACTTTGCACCAGAGCAAAGGCTGGCAGGAGACAGCACCTTTCTCAGTCAAAATTAAAGTAATGAATTAAAATAATGTTTTTTTAAAAAGAGTGAGAGGGAGGGAGACCTTTTGGCATTGACAAACAGAATATTCTGTTTCTGAGAACTGGTTTTTTAGCGAAAGGTAAAAGGTGTATGGTGCAGAAATCTGTATTAAAAAATAAAAAAATAAAATAAAATAATAATAATTTAAAAAAAAATTTAAAAGAGGGGCCCCAGGGAGGTTCAATTTGCGTGAGAACACTGTTTCAAATGCCTGGTGGTGGACTTTGGGATGCAAACCTTTTTTTGGGTAGAGCAGTGCTTGGGGAGGAAAAGCCTGCTTGCAGCTTGCTTTTGGGGACTGCAAGTCGCTCAGCCTGGAGCAGCCTCAGCCATCCCCACCTTCTCCAGCACCGAGAAAGGGAAATTCGGGCAGGTTTTGCTCCTAAGGATGGTTCAGGCCCACCCTGATGGTCAAGCAGATTCAGGTTGCTCAGAGCTGGTGAGCACTGCTGGCAACCACCCTGGCACCACGGGGACAGTCCCCAGGCTTGGGAGGGCTCCCCGAAACCCAGGGGTGTGAGCACAGCCGTCCCTCACCGGAACAACAGCTGGGAGGGCAAAGTGCAGAGAGACGAAGATTAGCTCCGACAGCCTCGACTCCGAGTTTATTTTGGCATGGCAAGAGCACACAGGGCTTCAAAGCAGCTCTGACGAGCAGGGGCCGGGCAGCAGCGACTGCCCCGAGCTGAATTCCGCAGCCGTCCCTGCCACCGGTTGCACCCAAAGCATCGGCTCTTCCACCCTCGGCACCGGGGTTTCACACAACTGAGACCTGCGAGGCTCAAGACAACTCGATTTTTCTCCTTCCCTCTTGCTTGTTTTTAAATGAAGGTTTTTGTTTAACAGTTCTTCCTCCCTCCCCTGCGACAAGGCAGACAAAGCACCAGCACTCCTCTCACCACTCCGCACGGGGAGGGACAGCTTTCCTCCTTTCCGGGGCAGGATCCAAACAAAAAACAATGCTTTGGAAAGGAGATTAAAAAGAGGAAACAAGCAGAAGGAAGAGGGAGCAACAGATTTCAAAGCTGGTGCGTTCAAGGTTTAGAGGAGCAAGGTATGAGCTGCTTATCTCTGCCCAGGGCCGTGAAATATGAGCTGCAGGAGAGCCAAGGGCAGGTCAGTCACCCTGGGACTTCTGCTCCCGAAAGACGAGGGGAGAAAACACCAGCTCAGCAGAGCAGACACCTGCAGACACCCCTGGGGGCAGCTCTACACCAGCCCACGGGTGAGATGTTCACCCCTCACGCAGACCTGGCCTTCCCTGAGAGCTTTTCCGTGGTGTTACACGTCTTGCTTCAGCTGGAACGTGCCTTGTCGGTACCATTATTTGTGAGATGACAGCGCAGGTGCTCACAGTCTAACCCAGCAGGGAACTGAGCTCCTCCAAGGCCAGGTGAGACAGGAAAGCAAAGGACACGAGACACCGACCAAGATCTGGATAAGCGGCTCTTTATCTTCAATTTCATTATTTGATTTCTTACCACTGAACATGGCGGTGAAAGAGGCATCAGCCAAGCAACAAACAGGCACCCCACAGCTGTGGGAAGGGCTGGCAAGAGCCACACCAACATTCCCACATCCACCTCCCACCCAGGACTGGCGGCTCTGGAGCAGAACTTTCTCCTCCAACCCCTCTCCGAAACAAGACACGTGGTCCTGCCAGAAGACGTGGGACCAAAACCCAAGACCGCAGCAGTCCAGTGCTGCCACGTGAAAGCCACCTCCAGCTCTCCATGCCCACCCCACCAGGAGACCCAGCGTCCCTGAACGAGCCCCACGCCACGCCCAGGGCACTCTCTGTGCAAAGAGGAGCAATACCCACAGCACCCCACAGCCTCCCAGAGCCCACAGTAATTAAGCACCATAAACCCACAAGGAGTTACCCAGCTTAATTAGATTGAAAATTACAACTTCTATCATCTCAGCATCTTGGCATCCACCGGCTGCCTCGAGATATGCTTGCACCAACCGTGCTCGCCTGGGGTGCAGCACCAAGGACCAGCTCCTCAGCAGGCACAGGGATCAGATTTTGTTATTTCTATCTTGTTTTCAAGCCCTTTTCGATGCTAATTTGCTAATGCACACGTCAGCGGCCCCAGGTGCCTGCTCACACCCAGCCTGCTCTGGCAGCTGGAGGTTTGCCTGTGCCACCTGAAACCATCCCTGCGGGGCTTCCAGGAGAAACCCGACATTCCCGTGATTTTTAAAAAGCCACCTGTAAATACATCAAGGGTCTTTTTTTCCCTTTGAAGAGCAGCGACTCGCTGGGCCACATCCCTGAGGTGTAACGTGCTATTGTGACAGGCAGTGGCCGTGATTCAGCCCCGACACATCCTGCTCCCAGCAGCCCTGTAAGTGGGGGTTAGCACATCCTACCAGCACCTCACATGCCGTGACACTTCCAGCAGGGAGCCTGGGCCGTGACTCACGGGAAGGGCGAAGTTGGAATTGGGTGTAAGGGCTCCACCGAGGCATGGAGCCACCAAGAGAAGCCCAACCCTCCACGGGCTGCCCCTGGTCCTTCAGGGTGGGAAGTGCTTGTGGTCTGAAAGGGTTGGGCAACCCCCAAATGCGGAAAGGATGTTCTCAAGGAACATCCTGAGCTGGAAGCATGTGGTGAACGGAGACTTGTGGATGAGAGCCAAGAGAAACATCCAAAAGTCAGAATGGATGTAGGTTTCACAGAGATGTAGGTTCCCCAGAGCAGCTGGGGCTGCCCCTGGATCCCTGGCAGTGTCCAAGGCCAGGCTGGACAGGGCTTGGAGCAGCCTGGGACAGTGGAAGCTGTCCCTGCCCAGGGAACTGGATGACCCTTGAAGTCCCTTCCAACCCAAACCTTTCTGGGATTCCACGACACAGCACACATCTCCTTCCCGGAGGATCCACGGAAGCACCAAACACCTGGAGCACCCAGAGAAGGCAAAGCCACCCCAGCGGTGCCAGCACAGTGCCCGTGTGGGAGCACGAAGGGAGGGAGGTGAGGGCTGTACATCAAGGAGGACACGAAGAGGGAGGGTATCCTGCAACCTGCCCTGCACCACGCAGAGCCGGGGAGCGCAGCCAGAGGGGTGACACAGCTGACCTGCTGGATCTGCCAGAGCAGGGCCCGAAGCACCACTGGATTCCTGTGGGGAACTGAAAGTCAGTGCCACAGAAAACTGCTCAGGGAGGAGAAAACTGGTAACGAAATCTGAAGAAAAGAGAAATCGGCCGGGGTTTGGTTAAAAATGGCAACGGATGGTGGCACAGCAGGTCAGGAGCACACACCGCTGGAGGAGCTGCATCAGCACCCCAGAGCCTGCACCGTGCCACGGGCTGGGAGTCAGCACCTGCAATTGAGGGCTTGCTCTGCTCACAGTGAGGGTTTATGGACCTGTGCTGCCTTTACAGTTCTTGCAGTCCCACAGCCCATACTTGGACACGTTTAACTCGTTCCCGTGATTCCCAGGTTTCAGTCAGCTTGGAGAAGACTCTAGACACGGGCAAACCAAGGACAAAAGGAGAGCACAGCTGGAGAACGAGTCACATTTCCAGGTTGCAGGCTCTTCCCTGTAGGGTTGCTCCTCTCCAAACCCTCTGGATACCACACAGGGAAGGCAAAGAGCATAAAGCCCAAACCCTCAAAGCTTCATTAGCTTCTGAGCTAACTGATGAGTTTACCACAACCCAGACCACACATTAGAGAGTCTTCACACAAGGAAAGCCACGTGAAGCCCTTCACCCATCAAGCCTGGTCCTTCCCAGCCCTGCCACCATCTCTGGACAGGTCCCTACTCACACCTGAAGGTTCAGGCCAAGCCAAAACCCAACCCCACCCCACAAGACGTGTCCTAGAGCAGGCCAGAGGCACACAAGGCCAACTGCTTTACCACCCTCTCGAGACACAGAAAGCTTTTTTCGGTTCTGCTAAGTAGCAAATTCTTCCCTAAAGTGCTCTGCAAACATTTCAGGTGTCTGCCACAGCCTGAGGTTTCGCTGCAGTAACAGCAGTCATTTTCCTGACCTGAACTGCAGTTCACTCCGATGTTCCTTTAACCACCACCACCAAACGCCTCCGTGCACAGGAAGGGTCAAAGATCAGGCGATAGCACCGCACAAAAACACCCAACTCAGAGTTTCACCTGCATTACCTGATATTTATTACACCCGTGGCTAACTCGCAAGGTCCAGAGTCCACCTTCATGCTCAAGTGGGGCTACCCCTGTGGATTCCCTGAAGGACAGCTGTCCCAGTAAGGGTACATCACTCCTGTTTTGGACAGGGCTCCACATTAATTGGTGTGCAAATTAAAAGTCCAATGCATCCAGAGCTGCACTGCTTTACAGCAAACCGGTAAATTTAAACACTCATGCATAAAAATACAGTCAGAAAACATACACAGCCCTCCTTCTTGGTCACCAGAAGAGATACATGAGTTCACACTCAGGGTCATTATTTTCTACGCCTGATAATTGGCAGCAAGAAAGAGCAGCAGAGCAAAAATCCTCCCCTGTACATACATTCCTCAACAGCAGCCAGGCTGCCTGTAACAAATAACCTTGGATAAACTCCTTCCTCAGGGCAGGAGAGGGCAGGAAGGACTCATCCCACCCAATCCTGTAAGAACCAGCACAGCACCACCTCAGGCCCACTGCTGCTCCCATCCTTCACCCTGGAGTTAACCCAGAAAATTGCTGCAACTCGGGCTTGCCTGCACTGGGATTTCCACACCACAGTCTCGCAGCCTGGGAGCAGAATCAGGGCAGGAATTCTCAGAAACAGGGTTTTTTTAAAAGAGCAAGCTGATTAATCCCATCCAGCAAGAGGGCACACAGCTGGGATCTGGCTAATTCCCCCTGCTGGAGCCCAGCACCTGCACTGAGCTCCGCGCTCCTTGGCTCTCGTCTGACCCAAGCACAGGGGCTATTAAATGCACAGCTGAGATGAAAAATTGCACAGACAGAGGAGGAAATGGGGTTATTTTGGCAGCACAAAGCCCCTGGAGCAGCGTGCCCCGCGGTGCGACGTGCACCCACCCGGTGCCAGGAGAGCACGGGGTGAATCCCGGCCATCCCCTGCCTGTCGAGGGAGGGAAATGCCCCCCACGCCACAACCTCTCACCTCCCCTGGATCCACCCAAGGCCCAGACCTGGTGGACTGGAGGATATCTGAGCCTTGGGCTTGGCTCTGCCACCGCGGGGAAGCCGAGGGGGCCCCGAGCGGCTGCGGCGCTGGCCATGCCCTTGGCACGGTCCCCAGCTGCAGAGAGCTGGCTGGAGCAATCAGAGTTTACATTTCAATGATTTTCTCTCTGCCACTGCAGCTCATATAATGAGGCAGGATCAGGAGGAGCCCGGGGATGCCGACGGACCCGGCTCCTTCAGAGAGACAGCCCCGTCCTTAAATAAAAACCCCAGCGTGGCCCCCAAGCTGTCCCTGCCCTTTGTGGCATGGCCCAGACACGTCTTCACAATCTAAAATGAAGAAGGAAGAAAGACAAAAACCTTCAGCTATAACCTGCTTTTCCCAACAGGAGCTGCAACGGCAGCAGCAGGAGCTCAGGAGCTCTGCAGCATCCCGTGGATGTCCTGGGACTGACCCCAAACACCCCCCGTCCTCAACACTCATTCCCAGAAATTCATTCCACACAATCCACGAAAATCTCCTCTCTCCTTCCCAGCTGCTCCTCAGCCCCAAACCAGCTCACAGGCACACGCTAAGGATGAACCCTCCCCGAGCTTTGCAGGATAAATAATTTTCTGAAGGTTTTATGCCAGAAGGTTTATGCCAATTCATTGACTCAATCAGTGTGTGATCACACTGGCAGCATTTATGCACTTCTGAAAAGTTTCTTCCCAGGGTCAGAAACCACCAATTCATTCCAGCTATTTCATTTAATACTACTTTAAGCGAAAACCAGAGAGTTTTCTATACCCAACACCAGCCATTAGGAGAGGATTTTTTTTTTTTAATGCATCAAGCTCCATAGTCTGTAAGAAAATACTTGGCAAATAGCAGCCACTTTGCACAATGAGAGGGTGTAGTGGTTCACGTTCACTAAGTTCTGGTCTTAGTACTTACTTTTTCTGTGGGAGAGAGACTAGGAGAAAAACAAAGCAGGCTCAACCTTAAAATTAACAAATAGGTTTATTACTATACACTAAAAGCATAGAAAAAAGAAAGTTGGAAAAAACCTAAAACAGAATGAGACGTCAAAAACACTCTTCCCTCTCCTTACAAACTGTTCGTTTTCTTACAAAACAGCATAAAGAGACAAAACTTGTAATTTTCAGTCAGTTTCACTATCTGACAATAGTCTTTCACCAATTCTTTAGGGGAAGAGTCTCTTCTAGAGTCATGGATCCCACTGACAACTTAGAACAGTTCTCTTGTGGGTTTTAAACTGTCACAAAAACAACCGCCCGGAGAAACCTGCCTTTGTGACCCTCCCAGGAGCAGGTTCCCAAGCTGCTTATGGGTCATGGGTCTTAGACTTTTGCATACTGGGGTGTCACTTTTTAAAGATGAATAACTGCAAAGCAAAGGATTCTTCACCTCAAAGTACAGAGATATCTTCTCACTTCTTCACTGGCGCAGGGGGCTTCTCATCTTTATCTCTGTTCAAGCATCTTATAGGATATTACTTAGTCCATCACAAACACCTTTGCTCAAATCCACACACAAATTAAAACAATCATCTCCCCAAATGCATATCTTTCCCACGATTTAAAGGAATGATCTAAATATAGAGTTCATTTCCATGGCTCAAATAAGAATGGAACAACCAACTCTTCAACCCTCTGTCCCAATAGTCTTTTCACTCTTGCTACTGACTTCATGCTGTTGTTCTTTATGTTCACTCTGTCCTTTCTTACTCTCTCAAAGAAGGGCCAAGCTCTGGAAGCTTCATGCTGCCAAGGAAGAGTTAAATCTGCTCGGAGTCTTTGTTTCTCTCTCTGTATCTCCTGGTGTTAGATGTTCAGGCTGCGCTGGTGCGGGAGGAAGAACTCTCACAGAAACATCAGAGATCAGAGCACCCGGGCAGTCCGGAATCACAAAAAACAACAGGCAGGATCATAAATGCCTTCTCAGCCCACCCCTCGGTGTAAATCGGGGTGGCCTCGGCCCAAATGGTGCCCATGGCTCTTATCAGGGCCCGGCAGAGATCCCTCTCTGCTCCAGAGAAGTCTGAAGAAAGCAGCTGTTGCAAAGCAGCAACCTCTCGTTTCCCCCCCTTCACCCGGGGGCTGATGGAATCCGGCCAGGCCCCAGGCCAGCTCCCCTCCAAAAGGAGGGACCAGCAGGCCCAGCCCAATGTTACCTGTCTCTCTCTGGCCAAAGGAAAGAAGAAAAAAGACCCACCTACAGGAAATTCACAGGATTTTAGATGGTACTTCCCAAAGTCGCAGCTAACAATTTTCAGTGGTCAGAACAGATACCAATATTCCAACTAACTCTCTGATAGGTCCCTGTCTTTTCAAAAGCAATTCCCAGGTCCTGACCTGGAAAATTATTCTACACTCTTCTATAACTAAAAAACCAAACTGTACTAACCCAGGACAGAGGGGAAAAAAAATAATATGAAAAATAAATACCTTGGTTTCTTATTTACCCAGAGCTTGCAAACCTTCTGAAGAGCATATCTCGAGCTGCACAGCAGCCCGGGAGCAAAAAGACACAGATCATTGCCTAGCCTGGCAGAAGCACTGTTTTGCATGAGGTTCAGAGGCTATACTTACAAGGACAATTAACATATTTTAAGAAGCACCTTTGAGAGAGCAGAACATCAGAAGCCAAAGCAATTACAGTTGTTTTTGTCATAGGAAGAGCTTCACCTTACAACACAACAAAGGTCAGCCATACAAACAACGCTAATTTCTGGTTTAGTGCTTCTGGGGATGGCACCTGCCACGGGATGTCCTCGTCCATCCCTCCTGCCCAGCGCCCAGCCCAGGGCACAGAGCATCCCGTTATCCCACGGCAGGGTCACGCTGGCACCTGCACAGGCTCACGAGCTGCCTTTTCCTGGTGAAGAGGATTTGACAACCCCCCCCCTGCCCAGCAGAACACAGTTTTCCTGGGCAGGGCTGCACCAGGCACATCAGGGATGTGGCAGGAGCAGGGCCAGCACGAGCAGCCTTAGAAAGATGCTTCTTGGGCAATGCACAGATTAGGAAAATTTCTTCTAGCTCTCCATCTGGAACAGGCTGTTGCAGGCTGGAATCCTTGAAAGCACCACCTGCCCTATTCCTCTTGCACAGGCTGGTGCCAGCGGCTCCAGGACCGGGTCTGCATCCTCTGCCACAGAACTCCTTTTCTGCTGGGACGTGCACTAAACTCCTGTTTGACGCTGCCACAAAACGAAATCCACAGCCAGATAATCCCTGAGTCCCCAGCTGAAGCAGTGGGAGCGAGAAGAGAGAATGATCTCTCCATAACTATTTACCAAAGTGGAGTCCTACGTGCTTGAAGGTTGAGACAGTTTTGGAACGGCTCTCATGCTCATAATTAGGCAGAGCTATTAATTAACCTGCCTGATGGGGGCTATTAAACACCAGTCAGCCCTGATCTGGAAGGGGCATGGCGAGGCATCCCTTCCAGCAGAAGCCCACAGCTGCTGGTGCTCCCAGGATGGGCTCCTCTCCCACCTAAGCGCTCCCCAGGCCACTCAAACACATCAAATTCATCAGCACGGTGACCAAGAAAACCAAGAAAATTACTGCGTGTCCCCACAAGGCCCCGGAAAACCTTCTGCAAGCACCACACAGAAGTTAAGGGCCCTCCACACAACACATACCAGTTCAGCAGGAAGGAGACCTGAGAATTCCCACCTGGATGCTCAAAGGCAGCTCCTCAGCAGTTTCTCTCACCCCGGTTCCAGCAGGAGGAGGCATGACTCAGAGGACAGCGCAGTTGTGGCTGTGCTAGCACACACATTTAGCACGCATTGTGGGATCAGTAGGCTCTCAGCAAGACAGCGGTACTGACTGCGGATCATTCTGCTCTGCTCCCCCCAAAAGCAGCCTCACCGCCCAGCACAGACCCCGGGGGCCTCACCCCTGCCCCTGGGCAGTCAGCTCCTGCACAGAGCTGATGTGCAGGGGGGCACCAGGACCTTCCCCAGCGCCAGAGACCAAGGCAAACACATCCCCTTCTCCTCGGGGACCGCCGCAGCCGCCGGCACCGCCAGGCTCAGCACCTCCGGGCTGTCGGGCTTATTTCAGGTTTTAAGCTTTCTTTGATCTTTTTCTTGTACTCTCAAAGTCGCAGGAAACATTTTTCCTGCTGCTTCAAAGGCCGGAGCTGGCAGAGAGGCCCCGTGCAGCAGACAGCCCAGCAGGACAGTCCTAAATCTCACCGTGACTCAGCTGCACAGACAGCCCATGTGGGCTGCAGCCCCTGGCCCCACCACCTGAAAAAACAGCCGCATCCCCAGAACGTTCCTGCAAAACTGACAGGCAACAGCAGAAGGGCCGTCGCTGAAACACCTGCTCTCACCGAGAAACTTTGTTGTTATTAAAAATAAACCTAGAGTTAACAACACGCACGGGCTGCCACCAAACCCCCGTCACTTCCTCTATCAGAAAGTCCCTATACGGCAACAGGATCCCAAGCAACGCCCCAGGAGGCAGCTGACTCCTGTTCAACAGGAATATAAACCGAGGCAGCATAAAGAAGACAACACAGGTGAACTACCTGCTCATCACGTTAAAAAATCAATTAACCAGGCTGATTTAATCAGCCCATCAACAGGGATAATGCAGCACTGGGAGCCAGCCTCCCTCGTCCCCAGGGATGTTTCCATCACATCCATGCACTCTTCCTAAGAGATGCTGCGGTCGGCACCTCAGAGCCGTTCAGCCACAGCTTTACTTCTGCTCCTCTCCGGGTTTTCCAAGGGAAAAAGGTTCTCCAAACTTTGCTTTCAAAGTGCTCCCGAGAAGGACGGAGGTCACCCCACTCACAGACAGCCCAGGTCACCCCAGCGGGGCTTCTGCAATCCCAACACGTTCCAAGGAGGAGCCGCCAGATCCAGCATCCCTCCTGCATCCCTTTGAGAGCGACAGCCAAAGAAAAAGATGCGTGGCGACCCCCGACATTACATAAAAATATCTGTTGGCAAAATGAGTTACAGAAGCAGAAATCTGCGGCAGAGTTGAGCCCGGGAGGGGACAGAAAGCAATTCCTGGTGCCAATCCGGCAGCACCTCCATGAGCTGACCACAACCACAGGAAGAACCCGAACCACTAAAACTCTCATTGTGACAAGGGATGATGCTGACACTCTTTACGCAGCAAAGCCTTTCCTGAAGCCAAGCGCTGCTCCCGGCGAGCCCTGGCCCGGCGTTATCGATGGCTTTGACAGAGCACATTCCCCGGATCGCGAGCAGCTCCGGGAAGGCGCAGAGCGCAGCGAGGGGGCTCTCTCCACGCCAGAGCGAGCTCCGAACCAGGCGGATCTCGCACCGCCTGCGAGGAGCTCTTTCATCGGGACAAGTCAATCGGCAAAGATCTCTCTGGACACAAGCCTCTCCCTGGGAAGAGGAGCGGAAAGCTCCGAACTGTGTGGGAGGCATCCACAGCCTAGGGCTGGCCAAGGGTTGGGAATTCCTAAGTATCCCGCAGCCAAAATAAAAAAAAAAAATTAAAAAAAAAATTTAACCAGAGTGGAAACGGTGATTTTTCTAGTGCAGACCGCAGGCTCTGCTTTAAAAAGCGCACCTGAGCCTCCAACTACCATCACGATCACTTTTTGAGAGTAAACCTTCCCTCTGGGAGGCGTCGGGCCCGTCGGGGCGCGGTGCCCAGCCAGGCCACCAGCCATGTCACCTTCCCTGGCTGCCATGAGGAAGCGGGCGCGTCCCATCGCGCCCCTGCCAAGGGATCACATCCAGGAGTTGTGGAACAAAAAGGACTCGGGAAACCGGACACCTCGAAAGCCTTTCGCTGAGTTACGGCACTTTGCGATTCTGCGATTTTAAGGACCGCATCTTCCTCCCCCCTCCACCCCCGTGGTTTAGGAACACCCGAGGGAAGAATTATTCCAGGGGGATCTGGGGAAGGCTGAGACCGTTTTGGCCGCGCAGGTGAAGAAGCGCACGGAGGGCGAGGCCACCGCCGCCACCACCGCCACCCACACGGGCGAAGTTCACGCTCCCAGCGCAGAGAACCGGGGTGGGTGAAACGCCGGGGAACCGGGAGGGGACCTGGAGGGGATCGGGAGGGGACCGGGACCCCGCGGGGGGACGCCGGGGGTGCCCCCTCCGCATCCCGCGCACCTGCGGCCGCCGTCCCGGCGGGTGCGGGAAAGTTGCGGGGCCCCTCCAGGACCGGGAAGCAGCCCCCCCCGGGAGGACAGGCGGGACACGGAGAGGCACCCGCAAAGCCCCCCGCGCCCCCTTCCCCGCTCACCTTGGTGTAGAGCTGCGTGGCGGACATGTCCGGGGCGGGCGGCGCTAGGCGCGGGGCATGGGGGCGGCGGACGGCCGGACAGACCGCCGCACGGACGCACGGACACACCGGCACTCCGACCTTTACACCCGCCTCGGCCGGCCGGGCGCGGGCACGGGAAGCGAAGGGAGCGGCGGCGGCAGGAGGAGGAGGAGAAGAAGGAGGAGGAGGAGGAGGCAGCGCCGCTCCGCCTCCGCCGCGCCCCGCTCAGGTATGGGGAGGCTCGGCTCTCTTCGGTTCCCTTCGGCTCGGCTTTTATTATTATTTCTTTTTCTGAAAAACGGTAATTTTAATAAGTTTTGTTTGTTTGTTTGTTTGTTTTCCTTCCCGGCCGCTTCCCCCGCGGTCCTCAGCATCCCGCCCGGCTCCGGCGCCCCCCGGGCAGGGTCCCCCGGCAGCGTAGGTTGGTGCTGCGTTTGGGAGTTTGTTTGTTTGTTTGTTTTCTTTTATCCATCTTCCTTTCCCACAGAAGAGGAGCAATTAAGCCCCGTGCAGGTGCCCCTTGGTGGTTTTCGGGTCTTGCATCCCCCGCCGGCCTCTGGGGATCACCCACCTTTTGGGGAGTGAGGGGCGGCATTACTGGGGTGACCTTTGCCAGGACGCGCCTCGTCCCCGGGATGAGAGCACTGCCCTGGCGAACCCACTGGAAATCCACTCAAGAAATGTGCCAGGGATAGTTTTTTCTCTGTCTTTTGCCTGCAGGTGGGTTTGGGGTCCCCCCAGCACCGCTGCTCCTGGGCGCTGCTTGCGTGTCACTCCTACGCCGATGGCAGGAATTGCAACTTCCACAGCAACAGCCAAAAATTGATCCCAGCCTGTCAAATCTGTGGCCATGCTGCTTCCCACGGGAGCACCCTGTTCTGCAATTCATGCTTATACGGCACTTTCAGAGCCTGAGAGGGAGAACGAAATGCAAAGTATTCCTGATTAACCACTTCTGCTATTCTTTATCATTCAAGGTATTTTGCATATTAACTGAGCAGGCAGAAACCACACTCAGCGGATCCTGTTCTCTGTCTCTGGAGTTGTTTACTCCGTCACTGGGATCCCTCCTCCAGTGGTTTCAGGCTGTGACACTCACAGGGCACCCGCAGACTTTCCTCAAAGTGATCACTGGTGGCATCTCACACTCTCTTTCTTGTCCCCTGAGGGATAAAACTCTCCCTCTTTGTCGTATTTTCCCTCTTCCACCCCAGAGCCTGGCAACGAGCAGTGCTGATTTGGTGGAAAGACAGCCAGCATTGCAGATACCTCTCTTTTCCAGCTCTGATATCCTTGATGAATAAAAAAAAAAAAAAAAAAAAAAAAATTGCAGGTGGCTCTGGGGGATGTCTGGGAAGGAGGAGAGAAGGGGAGAAAAAAAAAAAAAAATGCACCATGTCTAGAAATCACCCTGGGAAAATTTGACAGGGTAATCTCTGCAAAGCCTCCAAGAGAGCTTTGTCAGGCAAACAAAACTTGCTCCTCTCATTTCATTAAATCAACTGCAGAAACAAAACGTGGAGCACTGGTGCAATTAGAAGCAAAGCTTTCCGTGAAGCTGGGGTAGCAGTGATAGCCCCGAGGCAAAGCACAGCCATTCCCGTGAAACACCAGCTGGTGCCACGTGTGATTCTCCATTTATCCAAAACTTTAATTAAACTCAGAAACTAAAATCCCCAAAACACATACAGAATCCCTGAAGTACATCCTAACTGCTGAGTTTCTGGAATTTGTCCCCTCCAGGAGATAGAAGCTTCTTTCCATTTGGGAATCAAAACTTGTGTTGATCAAATTTAACAAACAGGGGCTCTAAAATAGCAGTTTACGGTACCCCTTCTCGCATTCACATGGGAGGGACCTTGAGGTAAAAATTAAGTAAACACCAGGCGTTTTTCCCCTTGAAGCACAGCCAGTGGATTCTTTACAAGGACAGGATGGGTCAGAGCTCATTTTAAGGCCCCAGCCTTGTCCCTGTATTGTAATGACACGTGGAGACCCCAGGATCAGATGGATGGAAGGACGTGTGATGGCACAGGCCAGTGAGGAGCATCAATTCTGACAGCTCTAAATGTCATCACAGCATAGCTGGCTGTTGCTAAATACAACCCCAGGTCCTGAATTTTTGCATGCAAAGATGTCCCAAAGACCTCAAATCTGGATTTCACTCCTCCTGCGCCACACAGAAGTCACCACATCTGGACAGAGTCCCAGGGTCTGGCAGAGTCGTTGTACCGTGGGCATGGTGGCACCGGCTGTTTCTGCAGCAAGGGTTCCTACCTGGGTTACAGTAATGATAAATTATACCAGGTGATAAAGCAATGAATAATTCATATTCCTGCAAATAGAACTGATTCTGTCCAAAGCCCTGCAGCCCAGCCCCAGGGAGCAGGGACCAAGCCAGCACCATGCCACAGGGTGCTGGGAACCACTCCAGAGATCATCATCTTCTTTCTGTGGCCAGAAACGTCCCTATGGGAAGCCCTGGGGTCAGTGTAACTGCCCTTGCAAGCAGATGGGTGCATGTAGAGAAGTCCTAAAGCCTTGGGAGATGCTGAGGATTCAAGCCCTGGAGTGAGTCTGGGATGATGTGATCAGGGACTGGCATTCCCAGCCCTGCCACAGGCAAGTCACCCGCGAGCTCTGCTCTTCCTCTGTCACCACGACAAATTTAACTTAAAAACACGGGGAAGAACATTTTTGCAAAGCTCTGGTACGTGTCTAAGTGGAAAAGGCTGTAACTTCCAGGTTTCTAAATGCCAGTGTCTCTGTCCCTGCGTGGCTCAGAGCCCTGGTGCAGGGCAAGCTCAAGCCTAAGCCGGGCCGCTTCCCTCACCGGCGCTGTCCCTGCACTCGCTCGGGGTTTAACAGCTGGTTTGCCTGCAGGGTTGCTCACCGGGGCAGGAAATGCCACAGGATTTCGGGAGCAGCAGCTGCGGAGGCTCCTGGCACCTGCAAGCCACAATTCCAGATGCGTTTGGCTCGTTACTGCCTGGTCACCTGTAAGTCAGAAGTGTAATGTGAGCGCTGGCCCAAGGCAGGCAAAGAAAGGCACGACCACGTTCTGCTCGGTGCCCTATTTGCCACCTTACTGCGAGGAGATCCAGGGAGCTGGAAGAAGATGGAATGTTCCATCCAAAGAGCTGGAAGAAGATGGGAATCAGCAGGATTAAGGAAACCTTTCAGTCTTGCCAGAGAAAATCATTCTTATTGCATCTCTCATCTGTTAGGGGCAGGAAGAAGGGGCCTCTCCGTGCGGCTCTCCAGTTCTCCTGGACCAACCTGGATCCTAAAAAGCACTTGGCAGCAAAGGGTTCAGCCCCAGCAACTTGTTCATCCAGCAACAGTTTTCTCTCAGAAGAGTTTAGTTGCCCGTTATCCCATGGGAATTCGCTCCTGCTGACTGCAAACTTCTTCCAGTCTAATCTTTTAATCTTCTGCAGACCTCATGTCCATTGCAGAGGAAATTTGCCTCCAGGAGCAGGAGCTCAGATGCTCTATAAATGTTTGATAGCTCTGACCACCTCTTCTGAGTTATTATTTTATTTAAAAAGGAGATTTATTATGGTTCTGGATGACTTGAATTCACAAAGCTCGCCAATGTGGTATTTTTTTTTTATCTCTCATATCGGGTGTACCCAACAAATGTCACAGCCTTTAATAACATGCTTTAATTAATCCTGGAATTCTGAATGTGCTATTATCTTCATTTTTCAAAGAGAGGTCACAATAGTAAAGGAAAATCTACATTGCTTGCACGGGCTACTCCAAGAGTCTGCGGCAGACCAGGAAATTAATCTCTTAATCATTCTGCCAATTTGACTTGGTGGTGAGAGCACAGACCTATGACTACCTCAGCTCTCTGCACTGATGAAACTATTTCCTTTATCTGGGATGGCCTTTCCCACCTGCAAAACAGGAAAACAGGAGCAGCTCTGATGTCTCCTGTGTAGCTTTGGAGATGGCTGCTGAAAAGCAGCGTGTAAGGGCTCGGCATCCTGGCTACCAGCCTACCTCTCCCAACCTTCTTGGAAGCTTCTTTCCTCAGTGTCTGCAGGACAACCTGCTTGGATCCAAAGAATCCAAGGAACAAGCCATGAGAGGCACTGCTCTGGTCGGTCTGGTTCCCTGTTGGGATGGAAATAGTTCCAGTGGACTCGTCTTCTCTCCCATCTGGTGACTCAGGAAGTTTTGTCTGTAAGCAACAATAAAATCCCACCACACTCCTTTTCTCCTCAGCAGGGCCGGCTTCTTCCACCATTTACACCCAGAAATAGCTGGGTTGCTGGAAGCCCAGATGAATACATCTCCACCTGGCCTTTTTCTCCACAGGGCACAAAAAAGCGTTTGTCAACCTGGTATCTTCTTCAAACCAAGAGGACACAACTTTGCGGGGTGTTTATTCCTGATTTGTTCCAAGATGCCTGAGGCCGGGGCTCCTGAGCTCTGATCCCAGCTATTTCAGCTCCTCTGTGCATTCATTCATGTTCTCACATAACAGAAGCACAACCTGGTTTGTCACATGCTGAAAAGGAGGGTGGGGGGACAAAAATGGCAGAGCAAGTGGTTAGTGAAAGGTGGAAGTTTTGGAAGAAAAGAGTGAAAAAGCAGGAGCTGGAGGAAAGATGGCAGAAGCTGAAAAGCTGAAGGAGAGAGAAACAGCTGCAGATAAGCAAAGACTCATATGGAAAATGAAGAAAAGAACATAAAACATTTCCAAGTTCCACAAAATCTGTAAGTAAGAAAGGATGAGAGGTTTTCCATGGATTCTTCACTTCTCTCCTCTGAATAGGACAGAGGAAAAACCAATGAAAGACATAGCAAGGAGCTGGTCAAGGGCAGCACCCTGGGGAGCAGCTGGGTCACTCCTACCCATGCTCTGCCTGCATTAGGGGCAGGCTGGCTCCTGGCATGGGAGCAGAGAGGCCAGCGAGGTGTCCCTGCTCCCCACTGCCAGAACCCACCAACGCCTTCCCTGGGGACGTCCAGACAGCTTCTGTGCTGCTGGCTTGGAATGGTGGTGGTGCTCCGGCCCCACATTCCATGTGCTCCGAGTGCGGTGATCCAAAGAAGCCCAGAGAGGCAGAGGTGCCGTGAAAACTACAGAGAATAAACTCTTTTACAAGACACCTCTAACTTCAGCCCTGCACACTAAATTCTGCCCAAGCGGAGCACTCACAGACTTGGGACTCCAGTATTTCACAGATCGTTCAACAACTACTAGAATCTATGCAAGAGAATATTGGCTTTTTAATGTTCACTCCACAGTAAAATATATTCAAAGTTTTATACTTGGTATCTACATACAAAGAAAATAATTTTGCAAACATTTTCAGTTTGAAAGGCATTTTAATAAAGGTTTGCTGAAAGTTTTCTACAAATGTTCTTTGTGGAAATTTAAAAGAATCCCTGTGCATTGTTCATGTCATAATAATACACTATTATATCGTAGAGGGCAGACAGTATTCTTAAATTAAAATGTCAAGCACTTTGGATTGGATCAGATTTGTTAAAAATAAACTTTAAAATACTACTTTTCTTGTAATTTTCAATTAAATGTTTTAAGTATCACAGTGGAGAGGGTTCTTCCAACTCAAGTCAGGTAAAAGCATCCTAAGAAAATGTTTTAAAGGCAACGGAGTGAGCTAAAATTCCATGGTGAGTGATGCCCTTAAGAGTCAGGCATTAGTGCTTTTTTCGTGGTGGGGGGCTTTACTACAGACTCGTTGGGCATTGACAGAATGGACTGTACCCTTTCTTGGTACTTTCTCTCTGCTTCCATATTTGATTCATGTTCTTTCTTCCTCTGCTCTTCCTCGGCTTTTTGGAGCAACTGTTGATGGGCAATTTGAGATGTGAGCTGGTCTCTGTATTCTTTGGCCTTCTGTGCTTTTCTGGAAATGGCAATGAATAGGTTATTTAAGCAGTGTGGGTAAAAAGAATAATTATTATTATGTAATCTGTTAGCGTTTGAGCTTAGACTAAAGAAGCATTCAAAGTTCCTTTTAGCAGTTAAGAATAACTGCCACTATTAACCAAATGCTACATGCTAACCTAATGTTCTTCAGAGAATTAACTGCGTTCTGTTGTAGCCTATAAAGCAGGCTGTAAAACTGGTGCTGGAACAGAAAGAGGGAAAGAACAACTCCCTGTAATCAGTGCTCCTTGCCCCCTGCTCCTCACAGCCGTGGTGAGAGGATAGAGCATGAGGGTGCTGGGTCTCAGTCTGTGCCTGGCTCGGGCTCAGTGCTGCTGCTGCCGCTGACACCCATCCTTCACCCTCCTTCCGAGAAGAACGAGTCCCTGCTGCACTGATATTCCTGGAAGTGGCTGTCAGAAGAAATCAATCTTCCGTTCCACCTCAGGACTCATGTACTGCTTTCACTACCCTCTGGAGAAGCAGAGGAGGTCTTACGTGTTCAGGCCCTTCTGGAGCAGGAATCACACAGACAACTCAAACGCCAGCACAGTCAGGACTTGTGCACTAACTCAAGAGAGCTGAGGCACAAACCTTTCCTGACACTGCCCAGTGCCGTCTCTGCTAAGTGGAGCATTTCCCAGCTGGAGCCCAGCGTGTTTCCTTCACAAGGGTGACATTTCTGCCACAGCCAGGAGACTGTTCCCAGTAAAGCCTTCAGAGAACACAACAGACACCTGCTCGGGAAGGAGCCACTCGTATCTCAGGGACAGAGTGGAGAGAGGGCAGGAGTACAAAAGAGGGGTAAGTGGGATAAGGCCCTTTGCCCAAGGCTTTGCATGACACCCAGAGGAACATTCCAGCTACTGCGCGTAAGGATCCGCTCATCCAGAGGCGCTGTGAGGCACGGAGAGCCCCGTGCAGCCGGGTTACGTGCTGCAGCCTGTGTTTTGGTAGCTGACAGAGGACTGTTCAAGGGATGTCTGTGGGTGGAGTTTAGCAATAAGCCCGGACACACTTGTTCTCCTGGGGCAGGAACGAAGAAACCTTTCATTAACCCTCCTCCCCCGACTTCTGCCGCTCGTAACAACAGCTCAAAGCATGAGGGGATGTGTTTAGGAAATACGATTGAGGTAAGGCACGTGATGATCCAAAAAGACCAGCGCAAGCATATGTGCCACTATTTGCTGAGGTCAGAATTAATCCCTTAATACCAGCTGCAGTATTACAAGTCTGCTGTTGGGCAGTTTGGAACTGATAAAGGTGCGTGGTGGGAAAGCCTCTCCAAATAGAAGGAAGTCCACCCAGTGTTCTAGAGTTATCAGAAAAAAAGAAACAGCTCGCTCACAAGTTTAAAAGATTGATCTGCAAAAAATGAACTGATGACCTAGAAGAAAAATACCTTATACGTTTTTCTTCTTCTTCACGTTCAAATTCTCTGACTGCTTCAGCGATTGCCTTCTTCTCTTTAGCAATCTCCGTTTTCTTCTCTGCTATTTTCTGCACTAGAAAACAAAAGCAAAAATCCATTTAGAAGGTAACAGCTTTGCTGATCTTGAAGGGACAGTGAGGCTGCATTTGGGCTAAGGTAGCCTGAATAGCAAGCTCGAGTTTTGTTACTTGTGAAACACAAACAGCAGCAAGTGTATTCTCAGCTTATTTGTTTCTCATCCACTCAGAACTGTGAAGTTTTCACATTCAGGACCTCATGTTAATATAATTAATAACAATGACTGTCTGCCCACACAATCCTTACTTGACTAGGCTTTGCTCTGGCGATGGCAATGGGGAATTAGTGTGTGTTTTGGGAGCAGGTTCAGGGCGGGTCACGTTGTCCACTCTATCACACAGTGTGTGCTGGGCCAGATGCTGTTCCCAGCGGCTTGCTCTTGTACTGCCTTCTGCCCAGACGTGCATTCACTTACACTTCTCCTCCATCTGCGACTGCCTCGTGTTCATGACATCTCTCAGCAGCTGAAATCGAGCCTCCCTCTCTTGTTTCATTTTCTCAACCCTCTCGGCCCAAGCCCGATCCCGCTCTTCCTTGAAGATCTCCTCGTCTTCTCTTTCTTGCTCCTTCTCCCTCCTCAGCTGTTCAGCCAGATGATCCAGGTAAGTAAGTTGCTCCTGCAACAGTGCTTGCTGCAAACACACAGACATTTGCAGAGCTTAGTAAATTAGTTCAAAAAAGCTTTTCAAAGCCTGAAGAAAAGTGGTGGATCACAGCCAGTGTGGGAGATGGGAGCCCAGAGCTCCATTCCAAAATCTGCCATGGGAGACAACTGCTCAGAATCCTCTACCTGGACAGACAACAGGACAAATACAGAGTGAGCCCTTTCCCACAGCAGCTCAGCTGCCTACAACACACCCATTTTACAGATTTCCTACAGCTACTCCAGTAGCTCCAGTAGCTACATCTCCAGGCTACTCCAGTATCACCTGCATTAAATATAACAATATATCACGTCCTGTAATTCTGCAGCGAGGTGTAACACTGAGTTGATGCAACTTTCCTAACCTACATGAGCTTCTAAACACCTCACTCCTGTAGCCTAAATACCCTGAGACTCATTTGACTGCTGAAATTGGACAATCTACTTGTTTTAACTTCAGGAAATGACAGACACATCCATTGGTTCATGGCATCTCCAAGAAATAAAACATCAGAGTTTGCATCTATCTGTATATAGTTTTTAAATATTTTAAAGTTTTTTAGTTTTCATTAATTACAGTAAGTTAAATATTTCCTTTCTTCTGCAGTTACAAATATTTACTGCATCAGGTCCATAAAACTAAAAATAGTTTTCCAGCCTCTCTTATGCCCATTCAGTGTAAGGATGATAAAGCTCAATGAAATCAGCACAGAGGGACAAAATTCCAGGATTTCCCAAGAGCCCCCACTTCATTTATCCAGCCTGGTAGCCTTGCTGATAGCAAAGCAGGCTTTAAAGTGCTGTGTTTTTAACAGTTGATGGGCTTCTGCAGAGGTGCAAAGTGCTGGCAGGAGGAGAGGCAACAGGTTGTTCATAAAAGAATTATCTCGTTCAGGGAGAAGCGCTGGTGTCTGTTCTCTCTTACCCTGCACAGTTCACAGGCCCACAGAACTAGTCTAGATGAGGTATTGCCCCACAATTTCACTACAAAACACCTTACTTTTTTTTTAATTATCTCTGCATATTCCCTGTTGGGGTCCTGAAAATCTTTTTCCAAGATTGTCTTCTCTTCAGCAAGCTGCAATTTTTTTTCTGCATCGAGATGCTTCTTCTTGTCCTGCACTGCTTTGAGCAACATCTCCCTGCATTCCTTCTGCTGATGTCGCTTCTTCCTCTCAAGCTCTTCATTTTCTTTTCTAAGCCGGTGCATCTCTTCTTCCTACAAGGATAAAAGTAGCCAGCTCGTAAAATAACTTCAAACTAAGTGGTGGTTAGAGTTTGTTTATTGGTACATTGAAGAGCAAAGCCTCGCTGGCAACACAGAATTGCTGTAATCCACTAGACCTGGTAAAGCCTGAACATTTTAGCATATCATTCATTAGAATTCAGCATTTTTATCTATAATTATCACATGCACTTCAATACAAAAACTGTATTGTGCCTGGTGTTTTCCAACTGTTTCAGGCAGACAGACAGAGCCATCTCTTTAGGGAAATTAGTATCGTGCAGCACATTTGATCTATATCCAAGTGTTCATAAGCACTGACAAATAACAGGGCCACATGTTCCTGCTGTTTCTGTAGATGTTATCTGTCCTGTGCCTGTGTTGGGTGTTCAGAGCACTGCATCTCTGCTGGTCATAAGGCTGCAACAAGTCAGTGATTGGGTTCTTGTATTCTGATGGGCAGTTACTAAGCTTCCATGGTTTTAAATCAACCCACTTCATATTGGAAAGAACTTTGTATTTCACTTTATGCTGGAAAAATGTACAGTGAAACTGAGTTCTTAAAAAAGAAGCAGTGACGAATCAGAAATGCATATTTGAGATCAAACAGGTATTTCTATATTGAAGATTATTTAGCCCCCCCAAAAAATCAAAAGTAGCATCATTAAGTAATTTATAAGCATAATTTCTGGACATCTTGCAATTGTACAAAGTGTACAAGCACAGCTGCACTGAAACATAGTCATAACAGAGTATGTGACCATCATTAGCATTGTATTATCTCAGAAAACATGATTCAGCTGTCTCGAAGGCACACAGGTTTTTGTTAACCTGTTTTTAAATTAAATGTCTCTTTTGTAATGTGAATGAGTCCTTCAAAATGCCTCAGCAGGTTCGTCATACACAGCATGTCTAATCTTCCCCGTATGGAAGCAGAAGGTGTACTCCCTAAAGAACATCCCTTTTTATGCTGGACATAAAGCACCCACGGGTTCTTGCAGTATTTCAGAGCCAAAACTGACTTTGTATCTGCCTGAACTGTCAAATTCACTTCCAGAAGGTGGTAAAACAGCTTTTACACTCAGTATTTATATAATTTGAGGAATAGAATTAGTAATCCAAAGAGCTTTGAACAGCAAAGGTGGAAAGAAAGGAGAAATAGTTAGCAGTCTGCTGTGCAAGTTAGCACATGTCTTTGAATGAATTCTGACATCAGTGAGGCTGTGTGAGAGCAGCCAAGGATGGAATCCATGAAAGTTTACTCACTGGGGTAACACAATGTCGCAAATGTACAAAGAAGTGGCTACCAAGCACCCTTCTGCAAACCAGGAGCAAAGTGCTGCGGCAGAAACTCATCAAACTACAGTCAGGATAACACCAAGTCAATCACTTTCCAATAAGAAATAAGACAAAGGAGAAAGGCAGCTAATATAGGTAATGTGGCCAAAGCAAAAATTGCTGTCTCTGCTTTGTCATCTACTTCTGAGATAATCCTGGTGCACACATGCGGTCTACCATGCCAAAGGTGTGAGTTTTCCTTCACTAAATATCCTATTTTCATTGCAACAACCAGGAGAAACCTTTATGAAACCTTTAAGAAACACTTAGCTGTCCATTCATCCAGATGAAACTCCTGGACATTAGGGGCTACCAGTCTGCAACAGAAAACTTGTAACAAGGCCATCTGCCACATCCCTCTTCTGCTGAGAACGGATTACATCCCATTTTCCATACAGAAACCCTCCTTCAAAGAAAGTTGTTTTGTTTGGTTGGTTTTTTTTCAGAGACTCAACCACTTCACCAGAAATGTATCTCCTTGACAGAGCCCCAGGCTGCTGTCTCCAGGGGAAGACAGAGCCTTCTATTCTAACAGTGCTCTTCTGAAAAGGCCAGTTAAGGAGCAGCGCTCTTTGCCTGGGAGGTTTGGCAGTGCCTTAGAAGTAGTTACAAGAAAATAATTCTGTTCTACATGTATTTTAAATAAGCAAAACATTAGTCTAGCTTGGAATAAGGACTCTACAGTTTCACAGCCAGCATTTTCAGAGCTTTAGATCCATTATTGTCTCATTTTTTATAAAATGGGAAAGCATACATGATGCCAGCACCAGCTTCCAATGTCTAGCAGAGTATCCCGAGTGATCATTCTGCCTCTACGTGTAAACAGCTGCGAAATGAAGACTGAGTCTGAGCTAAATAGCCTCCCATAGTTCAAAGTCAACACAGAATACTGAACTAGCAAGCCACACCAAAGCCAGCAAAGCTACAGCAAGGGAGACGGAAAAGGATGGTGAAAAAAGAGGGTAGTGGCCAAGCAGTTGGGCCAAGGTAGCCAAATGTCTCCTGTGATGTGGGCTCAACAGCAGCCAGGTCCAACAGGTGAGAGAGCTTAGGTGCTGCTTGCTACTTTGTTTAAAAATATGTATGTAAAATAAATATTTCAGCTGGGAAACAAGACTCCACTGCTAACCTGCAGAAAACTGGAAATCAAAAAACTACAAAGATATTTGGCAAAAGATTAAAAATGTTTCCATTTCCCACAGCGGCTCTGAGAGACTGAGTGCCAAAACCCTTTAGAGTGCTGAGTTCCAAAAGATGCATTTCCCTCTGTAAAAGGGAATGCCTTTGCCACGGCTCTGGAAAAGAGGCTTAGCTTAACAGCACAGGCTCAGATACTAATGGAATCAGTGAAGATACAAATAAGGTATGGATTAGTCTAAATGTCTAGTAAGCCTATCATTAGAAGGGCCTTCTGCACAACCTTGGATGCAGAACACTATGGAAATTACCAGCAATTCAGCCTCCTTTATCATCTGCTGCTTCTCCTCCTCTCTGCGAGCGGTGTGCACAGCCACCTGGGCTTCACGCACATCCACCATTTCCCGGATCCGCGCTGCCGCCTCCTGTGCCTTCAGCTCCGCTTCCTGATCCTTAGCCAGCAGTTCCTTCTCACAAATCTCTTCCAACTTCTGCTCCTGCATCTTCTCCTCCTTTTTCAGCACCTCCTTCAGGGTCTGCTGGGCCAGCTGGCAGTCACCCAGTTCCTTCTCGCTCCGTTTCTTACAGTGTATGCGATACTCTTCACATTGGTTTCTGGAAGGCAACATAAAAGTTTGGGGTTTTTTAAAGTCTCAAAACAATAAGCAGGTCTGGAAGTGGGTGTGTGGTGAATGAAGGCTCCCAGCCCATCACTGCTCAAAACACAGCAAGCCAGGACACCAAGTTATACCCCAGGTCTGACACTGATTCCTTGTAGAGACTAAGGAGCCACAGAGAGCCTGATTTAACAGAGGTTTTGACATTAATAAACTGCAAGATTTGAATTTGTATAAAAAGCCTAAATCAATTTCCTCACAAGCAGAAGTGAAGAGGCAGCAGTGATCCCTGTTCCTCGTGACAGGGACAGTGCCCACGGAACGGCTGGAGCTGTGCCAGGCAGGTTTAGAGTGGGTATCAGGGAAAGATTCTTCCCCCAGAGGGTGCAGGCACTGCCCAGGCTCCCCAGGGAATGGGCACGGCCCCGAGGCTGCCAGAGCTCCAGGAGAGCTTGGACAGAGCTGCCAGGGGTGCACAGGGTGGGATTGTTGGGGTGTCTGTGCAGGGACAGGGGCTGGGCTCTGCCAGAGCTCCAGGAGAGCTTGGACAGAGCTGCCAGGGGTGCACAGGGTGGGATTGTTGGGGTGTCTGTGCAGGGACAGGGGCTGGGCTCTGCCAGAGCTCCAGGAGAGCTTGGACAGAGCTGCCAGGGGTGCACAGGGTGGGATTGTTGGGGTGTCTGTACAGGGACAGGGGCTGGGCTCTGCCAGAGCTCCAGGAGAGCTTGGACAGAGCTGCCAGGGGTGCACAGGGTGGGATTGTTGGGGTGTCTGTGCAGGGACAGGGGCTGGATTCCATGATCCTGTGGTCCTTTCCAGCTCAGGATATTCTGAGTGTAAGTGAACACACAATACATCCACATATTACATACACTATGTGTATTCTACAAGTAGCTGGAACATGAGGGGTTGCATGCATATATACCTTTTATTAACATATAAAACACACGCATGCTCCACTTATTCAAACGTAGGTTGGTCTCTATTCAAATGAAGACTTAGAATAGGTTTATAAGTCACCTGAAAGCTCA
Organism: Hirundo rustica; assembly: GCF_015227805.2. Taxonomy (NCBI): domain Eukaryota; kingdom Metazoa; phylum Chordata; class Aves; order Passeriformes; family Hirundinidae; genus Hirundo; species Hirundo rustica. The sequence goes on along the minus strand of NC_053488.1, from coordinate 628,285 downwards.
TTCATATTCAGAAAATACTGCAACTGTGGAAATGTGGGTTACATGGTTGAGCAGGAACCACTAGATATTTATTCATTTTTTAAGTGAAGTTCTGTGAGATAATTCAGACAAGTTGCAATAAAAGCCTGGAGAAGGTAGAAAGTCAAACAAGTAATGCAGCTTTCAATTTTCATTTACTCTCTGCAACTGAGTTGCATATAAAGAGGTAATTTATCTTCAGTTGAAGAGCACTGAACTAATTGCAGATTCTGCTATTACTTTTGCAAACAAAGCACTATTGAGATCAACACATGCCATCAAACATTATTTAATTTGAGCAGTCTGCAAGCATTTTAATTCCGTTCTATAAACAGGATATAGATTTTCATGAAGTCAGATTGTGAAACTGGCAGACAAAGGTGAAGACCTGACAGTGTGAAGGATCTGTAAGCTCTGAAGATGTGTGACAGACACATGTGAATGCTGTGAAGTGAAAAGACATCTCACTATTTCATGATGAATTAAACCATCTTCTACAGATGATTGCAAAGGAATATTTAGGAATTCAGAGGAGATGTCATAGAATCATTAATATCTTCAGGGCAACAGTAGTTACCTGCACAATGAAATAGTATGACACAACACAAGCTTTAGCTGACTATCCGGTCTAAAGAAAATATTAAATATTCACCAGGCAACTACTTCAATGCTATCACCAAACTCCCTATCAGGGAACTTATTTAATTTTCAGAGCAGAGGTCTCACCACATTTTCTCCCTGTTGGCATTCAACATTTCACTGGGGACAAAGTATCTCTCTGTGCTCTCAGCTAAAGCCCCCAGTGCCACGGAGCCTGTGCTGAAAGGTGAAGGGTGCTGTACACAAACAGTGAAAGGGACAGCACTGCTGTGAAAACATCTCCATTCTGCTTGGTATTTGCCAGACCTGCCCCAGCCTGAGCCCCCCGTGCCCTGGGCTGATCCCGCAGCGTGGGCAGCAGGGCAGGGGGGATCCTGCCCCCGTGCCCCTGTGCTCAGCTGAGAGCCCACCTGCAGAGCTGCTCCAGCCCTGCCTCCAGCAGCACAAGGACGTGGAGCTGCTGCAGCCAGCGCAGAGGAGGCCACGGAGATGCTGCCAGGGCTGGAGCCCCTCTGCTCTGGAGCCAGCCTGGCACAGCTGGGGCTGCTCAGCTGCACAAGAGAAGGCTCCAGGGAGAGCTCCGAGCCCCTGCCAGGGCCTGAAGGGGCTCCAGGAGAGCTGCAGAGGGACTGGGGACAAGGCACCCAGGGACAGCACCCAGGGAATGGCTCCCAGTGCCAGAGGGCAGGCACAGCTGGGATCCTGGGAAGGAATTGGTGTCTGGGAGGGTGTTGAGGCCCTGGCACAGGGTGCCCAGAGCAGCTGTGGCTGCCCCTGGATCCCTGGCAGTGTCCAAGGCCAGGCTGGACTGGGCTTGGAGCAACCTGGGATAGCAGGATGTGTCCCTGTCCATGATGACTTTGAAGGCTCCTTCCAGCCCAAACCATTCCATGACAAGATGCTGTAGTTCAGTGGCAGTGCAGGCTGGTGAAAAGAGATGGTTGTTTTAGCTCTTGGATGAGACAGGAGCCTCCTGACCGCCATTTAACCCAGCAATAAAAGCAGAGATCAGCACAGGGATGTGCATGCCATGAGCCATGGCACACTCCAAGGAGGTCAACAAACGCACTATCTCATTGATGGTTTTCTTACGTTTTACCACTGGAATCTATCTTTCATCTCCTGGGTGGGAGTCAGTGGTGATTAAAGACCACAGCACTAATTAGCATTCATGAAGAACATATTTCTCAAATGTTGTGAGGGAAACATGCCATTATTAAGATTTGAAATCTTACTCCATTAGCAATAACTGTATTACCGTAACACAATGGGTTCAAAGTTCTCTCAGCATTGAAGGAATAAAGAACTAGTTATTCTTTTCTGTGATTATAAACTAATCCCATATTTATTGAATTTCCAGCAGGGAGTAGAAGTTAATTATGTTCAGCATTGTTAGAATTTTCATATAAAATAACCCTGTAATTGCTTGATTTCATCAAAATAATTCCCTCAAAGCAGCTTTTACACCAACCCATAAACATCTGCTCCCTCAGATGGCAGATTTTCTCCCTCACTTTACTATCCTAAGCTTCTTAACATTAAAACCGTGCCTGGATGTGGCTACTTCCCAAAGACAGAACCAGTTATTTATTCATTTTACGGCCGCAGCACGGTGTTTCTGGGATAACAACATTCCCCATATGGATGCTTCTGAACGTTACCACAAGAAAGAGGATGTGAAACATGTTTTTATGCAAATCTTAAGACGTTGCAGTTTTCTCTAAAGCTAGCAATGACGAACATGCCCTCAGGCCAGCACTGGCTGAGTCTCTTCTCAGACAAGAGGTAGCCCTCCCTGACAATGAATTCCAGCAGGACTCCCCGTGGTCCAAGCCTCGTCCCCGCTGTCACCTTGTGACAAAGGACTCCTCCTGATTAACATTACTACTGAGAAGCTGTTGCACCTGTACCCTCAGGCCACGGCAACCGGCCTACAGGGCTGATAAAAACGCTGCACGTCTGACAGTGTAGGTGCTCCTGTACCCCAGTGTTTGAGAATCCAAACCTGCAAAAGAGTGGAGCGCCTTGCCTGGAGTTAAAGGAAATACAAACAAGTCTGTCTCAGGTTTCAGAAAGACTTTCAGAGAGCTGTAAATACACAGGAAAGGGGAAACAGAAAATCATGTGCATATCCACCTGCTACTGGCTTGACTTGCCAGGGCTCCTGGGTGTGCCCTGGGGTAATTGATCTCCAAAGGGGAGGGCATGCAGGAAGGGAATATGTTTTGTACCATCAATAAATAACATTAAAAAGCAAAAAATAGCATTTATTTCATCTTTACATCACCCTTTTTAATTTCTATTTGTGCGTATATTTTGTAAGGTACACAATATACCGGGACAGTGTATTATTATATATTTATATACTTGACAAATAAACATATTGGGGTGAGAGTTAAAAGTTTTTACAGCTAGGGGGGTGCACTCAGATGATTGGAAGCCATTGCCCCAGAGGACAGGCTGTGACACAATTACAGGCTCCTGCTTGGGGATTTTCAGTGCGTGGCAGTCTCCTGAGCAGCAAATCCTGCTTCCAGATCTCTACCTGGACCAGGATGGTTTAGGAGGAAGAATGGCATCTAACAAAGATGTTCTACCAGAGAAAAACAGACCTGGGGCTACTTAAACAAGACAAACACATGCAGATTGAGATATGTTATCAATCTACTCAGAACCAATTACCACCGCAGAGACCTCCTTTCTCACTGGAAAAGGATGGACAACACAAGATTAAAATATAACCAAGCACATCCATGTCACGGAACTTTTGTCAGCTGGTGTTCATCAGAGTTGTGTTCTTTTATAGGAACCTTAATTTAAAAGTAGAAAGGGACACAGCTAAAGGAACTAACCATGGAATGTACTGCTATTACATCAGGGCAGTCAAAGAGAAGGACTCCGCCCCGTAGGGTGAATATTTGTTTGCAAAGATACCCCAAGATTTCTGCCACTCTCAACAGCTGTGAAGAGAGAGGTTTTTGCTGCCTCTAAATCCCCTGAGAACATGCAGCCAGCAGAACGCCAACAGGAAAGCTTCAGCAACACTTTTTAACAGGATGCTGTGTGGCGTGGATATTGCTTAGATCCCAGAGCAGAGTGGGAAAGGATGAAATAATCCCATCAGACCGAGTGAACCACAGATCAACAGGGCTCCACTGGGAAGACAAAGGACCTGAGACATGAAGACAGGCAACTACAGCATGAAAGTTCAAGTGCGTGTCACCAGATGATGCAGTTCGGTGACTCATTTTGCAATTAAAATGTCTAAAATTAGACATCAAAACAGTAATCTGCATATGTGCTAAACTCCCACTCTGATCAATGAGAGCCTAATTAAAGTGAGTAGAGGCTGGGGTGCAGTTCAACTGACAGGGCAGGATGAGCCTGTTTGAGACTGACTTTAGGTTCCTGTAACTGTCCTGATTTCAGTGAAGTTTTAACTAGAACAGGAATGAGGATTCCCAGTGAATACAAAGATACAGACACTGGGATGCCTGCCTTCAGGTGTCAATGTAACATCTCGGTGTGTAAAAAAAGCTACAATATAAAATAAAAGGCACCCCAGTAGCACCCCCTCCGAACTATTGTAAAAGTGAGTTTTAACCACTTTGTGTGACAGATAGAGAACAAAGCAGAAGCTGCAAAAGGCCAAGAGCCATGTTTTCAAACCACCATGTGAAGTTAGGCAGCATACGCACTTCTAACACCTGCCTAAGTCAATAAACCCCACATTTAAACAAACATTTACCTGTGGAATGAGTTAATTAGAATTTATGCACAAGTGAGAGCGAATGTTGATTTTTATCCCAAGCCTGTGCACACTGAGAAGCAGGTGTTGTAGATTTCACAGTACCGTGGGAGACTGGGAAAGACACATCAAATTATCACAATTAAATAACATTATTATTTCTTTCATCCCTCCCTCGGAAAACCAGATTTCCAAGAATGGGACAAGGCAGATTTCATGCCAAGGCCTCAGTACCTGCAAGTTACTGCTTTCAGTCAGAAAGATTTGGCACAGAACTTCAGGCTGCATTAAAACCTTAGCTGCAGCTGCTACTCTTGAAAAGTGTGCAATAAATAAAAACACTGTCTTTTTGGACAATCTTAACATTTTCGGAATCTTTGACATATTAGCTCAGCAAGCTTGCTTTAGGCCAAATTAACCTTCCATGCACCCTGTTCACTCCAATAGAATAAAGCTGGAACAGAAATTACAAAAAGGGCTGACTTGGCAGGTGGAACTGCAGGGAAGCTCATGTGGGACAAGGAGGATATGCTATACTTGCAAGAATTAAATATTTTGAATTTTTTTTCTGTATTACTGTTTCAACCACTTTCATCTTTCCTTCCTCAGATTATTATTGCCACCCTCTTTCTAAATTGTCCCTATATATTTACTTTGGGCAAATTCTCTTTCATAAGATATTTTTTATGGCAATACCTGAACTGCTGCTCTCGTTTTTCAGCCACCACTTTTAGTCTTTCTTGCTCCCTCTTCTCCCTCAATAATTTTGCTTGTTCCTTCATCTTTACTTCTCTGTTCTGTGCCTTTTCTTCATCAAGTGCCTTCACCTCAGCAAAGTGCCTGCTTTCCTCTGCCTCCAGAAAGTCACGAAGCCTGTAATGAAAACATTTGAATAAAGGCTGAATCAATCCTTCTGTTGAAGGACAAAGTTTTAGTTTATTTGTTGCTAACACAAAGTGGGTACTGGGCTCCTTTCAACACCTCTTGCAAATGTCACAGAAGTGAACATCAAATTTTAACTGGGGTATCATTCATGTTCCTTCAAGGGAATCTTACAGCACAAGATGAGTGATTCTGTCCAGGAACAGTTTAAACTCCTGATTTTACAGACCCGCTTTCAAAGCTGCTTTATGACTTCAGTTCCCCATTCATCAAATTCTTCTAATTCTCAGACTACATTTGTCACCATCTGATAACAATTAGATTTTGTACTATTGTTATCCTTCAGCATAGACCCACACAATATCCTGAGCTGGAAGGGTCCCACCAGGATCATCCAGCCCAGCTCCTGGCCCTGCACTGACACCCCAACAATCCCACCCTGTGCATCCCTGGCAGCTCTGTCCAAATGTTTTTGGAGCTCTGGCAGCCTTGGGGAGCCTGGTCAGTGCCCTACAGCTCCTGGGGGAAGAACCTTTTCCTGATACCCTCCTTTCTCTATGCATCTATAATTGTATCATCTCTCAAACGACCTCTTGCTATTTTAGCACCACTCCACAAAACACTTCATCCTGAAATATCTGTGATGAGAAAATTATGTCAGACAGGCAGTTTTTAAACACACCATCATCTACGCCTCCGTTAATCCTGGCAGTGAGAAAGCTGGGGCTGTGGAATCAGAAATCACCGATTTCAGCCCAGATGCCACAGTGTCTCAGCAGAGAGGGACCTGGAGGGTCTCGGCAAAGCTGAGCACAAGCCAGCAATGCACCCTTGTGGCAAAGAAAGCCACTGGCAGCTTGGGCTGCGGGAGGAGGAGCGCTGCGAGCAGGTCCGTCCTTCCTCTCGGCACTGCTGGGACCCCAGCCCGAGTGCTGGCTCCAGCTCTGGGCTCTGCAGCACCACGGGGACACAGCCTCAGGGGGAGAAGCCCAGTGGAGGGACCCTGAGGGACTGGAGCATCTCTCCCGAAGGGAGAATCTCTCCTCAAGTCCCTTCTTTCCTGAGAGAGCTGGGACTGTCCAGTCTTGAGAAGAGAAGGTGCAGAGGGATCTTACCTACGTGCATGAACTCCTGAAGGGGGCAAATGCAGAAAAGACAGATGCCATGCCGGCGTCTGTAGTCCTCAGCAGTTCCAAGTGACAGGACAAGGGGATACAATTAAATCATGTGAAATTCCAAACGAACAGAAGAAAACGTTCTGTTTTCTTTGTACTGTGAATGTGGTCGGATATTGGACAGGTTGCCCACAGAAGTGGTTCCGTCTCCATGCGTGAAGACAAGCAAAACTCAAATGGGACACACGCTCCTGGACACCCGGCTCCACGGCTGGACCAGGTCATCTCAGGAGGTTCCTTCTAACCCCAGTGGTTCTGTGGAACCCATCTACAAGGCACATTAGACCAGGACACCAAACTGACGACCTTCCCAGCTACAAAGTCACTTGACATGAAAGAGTAACTGAGAAATTAAACCACATTACTTTTTCCAAAGATCAGTACAGCCCAATTCTGTTCTTTACACGGCAGCAATGTGCTTCACCTTTAATATTTTCAAAAGACTTCTGGAAAATTTAAATTTTTTTCAGCTGATTGTGCTGCAGAGTGTTATCTGTAGGACCTCAACATCAGCTTGATGAGTTTGCAACAAAAGCCTCAGTGATACAGAACTGAGAGAATTTCTGACACTTTGCTACCCAGAGAAGATGTGGATGTTCATGACAGGGTGGCTGGAATTAGATGATCCCATCCAGCCCAAACTACACCAGAATTCTATGATCCTGCGCTCCATCCCTGGAAATGTTCCAGGCCAGGTTGGACAAGGCTTTGAGCAACCTGGCCTGGTGGGGATGTCCCTCAGGGGGGCTTGGAACAAGATGAGCTTTAAGGTCCCATCCAACCCAAACCATTCCATCATTTTATGATTATACCAAGGTACTCCTCACTCTCTTCCAAAAATCAGGCAACAGAAGTGCTATACCACTACTTCTTCCCTTCTCTGTGGCAGACAGGGGGTTCCAAATGCCACCTCGGCTACACTGGTTACTGTGTACTGTGTACACGTATCACTGGTGCCCGGCCCTCCGAGCTCCCACTGAAAACAGCCGGGGCTACTTGTTTGCTACCTCTCTCTTCTCGCATCGATCTCCTGCAGGTACTGCTGCAGGGTGGCCCGGACCTTCCTCTCGGCAGCGCGGTGTATCCATTTGTCCTCGCCGCCCTTGTGCCAGTCGCAGGCGTTGCAGAAGTGGCGGAACATGCGCAGGGCATCTTCTGCCTCACGCTGGCCCTCCTCCCGCAGCCTCTCAGCCAAAATCCTCTCTTCGACGATGTCTCTCTTGGAGGGCTTGGCTAGCTGTGAGAGAAAGGAAGTGGAGAAAGCGTAGGTATCTCATAGCATCCTTCCAGGATGCGAAGGGGCCAACAGTGAATCCAGAGATGGACTCTTTACAGGAACTGTAGTGACAGGACAAGGACTAAGCGGAAGAGGGAGAATTTAGGCTAGATGTAGGAAGATATTCTCCTTTGTGAGGGTGGCAAGGCACTGGCACAAGTTTCCCAGAGCAGCTGGGGTTGCCTCTGGATCCCTGGCAGTGTCCAAGGCCAGGACGGACAGGACTTGGAGCAGCCTGGGACAGTGGAAGGTGTCCCTGCTCATGGCATGGTGGGACTGGATGAGTTTTTAGGTCCCTTCCAACCCAAACCATTCATGGGTGGAAATACAAACTACTAGTCTGTGTGTTTTTCAGGTGAATTCATGACTGTGCAAGTACCTAACCCCAAGTGATGAGTTCACGGTAATTATGGGGTAATCACAGAATCACTGAGGCTGGAAAAGAGCTCCAAGATCATCAAGTCCAAGCTGTGCCTGATCCCCACCTTGTCACCCAGCCCAGAGCACTGAGTGCTGCATCCTGTCCTTCCTTGGACACCTCCAGGGATGGGGACTCCAACACCTCCCTGGGCAGCCCCTTCCAAGTCCTCAACGTCCTTTCTGTGAAAAAATGCCTCCTAAATTAGACAAACCCTGTCTACAACCCCACCCCCCGTAGCACCGGGCTCCTCAGGACCCCCAAACACAGCACGGGACACCCTGGGACCTTCAAACACAGCACCGGGCTCCCCGGGACCTTCAAACACAGCACCGGGCGCCCCGGGATCTCTCACACAGCACCAGGCGCCTCGGGACGCTTCCTGGCTGCTCCCAGAGGAGCAGCCCGCTCTGGGGCTCCGGCCCCCATGTCCCCGCAGCTCCCCGGAACAGAGCAGCCCCGGCGTGGCCCCTCACCAGCGCCAACTCGTGCGGCGCGGAGCCGGTGAACTCCCGGCGTCTCTGGGTATGAGAGCAGTGACGGGGCTGGGGACGGGGCTGGGGCCGCGCCGCCATGGCGGATGGAGGCGCCGCCGTTGCTCAGGGGACGCGTGCGGGACGGAAGTGGCATCATGGCGGTGGGGGCGCTGAGGGGCTGTGCCGGCACGGCGGGGGTGCTGAGGGGTGTGCTGGCATGGCGGGAGCGCTGAGGGGCGTGCTGGCACGGCGGGGGCGCTGAGGGGCTGTGCTGGCACGGCGGGGGCGCTGAGGGCTGTGCCGGCACGGCGGGAGGGCTGAGGGGCTGTGCCGGCATGGCGGGAGCGCTGAGGGGCTGTGCCGGCACGGCGGGGGCGCTGAGGGGTGTGCTGGCATGGCGGGAGGGCTGAGGGGCTGTGCTGGCATGGCGGGAGCGCTGAGGCGTGTCCTGGCATGGAGAGGCGCTGAGGGGCGTGCTGGCATGGCGGGAGCGCTGAGGGCATGTCCCTGGCATGGCAGGAGCGCTGAGGGGCTGTGCAGGCATGGCGGGAGCGCTGAGCGCTATCTTGGCATGGGGGAGTGCTATGGAGCTGTGCCGGCATGGCGGGAGCGCTGAGGCGTGTCCTGGCATGGCGGGAGCGCTGAGGGGCTGTGCCGGCATGGCGGGGTGCTGAGGGGCTGTGCCGGCATGGCGGGGTGCTGAGGGGCTGTGCCGGCATGGCGGGAGCGCTGAGGGGGTGTCCCAGCATGGCAGGAGCGCTGAGGGGCTGTGCCGGCATGGCGGGGTTGCTGAGGGGCTGTGCCGGCGTGGCGGGAGTGCTGAGGGGGTGTCCCGGCATGGCGGGGCGCTGAGGGGTGTGCTGGCATGGCGAGGGCACTGAGGGACTGTTCCGGCATGGCGAGGGTGCTGAGGGACTGTCCCGGCATGGTGAGGGCACTGAGGGGGATGCTGGCATGGCGAGGGCACTGAGGGACTGTCCCGGCATGGCGAGGGCACTGAGGGGTGTGCTGGCATGGCGAGGGCACTGAGGGACTGTCCCGGCACGGCGAGGGCACTGAGGGGTGTCCCGAGCTCAGGGGATCCTCACGGCTGTAAGAGACGCTCCAGCTGAGTCAGCGTGCCCCGGCACCCAGCGCTGCCGCTGTAACTCCGAACCCAGCAGGCCGCGGCCCCCCGAGCCACAGCCCGGCCCCTCCTGAACACCTCCAGGGACGGCGACTCCGCTGCCCAGCCCGTGCCAATGCCTGCTCGGTGAAAATGGTGTGGTGAAAATGGCTAAATGTTTCTGAAGAAGGGGTGTTCTTTAAACATAGAATCGTAAAATGTGCTGGGTTGGAAGGGTGCAGCCCACAGAGTGCAGTCCCGGGTGCCACTGCTGGGACATGAGAGGGGACAGGCTGGCATAGGAAAGGAAAGGATTTAGGTTGATGAGTTATCTTTTGGAGCCAGCCTGGCACAGCTGGGGCTGCTCAGCTGCACAAGAGAAGGCTCCAGGGAGAGCTCTGAGCCCCTGCCAGGGCCTGAAGGGGCTCCAGGAGAGCTGCAGAGGGACTGGGGACAAGGCACCCAGGGACAGCGCCCAGGGAATGGCTCCCAGTGCCAGAGGGCAGGCACAGCTGGGATCCTGGGAAGGAATTGGTGGCTGGGAGGGTGTTGAGGCCCTGGCACAGGGTGCCCAGAGCAGCTGTGGCTGCCCCTGGATCCCTGGCAGTGTCCAAGGCCAGGCTGGACAGGGCTTGGAGCAGCCTGGGGCAGTGGAAGCTGTCCCTTCCCATGGCAAGGGGTGGAATGGGCTTTGAGGTCCCTCCCAACCCAAACCATTCTGTGAAATGGAAATGTGTCCATTTCTACAAAATTGATGACAAGAATGGGCTCCCTGTGCCTGCAGGTGATGGAGCAGTGTGAGCCCCCAGCTCCCAGGTCAGGACTGTCACAGAGACCTCCTGCAGCACATCCTGCTGATGCCAGGCTCCAGACCTGCCTGGGCTGCAGGAAAATGGGAAATAAAACATTGTCTGTGCATCAGCAATTGCTTTGAGCTCAGTGCACTCAAAGGAGTCACAGGAAAAAGCTGCTGCTGAAGCTTTGAAGCTCTGGGACACACACACATACTCTGCCAAGAACTTTGCTTTCTTGAACATAATCACATTAGCTTGGCTGGTAACAAGCTGAAAAAAAAAATCTCAGGGAAAGAAAGGTCAATGTTTAACCTGGCTGTAAGCTTGTTCTCATCCAATTAAAACCCAGCGCAATTACTTCTGGTGTCGATGATGGGATCTTTGCTCAGCCAAACACAGCAGATACACAGGATTTACACACTCAAGGATGTGTTATGCCATGGTATAGAGCTTGAAATGGAATCTTTTATTTCAGATGAGACTTAAGCTGTCATACTATTGTGACTTAGTCTTCGAGATGTTTGTGAAAGGGAAACAGCTTCACATCACTTTCCCTCTGAAAACTTGTATTTGAGTGGAGGGAGGGCTGAATTTCTTGGTATCTTATAGTTTTGCTAGTATTTTATCGTGATTAATGGGAAATGTTGCCCTAGCCTTAAGATCTACGCAAAACCTATGATCAGTTCTATGTGTGACAGGCAGTGTACAAATGTGCAGCACTACCATCTGTTTGAAATCCGAAAATAAACAGGGATGTGTGGATTCTCTAAAGGCCCCATTCTTCTGTGAAGTCCCTCCACCGGCTCTGAGAACATTTCCTCCTGAAAAAGCTGAGTTTATTCCAAAGACAGTGCAGATGGCTTGTGACTTTGGCTTTATTTTACACTAATGTTTGATGAAAAAACAGATTCTCCTTAGTTTAGATGCCTAAGAGGACCCTAGTCGCTGGCTTTCCTCATTGGGAATGTATATGGGATATAGGATATACACAGGATATGGTCTGTTCTGGATTGAATTCTCCCTCCTGAAACCTCTCTCTAAGGAACAGCCATAAATTTAATGTATTCATGGAACCAGGATGGTTTGGGTGGGAAGGGACCTTAAAGCCTGTCCCATTCCACCCCTGGCATGGGCAGGAACACCTTCCACTATCCCAGAGTGCTCCAAGCCCCATTGGCAGGAGGCAAGGTGTGGAAGAAGGACAGCACATGATGATGGATGGAGCAACTCAGCAAACCAGAACCCATTTTCAGGAGCAAAATCTGCCGTGGGAAAATCTAGCAAGGACAGTAGGGCCTCTCTGTTCTCCAAGGAAGTATGAGAAATTGATTGATGTCAACTGATGGACAATTCCCTCTTTGTACAAAAGAAACTTTCAACTCCTTCCCCTAGAAGGAAAATTAACTCTATTTAAGGGAACCTAAGTCCTCCACACCCCTCATAAAAGGCAATTTTTCCCTACAATGGCTGCCTACTCTCTTTGTCTGGGATTGTGGTTGCTACATGAGCCAGTGTTTGAGCACACCAGGCCCCTTCCCTCTGCATGATCAAATGTCCTTCTGTCCTGCCGATGCTCCTGGCTTCCCAGGCCAGGGCTTTCAGAAGCTGCCAGTTCCTCTCCGGTTCTGAATTTCCCTGAGGTTTCTTCACTGGTCACTCGCCACACCATCTTGGGTTCCTCCAGCCAGGCTTATTTGTGATTATTCCTCCTGGCAGTCTTCAAAGCACTTGCTCAGAGAAACCATGACTGTCTCTTGGCTTTTTGTGTCTTTTGGGTACTTTTTTTTTGTGAGGGATTTCCTGTTTGCTAAGATCCGCATGACTGGCTGAGTCAGGAACCCAAGAGTCACATAAATATGCCTACAGTGACACGCTTTGCTTCAGTAACAGAGCTCAGACCTTCCACTAAGGTATTTTAAAAGTATAAGTTAAATATACATCTTCCCCTTATGTCGCTGGTCACAGGCAGTACCTGCCAGCCAGCACCACATGTCGTGGTGCAGAGCCACACAGGCCTGGCTGTGGCAGGAATCACAGAAACCTGGAATGGCTGGGGTTGGAGGGCAGCTTAAAGCTCATCCAGTGCCACCCCTGCCATGGGCAGGGACACCTTCCACTGTCCCAAGCTGCTCCAAACCCCGTCCAGCCTGGCCTTGGACACTGCCAGGGATCCAGGGGCAGCCACAGCTGCTCTGGGCACCCTGTGCCAGGGCCTCAACACCCTCCCAGCCACCAATTCCTTCCCAGTAACCCAGCTGTGCCTGCCCTCTGGCACTGGGAGCCATTCCCTGGGTGCTGTCCCTGGGTGCCTTGTCCCCAGTCCCTCTGCAGCTCTCCTGGAGCCCTTCAGGCCCTGGCAGGGGCTCGGAGCTCTGCCTGGAGCCTTCTCTTGTGCAGCTGAGCAGCCCCAGCTGTGCCAGGCTGGCTCCTGGCAGCATCTCCGTGGCCTCCTCTGCGCTGGCTGCAGCAGCTCCACGTGCTTCTCATGCCTGGAGCCCCCAACATACACACACATTTTTCATGTATCTCATGCAGTTTCCCCTGAGGCAGCAGCCTCACGTCTTGGCTCTCATCTCACCATTGTGATTAATTTAATTCACGCTGGCACTAAGTTCTGCAGCCCGAGAGTCCCACAGATGTTTCATGGTGGAGCTTTAAGCACCATTGACTCATCATTCACGTATCTGTGACACAGCACGTGTTTCTGTTGGATCCATCTATCTCCCCGTGGAATTCAACGGCAGCAAGATGAAGTTTCTATCACTGGCACATAAAATTCAGTAAGTCCTTAATATTTATTTGACTCTGAGCTTCACAGGAGAACTGAGAGTTTTGAGTTGGAGGCTGAAAAGAGCTCTGCGTACTTTTTGAGTGGATGAAGGAGGCAGCTGATAGAACAGCTGTGTTTGGCTGTGGCTGGCGGTGTCAGCTGAGTCCTGCTTGGTCACTGTGGTCCAGATGTGGAAGTGCAAAGATCAGAGTGCTTCCCCGACCACGTCTGAGCCAGGCGCCATCTGACAAATGCTCCTTTTTGCCCCAAATCCGCAGGGTGGAAGGCAGTTGGAGGATCAGCTGCCTCCTTCTCTCCACACCCACGGGTGAGCAGAAAGGATATTTTTCTCCTTCCTTTCTCTCAGCCTTGAAAGAGCAAAGAATAAACACAAAAAGGGAACATGGTGTGAGGGAGGGGTGAATAACTCCAGTATGATCAGGACAGAGTAAACTCCACTAGTGGATTTACAGTTTTATTTCTATAAAGCTACCTGTGGTCCTTCCCTACCTCCCTGCCCCAAGAGCTGATCCATCTCAGGAAACATCTCCTTACTCTCCCTGCATGCTCCAGATTTCACCAGGTAGACTGTATGTCCCCAAGTTGCTTTATCTGTATTTTGTGATTAGAAGGGGATATCACAGAGAAGCTCACCAGGCATCGTTTGGCATTTCACCACCTACGTCCTGCCTGGCTGCTCTCAGTCACCAGCTCAGGAAGTGGGTGAGATCAGCAGCGGGGTCAAAATTCCTCTCTCAGCAAATCAGAGTCCCTGAAGCAGAGCAGATCATCAGGCTCCAGCTACCTGCAGGCACAGCTTCGGGCTTGGGGCAGCGTTACCTGTGGCAGAGTGCTGCGGTGTGGCAGAAATCAGAATTCCAGGCTAGCGACATGGATCCTTGCACGTGAACACTCCAGGGAAATGCTGCCCTGCTGAGCTCTCTGCTGGCATGGGATGGAGAGCCGTGCACAGTCCTTCCCTTCCCAATCAAACTCCAGGCAGGAACAATTTCCCTGCTGCAAAAATGTGATTATTTGTGCTGGGAAACACGCTTGTTTTCATGCCTGAGACAAGAACTGACCGTGTAACCCAGCTGGAGTGTTTGAAGAGGAACTGAAAGTATTTGAGTTGAGGTTTTTCAGACTTGGCTACCTGCTGATTTTATGATGTCAATAAAAGATTATCTTACTCTTTTTAGCTAGAAAGCAATCTCTGCTGACTGTAAATTTTCCTTCCTGTTATTTTTACATGAGCCTTTCCAACAGACCCAAATGATTCCAATAAATAAGGTCATGTACTGTAAAGATGCTTCTGCGTCATCCTCACGTGCCAGTCACGGAAGAATGATTTTCTGTCTTCGTTGCAGTGGGGGCACCAAAATATCTGGCACAATCAGCAGCTGGCACAAAAAGGAGGGATAAAGGCTAAAGCCAGTGGGATAGTGAGGAAAGGACAGGTTACACAGAGGTTTTATCAACTGATGGTTCTCAAATGAACTTGGTGTAATGGGCTTTTTCCCTGAAGACTTAGAAAGTGAGTCCAGCCATTTAAGAGCTGTTTGCAGTGGGGCTTTTGGAAGGGAGGTGAGGTGCTGGCAGACTGAACAAAAACAAAAACAAACAAAAAACAAACAAACAAACAAAAAATTATTAAAAAAAACCACTTGGAAATTACAAGCCAGTTAACTTCAGTTCCTGATTAACAACATCAGAGACCGTGGAATAAATAACTGGGAAATCATTTGCAGGCAAGAAGAAAATACAAACACCAGAACACAGATACATCAAGGACAAATGGTTTCATGCTAATCGCATTCCCTTCAGTGATAAGTAACAGGCCATGTGGGGAAGGAAGCAGTACATTTAATATATTTAATATGATAAGGCTTCTAACACCTCCCTGTGCCCCACAGCACCTTCATCCCCGTGGCCTGTCCAGAACGACCCCTGGATCCCCCACCCATGGCTTGGTGTCACCTGGGTTACTGTCCCACCTCTTGTGGGTTTAAATTTCACTAATAACCTGGAGAACTGAGAAATTGTTATGTGGAGATTACACGGAGGTGTTAAGGACGAGGACTGCAATAGAAATAGATTTTCCAAGAGATCTTGAGGGTTTGGAGGAAAGGGCTGAAAAATCAGACACAAGGGTGTTGGTGAAGGTGGTGGCGCAGAAGGGATGAAGAATGCAAGGATAGGACACAGGGAATGGCTCCCAGTGCCAGAGGGCAGGCACAGCTGGGATCTTGGGAAGGAATTGGTGGCTGGGAGGGTGTTGAGGCCCTGGCACAGGGTGCCCAGAGCAGCTGTGGCTGCCCCTGGATCCCTGGCAGTGCCCAAGGCCAGGCTGGAGCAGCCTGGGACAGTGGAAGGTGTCCCTGCCCATGGCAGGGGGTGGCACTGGATGAGCTTTAGGATCCTTCCCAGCCAACCCATCCTGGGATTATTGGATTTCATGACGCTGATGGGGTTGCCTACCTGGACAGGAGTAATCAGGAGTAGTGGATGGGGGAACAGCTGACTTGGAAGCAGTTCCTTTGGCAGAAGCAGATGATCACGAGCTGGGAGTGAGTCAGCAAGGCAACGGCACTGCAGGAGAAGGCAGAGAGCTGTGGTGACCTCTTCCTTACACTCCATGGGGAACACGCTGTGTTTCCAGGCATTTCACAAATAATGAAACTTAGTGGGAGAGAATGAGTTCTGGAAAGTATCCAAGCTGACAAGTTGTTTAGCCTCACAGGAGGAAAACCATATTTTCAGATACGTGGCCTCATGTGTAAAAAGGGATTTTATCTTTACCTTGTGGTTGTCTGGTGGATAAGGGGAAATGTAAAGGTCCTTTTCCTATCACATTACAGCTTTCAGTATAAACCACTGAGCCACGCTGCTGAACGTGCAATAAATAAATCAGTGGGAAACCTGTTGTTTTTCCACCACTTTTCCTAAACCGGTCTCAGACTGAAATTCAGCAAACCCAACCATTTACCCAGGGTAAGAGATCTATGGCAGGGAGCCACTCTGGAAACACAGCCTGCTTTGGGGCTTTATCAGGTTAGGTAGTTTTAATTTCCTTTTTCCCCCAACTCCCTTCCAAAGCTGGATGTGAAAATTCCACCTTACTGCTGCTTTAAAATCTCATGTTCAAAAGGCATCACTTAATTTCAATATTAACTTGGTAGGAAATGGTGCAGAATATCATAACCAGGGCTGCTTGTGGTATTTGTGATACATTTCTGCAGGCACATTTTGTTCTGGCAAGTTACTTTCTAGATCATCTTTGATAAAAAATCAGCCACCGTTGATTTTAAATGCCAGTTCTTTCTAGAACGAACAGCATACAGGTGGTAACATTTTTATTAAGGATCCTGTTTTATTCTCACTGTGAAATTGCCATTCTTTTATTTCAAATTAAAAAGTTCTAGTGAAATAACCGGCGACAAAATTGGTAACAATATATGGATATTAAAGAAAGGCGGGGTTAGGTTGGTGTGTTGGTTGGTTTTGGTTTCGGTTTTTGGGGGGTGGGGGGTTGTGTGTTTGGGTTGTTGTTTGGGGTTTTTTGGTGTGGTTTTTTTTTTGTTTTTTTTTTTTAATTCCTTTATATTTCATTTTAAATCAAACATCAGACTTTGCCCTTTCATTTTCCTTCAAACTATTTCCCCCAGATTACTAATCATTCTTACAAAACTAGGATAAATGGCTTCCAGGTGTTTTTTTTTTTTCCTTTGTTCGCCTGCCACACTGCAAAGAAAAGTGAAAATGCTGTTTGTTTGTTTGTTTGTTTGTTTGTTAATTTGTTTT
Organism: Hirundo rustica; assembly: GCF_015227805.2. Taxonomy (NCBI): domain Eukaryota; kingdom Metazoa; phylum Chordata; class Aves; order Passeriformes; family Hirundinidae; genus Hirundo; species Hirundo rustica. The sequence continues at coordinate 611,222 of NC_053488.1, read as the reverse complement.
AAAATACTTCACAATCACAAACTTTGTTAATAATTTAGTGCTGTAATAGAAATTATGATGGCAAAGAGAGGCCTGCTGTTGGCAGGAGCTCTGTGAGTAGTCCCCAAGTTCTGACTTTGTGCCGATCTTTGCTCTCCAAGGAATTTAATTTTGGATATCAGCTTACCCCCACTTTCTGCATGGGGATTTCTCTTTTCAGCAGCCACCACAGACAGTCTGCTGCCTTTCAAAGCCAGCTGCATCTTAAATTTGTGGGCTGCGGGCAGAGGCTGTCCATAATCTCCCTTTCCTGGTTTCCTGCTGGAGAGCTGGTTCAGCACATCCCCTCCAAAATCCATCTCTCCCAGAAGACGCAGCATCGCAGCAGTTTTTGCCAGGAAGGGGCAATGGCAGGAAACTCATTTATCTCTGCATCCTGCAGCCCTGCCGAGGGGTGGGTTCAGCTCCGTTCAGGCTGCCAAAGGTCTTCTCTGCAAAGCAAACCCCTGGCTGCCAGTCCTGCACCTCCAGCTTCTTTGTAAAAACATGGGGCTTGGCTGATGGAAATAAAGTGACATTTGCAGCCCTCTGCAACACCTCTCCCTATAGCTCAGCCTCACATTCCAGCGGTTGGGCTGTACTGCTGAGTGTCCTGTGTTGGGGAGTCACAGAATCACAGAATGGTTTGGGTTGAAAGGAACCTTAAACACCATCCATCATCACCCCTGCCACCCCCTGCCATCGGCAGGGACAGCTTTCACTGTCCCAGGCTGCTCCAAGCCCTGTCCAGCCTGGCCTTGGGCACTGCCAGGGATCCAGGGGCAGCCACAGCTGCTCTGGGCACCCTGTGCCAGGGCCTCAACACCCTCCCAGACACCAATTCCTTCCCAGGATCCCAGCTGTGCCTGCCCTCTGGCACTGGGAGCCATTCCCTGGGTGCTGTCCCTGGGTGCCTTGTCCCCAGTCCCTCTGCAGCTCTCCTGGAGCCCCTTCAGGCCCTGGCAGGGGCTCGGAGCTCTCCCTGGAGCCTTCTCTTGTGCAGCTGAGCAGCCCCAGCTGTGCCAGGCTGGCTCCAGAGCAGAGGGGCTCCAGCCCTGGCAGCATCTCCGTGGCCTCCTCTGCGCTGGCTGCAGCAGCTCCAGGTCCTTGTGCTGTTGGAGACAGGGCTGGAGCAGCTCTGCAGGTGGGCTCTCAGCTGAGCACAGGGGCACAGGGGCAGGATCCCCCCTGCCCGGCTGCCCACGCTGCGGGATCAGCCCTGGGCATCGAGCCCGGTTGTTAACGCAGCACGGATCCGCGTATTCCCACCACTGATCCACAAATTCCTGCTTTTCATGGAGCACGTGATTGAGAAGACTGGCTTCAGGTAGACCAAAACAGGCGGGCTGGATGAAGGGGAGATAGCTGTGGGTTAGCAATCCTGGAAGGCAAATCCGATGCAAACCTTTGATCTGCAGCGATACCTTTTCACAGGGCATAGCGTAACTTCTCTGGAAAGTTGCGGAAGTTTTTTGGTTTTTGTTTCTTTCTGGGGGGGGGGGGGGGGGGGGGGGGGGGGGTGTGGAAACCGCCGAAGTCAACAGTAATTTGCTTTGACATTTGTTCCCGGCACTTCCCACCCCCTGCTTGGAAACCTGCCTGTTTGGCCACGGGGAAGCGCGTCCCGTGGGTGGGCCGGGCCGGGGCGGGCCGGGGGCGGCCCCGCGGGGATCCCAGGGCCGGTGCGGCGGAACAGCCCCAGAGCTGCGCCCGACATGGACTGCGGAGTCATCACCTCCAAGACCGTGCTGCTGCTGCTGAGCCTCGCCTTCTGGGTACCGCGGGGGACGGGGGCTCTGGCAGGGGGGCACGCTGCTGCGGGACGTGCCCGCGATCCCGGGGTTCCCGCAGCGAGCCGGGCGTTGAGCTTAGCTGTGTGCAGGTGACTCGTACATTTCTGTAGCAACCCCCGGCTGCGGATTTTTAACGGGCGAGGAGATCTAGGGAACGAGGAGATTTAGGGGGTTGAGTCTTTAAGAAAACAAAATAAGGTCGGACCTTGTTATTTCCGTTTGTTTGTTTGGTTTTGTTTTGGTTTTCTTTGTTTTTGTTTTTTTTTTTTTTTTTCTTTGTGGCGTGTTTTTAATTTGCCCTGTTTTTTAGTAGTGTTTTTAATTAAAGCAGTCTACAACCGCGTTTTGCGATCGGAAGCAAATGGGGCCGCATGGTTGGGGGCATTGTACAAGGGCTCTGCTCCGTATTTGGGGCGAGGAGACTTTTTGGGGAGGAAAACTGCTGAGAACTTTGTTCCAGCTATGTCCTTGGCACAGTTACGGCTTTCCAAATCACTTCCGCGATAATTATTTACAAGCAAGTGAAAAAAATGAGGGTGGTTTGTATACTTTTTAGCCTAACCCGCGCTGGTTTGGGGGTGTCGGCACCAGAGGTTCGTGGCACGGCTGCCCCGTGACAGTGACAGCGGGGCCTGGGGCTCCTGGCTGTTCCCAAGAGCTGGGGATTGCTCTGGTATCCAGGCTCGGGCATTCCCCCCGCGTGGGGAAGTTTGGAAAACCCCCACCACCACCTTGGCACTTGTGTGCTGCCGCCAGGGAAGGGCTCCTCTCAAACCTCGTGTGCTGTCGGTGCCGTGGGTTGGGGGCTCATGGCTGCTTTGTGGCACCTGGGTGTTTTCCAGAAGGGGTTTTGCCAGGGATACCTCCGGAGACAACGAGCTGCTCCGACCGGGCTGGGGTTCAGCGTGGCAGCGCCTCTTGCTCTGGGTGTAACAGTGGCTCTTCCTCAAGGGAAGAACCAGAGTTTTACAAAGAGAGACGTGAGGAGAGAAAAAATAATGCAGAAGAAGGAATACTGGTCAAATTAATCCCTGGGGCCTTGTGGGGTGTGGTGCCGTTTTGTGAAAACATGGCTGGCTGCTGGCTGTGGTGAGGAGCTCGTCCCCTCCGTCCTGTGCCTCCTTTATGGAGGCCCGGCACAATTTATTGCTGCGTGTGCTCCACGTAACTCCGGAGCCACTGGCACAAGGGGAGCTGCGGGCCGAGTCACGGCTGCACACCAGGTAACGTGATCTCCAAGCCGTGTCTGCTTGGTTTGCGACGATTTTATTTTATTTTAAGTAGCCACAGAGAAACATTGCAGCATCCCTCTGTCTGCATGTGGGAAGCCCCTGAGCCTCGGATCTGATGTACCTCAGGTTAGCATCATTGCTTGGCTTTTTGAAAATTGAACAACAGCCTTACATCCTCGTAGAAACGTCGCTGGTGCTTGTTCTTCTGCTCTAAGCGTGATTGGTCATCTGCATCCATGGGCTGGCAGTAGCCATCCTTCTGCATGTCTGTGGCCTCTGAATTTGGGGTGGCCCAGACCAGCCCTTTTGGGTTGTTTTTTATCCCAGTAAGAGCAGCGCAGCCCAGTACCTGTGGCGTTTAGATGTTGCTGCCACCATTATGTGTGGTAACCACATTCCAACAGAACTGCAGAACCTGGAATTCTGGTTTTAGGAGGGTGGAGATGGAGAGACTGATTCTTTTATGCTCCTTCAGAACTTTTCTAACAGTCAGGGCTCTGTAAGTACAAGGCTCCGGATGATTGTGAAAACACAGGATTTGCAAAGAACATTAGAGCCCTTCTCCGAGGAGTAATTCGTGTCCAGACATTCCATGCTGCAGATCTGTCCCAGCTTGGAAGTGATTATGGAAAATAATTCACCACCTGCATAGTCAGCAGATGGAGCAGATGTGGTTCTTCGACAGAAGTTATTACTTAAGGACATCCTAAAAAGGCAAAAAATCCTCTTTTGGATTTCTGATCGTTATCGTGCAGAGTGAAGGAAGTCAGATCTTCCACAATGACAAATCGGAGTTTCATAAATGAGGTGAAAAAACTGCTTTTCTCCTGAGCACCAGGCTCAGCATTGTACTTGCAGGTCATTCTCTGGGTGAGAGATCGATGCATAACTCCCCACAAAAACTCAGTGATTAAAGATTATTTTAATCATAAGGTTACCGGGTGGTGCTTCAGGCTGTGGGAGTTCTTCCCACCTCCTGTTCTGCTCTTTAGCACCTTAATTATGTGTAAGTGTGTGGTGGTTTTGGCAAGTGGGTGTTGGGCTTCTCTAGCTGAAGAGTGGGGATGCAGGTTTATCTCACAGGACCTAAAAGAGGCAGAGGAAGGGTCAGAGCAGACTGGGATGTTCTTGGCAATGTCTTTTGAGGGCACTGAGCTGGGTGGGATGTGATGATGCTCTTTTTGAAGGAGAGAGGCAAAATGCTGGGATTGAGTTCCTGGTCCCAAGGAAGAAACTGAGACTCTTAAAACTAGATGGAAGCTTTGTACTCTCCAATATTTCTGTATAATGTGCAGTAAACACCTTTCCAGGTTGCATTTGACCTCAAAGCATCCACCATCTTGCCCCTGCTCATCTTCAGCTTCGTTGTCACTAAACAGGTCTCTTCTTTCAGAGGGGGTTTGGCATCCACTGGTGGTCCTGGGGACTCGGAGTTGGATTTCCATCATCCTCGTGGGTCCCCTCCAACTCAGGATATTCTGATTCATCACCAAAGGGCTGACTTAGGCGTTCCTGCGGTGAAAATTGTGTTTGTCCGGATTTCCCATTCACTTTTAAGCAGAGGTGGGCACTTCCTCAGCTTCCTTGCTTTACATGCCCAACAGAGAAGCATAAGGACAAGTGACTGCCCCGGAGGGCTTTAGCAGGGATTTGAGAGAGCAGCATTTGATCTGCTGACAAGAAGTGCAGCCCCCTGCCATGGGCGGGAACATCTTCCACTACACCAGGTTGCTCGAGGAATCACAATATTGCTGTTGTTCACTTTAAATAATTTTTAGTAATTTGGAGGTATAAACTTACCCACAAGGAAAATTCCCGCGTGCGCGAATGGTTTGGAGTCACTCATGCCAGTAATGAGTTCTTTGGGAATGCTTACGCTGAAGCCTGAGTCAGAGAGAAATTTGGGTACTTTTAATTGAATAGCAAAGATTACCTGGAAGAAGGGAAGGAGAAGGTGATGGGTTCCTTGGGAGTTAGAGGGAGATGGGGTGATTTTTAAAGTCCCTTCCAACCGCAGCCATTCTGTGATTCTGTGATTTGTTTCTGAATGGTGAGAGAAGAGCAGCCACATGATGCAGAGTGATCACAGGATGGGGCTGATGCCTGGGCTGGGCACTTTGGCGTGATCCTGTTGAGCATGCCTGGAAAGGGTAAACTTCCTCCTTGTTTTAAATTACTCTGCCCAAGATCAGGAAGCGGAACTGAACGCACTTTCAGGAAAATGGGCTTTGCTGTGTTGCGTAGGGGCCTCAAGGACTAAATTAAAATAAAGATTGTGCAGTGTGGTCAGCACAGAGGAAGTGGTGGGAGAGTGATGCAGATTCGGAGGAACAACCTCAGCCAGACTGTCCCCAGCGGTCCCTGTGGCTGTGAAAGGACCTGCCAGATGTATATCCATCCCTAAAGGCACTTTGATCTCTTCGAAGGTCTCCCAGCGTGCAGATCGGAGTTTTGATATTGACAGGCTGAGAAGGTGGGGGTGATCAGCCTGAAGATGAGGAAGTTGTGTGGGGACCATGTGATAGCCTTCCAGACTCTGATGGGAAACCAAAGCAGGATTCTTCATACGGAGCTTTAGTGAAGGGAGAATGGCTTCACACTGAAAAGAGAGGACGTTTAGGCTGGGTATTGGGAAGGAATTGTTACCATGAGGGTGGTGAGGCACTGGCATAGGTTGCCCAGAGAAGCGGAAATGTTCCGGGCCAGGCTGGACTGGGCTTGGAGCAATCTGGGATAGTGGAAGTTGTCCCTGCCCATGGCAGGGGATGGAGATGGACTTTACAGGCCCTCCCAACCAAAACCATTCTGGATTTCTGTGATCCCATGTTGTGGAAGTGCCTGTGGTAGTTACAACAGCTCAAGAGGTTCCATTTTGGTACCTCTTCAGCGAGGTTTAGGATTAGCTCTGCTGTGATTTAGGTGCACCTTGGTTCAGTTGCAGGCACTGGTGTCTGAGCCTGGAACAGCTGATTGAGAAATTGGGGTGGTTCCGAAGGCAAATATTGAACTACGGGGTGTTTTGTGTCCAACAAACAGGCTGCTCGGATCCAGAACAGCCTGGCACTGGCTGATAAATCGATCCGTGCCCCGCTGAAGTTACACTCCCTGCCAGCTCATGCCCTGCAGTCTGTGTATTCGGGGAGAATGCAAGTGAAAGTTGGGGTTCTGACAAGTGAAAATGGGGGTTTTGCTTTCTCCTCCTCCTGGTCCTGTTGCCTCTGTGGTTGTGATTAACAGCAGCACCCTAGCCCCAAGGCAGGGGTTTAAGCATTGGAAGTCGTAGGAATTGGGGCAGGATTCCTTGCTTTGTGCTGCTGTACAGTGTCTCTGTGAGGACATCCCACCATTTCTGCTTTGTAGGGTACGTGCTGGCTTTTAGGGATGGGAAAATAACCTTGGAATTAGGCTTGGGGAACAGAAGAAGACATCCTAAAACAACTCTTAAGGCGGACATTTACCTAATATAGCTTGAAAACAAGCCCACTACACCCAGAATCCCCTCTGAGTGTGTGGTTTTGCAGCACGTAAAAACTGCAAGAAGATGTCGGGGTAGGTTTGGGATTTTTTTTTTTCTCCTGAAAGAGAGACATAGGTTTTCAGAGCCCTTTGGCAGCTGCTCATTGTTTCCATTTGAGGAAGAAAAGGAAAAAGCAAGCGCTTCCCACCCTACCCAGCAAGCAGCCCTGAGGTGTGTTTTGAAGGCAGGCTGAAACATGCCCTGCAGTTGTACATCCCAGGTGAATATTCAGGTGTAACTGACTTTGATGAGTCTGCTGTGGTGTAAGTTGGCTCAGAATAGTTGTCTGGGTTCTGTCCCACCTCTGTAGCTCATGTGAGGAAACTGTGCTTTGAAGGTTTTAGTTTGAGGGTAATGACTGGCGTGAGGTTGGCAGGAATTCTCTGCTGGAGCTGCTGGTGCTGCTGGAATCAAGGGCAGCCTGGTCGGAGCTCGCAGCTTTGGTGCTTTTTGCTTCAATCCAAAGCCAACTTGCTGAGTTCAGCGTTGTTTATTATTTTGTAAATCGGTGTTTTCACGGTGGTAGGATCTGAGGGAACACAGCAAGTTTGTGTACTAACAGGAGATCCCATCCTGCTGCAGCCAGTCCAGAGGAGGCCAGAGAACAGAGCCAGAGAACACAAGTGTGGCAATACCTGATTTGTCATTTAGAGAAATGAATACCATAACAAGGGTAGGAAATGGTAACTGGAGCCGGAAGGTCCCTTCCAGCTGACAGAGTTTTAAATCCAGGATGGCAAAAGGGAGAGAAGAATGTGCACGAGGGTGGGAGGTGCTGAGTTGGGGTCCCTCTCATTGCTGGGAGAAACCAGCTTTGCCTTGGGCCAGGGGAGACCCTCAGGTCTGGGAAGTGCCTGGTCCATGTGGGCCAAGGGGAGTTTTAAACTGAGGATGAAGTGAGGAAAGCCTTCCCAAAAGTGCTCAGTGCCTTTCTTTTCCCCTAAAGTCAGTAGAAAACCAGTTGGCTCCCTGAAAACTAAGTAGTGCAGCAGCCAGGGGGGACTTGAAACTCCGGTAGTGAATGGGAAGAATAAATCTTGTAGTACAATAAATCAGCAAGGGAGCCAGATAGTGATTCCCTTTGCCATACAAGCTGGCTGTTGGGTAATAAAATACATTATTTATGGAGGAAATGTGCAGATACTTTCAGGCAGAAGATTTACCTGTCAAGGTAAATCAAAAACACTTCTTGTATGCAGAAAAAAAGCCAAAAAAACAAACAAAGACATGGAGACTTCTCTGTTAAGGGAAGGATGGGCAGCTGTAACTGAGACCTGTGTTGCTGGGGGCTGATTCTAAATATGAGAGGAATGAGGGCAGCACAGTAGTAATAATTATAATTGGCAAAGTAATGACTGAAGGTAACATATCCCACTCTGTCCACTGAAACTGCTGAAAAGGTGACAGCATCCCAGTGAATGTAGGTGTTGGATGGCAAGGCAAAACAAAATCAGGTGTTGAACTGGGTGAGAAGCCTTGGCTATGCAAAGATACTGGTGAAAAAAGGGGTGAGTTGAGCCTTAAAATTAACTCAGACAGCTCTATGAGCTGGCTGTCTAATGATGAATTGAGAGGCAGCAGTTCAGAAAGGGTTTGTGTGGATATTCACAGTTCTTCCAGTTTGTATTCGCAGTAGTTTGCTGTAGAAGACAAGTGCTCTTACTGTGACATGAAAAATGGTATTATTTATCATACCTGTCTTTGCCCATAAAATGTTAACTATATAGTCCAGCCAGCCTGAGTTTTGTGCTCTGGTCCCTGGGAAAGTCCCACTGGGCAAAGGAGAAATGTCTTTAAGTCTCATAGCCTCAATTTTTACTGTATAGAGGCTGCGTCTCGCTGGGCACATGGGGTGAATTTGGAATTCACCCTGTTCTTAAGCTTCTGCTTTTAACGCTACAGCTTTGTTACTTTGTATTTTTAATTTTCCAGCCTTTTAAAAAGGAAGTCTCATACCAGTTTACAGCAACAGACCGAGTCCTAGAATCAACACTCCGAAGTGGGCGGATGCTGGGAGAAACCTTTTTTAAAAGTACCCCCAATCCTCCAGCCGGCAGACGCTGCCTTTTAACATCATAGCTGGTGGTTTGGCGCCTTTGCTGCACCTTATCTGGGCTTGGCAGGGGACAAAGGAGGCTGTGCTGATAACTGTGAACGAACACTAACCTCTGTTCTCAGCCATCACATAAGGTTGGCTTAGGAAAACAGAGAAGTAAAGGTGGAAAAGCACCTGTTCTGCCTCACTGATAGAAAAAGGAAGGTGCATATATATATATATATATAAAATTTGCATGTATTTCAGAGCAGTGGTATAGGGGAAGCTTTAAGCAGCCCCTTCTATGTCTGTGATTAGGTGGCATGAAGTATTTGCATGGCTATAAGCCTCCTGAAAAGGGTAGGGGCTTATGATCATCAGCATATAAAAACAGTGCAACACAAAATAAGAGGGTTTTTGTATTTAAAAAAATTGATAAAATTATTGTTTTCCAGCAGCTGTCCTGCTCTGCATCAGTGAGACAGTCCAGGCTCCTGTTTCATGGGCAGGATTGAATATTCACGGCACTGTGTGTGTGTGTTACGTGACTGAGAGTCCCCCCGTTGTGTTTGTACTCTGTGCACCTGCTTCCCCGGCTCAGCTAAGCGTGGAAGAGCCGGGTGAGCCCAGGCCCTGCCCAAACCTCAGCCTGGGAAAATCTGGTGACTGTCACAGCTTGGCTTTCTTCTCACTCAGCCCCAGTGAGTTCGCTTTTTCACGCTCAGATAGTTTTTCTGCTTTCTCTCAGGGGCGTGGGACATGAAAAATTGAGTGATTCTGGCATTAGGTCCTGGAAGGGTGCGAGCCGTGGTGGGTGAGGCAGCAGAGGCGGCTGCAGCTCTGTTGCCCAGCTGTGAAATGGGGTTTTCTCATAAAATTTCCTTTCGCCTCATCTTGTCACCTTATCTTAAGGAAGTTGTCACTGTAAAGAACCAGCAGCAGTTTCCCAGGGCTGCGTGAGTCAGCTGGGGCTGCGTGGGGACGACAGGGCTGGGTGTTGTTGGTGTCTCAGGGGAGGTGGTGCTCCTTGAGTCACTCTCCGGCTGCCCGTGCCAGGGTTTGTGCCCTGCGTCGCCTGAGCCTGCTGAGCGCTGGACCTGGCTGAAAGTGAGCTGCCAAGCAGGAGGTGAAAAAAGTGTGAAGAACAATGGCCATTCGTAGTGTGACTTTCTTGGTGTAATTCTAGCATCCTTGTGTATCATTTTAGATGGGCTTGAGAAGGTGATGGACTAATTGTTAAAAAGGAGGCATTTGATGTATTCCGCCTCAAAAGTAATAGCTCAAACTGGCCTTTCTGTTTGTGAGACTGCTTTTTTTTCTTGAGATCCAGCAGGCACCTAATCAGACATACTTTGAGATCCATCTTTTGCAATGCAAAGGACTTCTGCTTCTAGAAAAGCACATCTTAATACATCTTCATCTTAGACCTAGGAATGGGCTCTAGGTTTTGTGATGTTGGGGTGAAAAAATCCTTCCACTGAATTTTGAATTTGCCTTAATTCTGAAGAGGCTTAAGGGAAGAGTTCTGATTGAAGTTCTGAAATATTTTTCATCTTTGCTTTTCCCAAAACTTTTCCCTGGAAGTCACCTGCAAAAATCAGGGAAGAGATCATTAGCTGTGATGCCTTCTATTCCTGAGTGACCCTGCTCTTCAGATTTTAGGATTCTTCCCACTGAGTTAAAAATCATGAGGGAGGTTGTGACAGTATCTGCAGGGCAAAATGTCATCTTCTTTAAGTCTTTTCCCAAAGACTTCTGGTTTTGCCTCATTACACTTCCTTTTTCTGCTTGGAAGCAGAAGTTTGGAAATTTTAATAAACTTCTTGCTGGTTGTGTTTTGTCTCTGACCAGGAACGAGGCAGTCCTGAGTATTGCAATAAAACCCACTGTGAAAGTGCTTTATATTTAGCCTTCTGATTTTGTCTTGCAGTCGTGGAGCTTTGCTGGTCCTGGCTTTAGGGGCCTTCTGCAAATTGGCTTCATAATTTATTTATTTTTTTCTTAATTTGTGGCAGCCTTTTACTTGCAGCAGGCTTTTTCTTGGCTCCCTGCAGCTGGTTGGTCTTTAGCATATGCCCTGTCCCGCTTCCTTTGTGTTGTATTTTGAGCACACTGGAAATGGATGGAAAATGAAGTATGGATGAAAAATGAAGAATGTTGTTCTGCTGTGATGGAGAGGGACTTTGGACAAGACACTGGAGTGACAGGGTAGCAGGGGGGATGGCTTCCCACTGCTAGAGGGCAGGGTGAGATGGGATATTGGGAAGGAATTGTTCCCTGTGACGGTGGTGAGGCCCTGGCACAACTTTGCTTGCTTCTCCATGATTGTCCTTGCCCAGATGATGCTGTTTCAGAACACAGAATAGGTGGACACACACATGCATCCAACCTTCCAGGCCAGAAATACAGGATACACTTTTTGAGTCATGCACCTTCATTCTTTTTGTGCCACTGAAGGCAAAGGAGGATGGAGGCGACGTGTCCCCACCTCCACCTTTACTGCTGCTGCCATTCCAAGGACTTCTCCTGTCCTGCTTTCAGTTCAGGAACAAAATGCTGGAGACGAAGGTGAGGTTGCTCCTCCTCAACACCTGACTCCTGTGGTGAAGCGAGAAGGCAGCGGCACCCTTTGAGATAAAGTGGTCTCATCCTTTCTCTGCATCCCTAAAAAGGGGTGGCAGGAAAAAGCCATGGTCACCCTACACCTGCAGACAAGGGAAATAGGAAAGAGAGGAAAAACGAAAGGAAGCTTTAGGAACTGCTTTAATCATTAGCATATCTGAAAAGCCAGTGCATGTGGAGAAGAAAAACAAAGCCTGTTGACAATTGGTGATGATCCTATTCCTTTTCCTGATATCCCACTTTGTAGGGGACCTGCTATATCTGAGCCCCAGTGCAGCAGGATCTTTCAGGTCATGTGCTAAATGTCTGGCTTCTTTTCACTTGGTTCACTTCATTCACTTGGTGCATCTGACCCCAGTAATTCTGGAGTACAGACAGCATTCAGGAATGCAAGATTATGGGATGGGAGCTGTCTGAAACTAAGGATGTCCCTGCATTTGGAGGTAATTGAAGGGCAGGCAGCAGACCTGGCTGGAGGGGAAAGAGCCAAACAAGGTAAAGGAATTAGCAAGTCCTAGCTCCAGCCTGAGGAGTGTTTGATTTAATTAAAACGTACAGTGCTGGGGAAGTAACAAACTGCTCCAAGGCTGTGTGATGAAATCCTGCTGTGACCTGTTGAAAACAAACCGGCTGGTTTCCTTGAAGTTTCCAGAATGTGAATATGGACAGTGCTTCATTTTCCTTGCACTGCAGGATTACAGAGGGTGGATGAGCCATCCTGACTCTTGAGAGAATTTTTTTCTGCTATCGGTGAGGTTTGGCAGAGCATGGCTGAGTCTTTTGGTATTATTTCCAGGGCCGTACCCAGTCCAGTGGGTAAAAGTCTTTGGTCTCCAGGACAACTGCCACTGGTGCACTCTACCTTGGCCTCAGTCAGCAAAACATCCTTCTGGAGAGAGATGATTTTAGAGGTTGAAGAAATCTGTTTCCTTCAGGAAAAGGAGGCACTCTGTTTCACTAAGACTAGTTACATTTATGCCTGCCTTAGTGGTTTATGCTGTTGTGAGAGTGCAAAGGTTGAGTTTTTCTCAAAAAAAAAAAAAAAAAAACAAACACACCAACCAACCCCAAACCAGCAACTGACTGTGGTGATCTGATTCCTGCCAGTGCAGCCTTGGGTGGGATGCAGTCGACCCTGGATAGACAGTGTGAATTTGGCATTCTGCAGAGACACTGATGCAGCTCTACAGCCTCCAGCCTTTCAGCTCAGCTCCAGTGGTGCCTTAGTAGCAGGGAAGCGATTTTTGTCTTCTCTGGGTTCAAGTTTGAATGCGTAGCTAGATTAGGTAATAGTTTCAGATGCAGTGTTTTTTTCATCCAGTTCTTTTCACATAGCAGCCATAACTTCTAAAATCACTATTAGAAAACAATCCCTGATTAGTTTCCAGGTCAGAGGCTTAATAAATATCTGCTAATCGCTTTTCCCTACTGCATTTCAGGCGGCAGCTGCGGGCCTCAGCTATGTTGGGGCGTACGTCATCAACACCTACAAGAGCTACGACAACTTTCTGCAGGACAAGTACGCCCTGCTGCCAGCGGTGATCATTATTTGCGTGGCGGTGGTGATGTTCATCATCGGGCTGATCGGCTGCTGCGCCACCTTCCGCGAGTCCCGGGTCGGCCTGGGGCTGGTGAGTGCGTGTCCTGTGCCTTCCCCTGGCAGGGGGAGTGCTAGGCTGGACCTCAGGAGGTGGATCAGAGTAAAAGGTTGTTGTGATTCACGCTGCTGGAGCGCGGCTTGTTTGTGCGAGTCACCTACAGCTCTGATTCGCCTCAGCTGGCTCAGTGAAGATGAGCGCGGGGAAGCGGCAAGTTTTGAGGAGTGTGGTGGTGAAGGAACAGGAGGAAATACAAGTTTCTAAGGAAGCAAACCACAGTATATTAGTTTTCCTGCTGATTTTAGTCCTCTGAGTGCTGAAAGTATGCCTCGACTGCTCATAGAATTACTTTTAAAAATCCAGAAAGGTTCCCTTAGAGTAACTTCATGCCCCAGGTCATGCCCGGAAGGCAGTGTGAGCCCACCAGGCAGTGCACAATGTACAGCTGCCGGTTTATCTGTGCACTCTCCCCTTTGTCATCCACCTCGTGAAGTGTTCCACAGGCTCTTCACACAGGTCATGTCATGCCAGTGTTCAGGATCAGGCACAGAGCCTATGGAGCCACAGTCACCATCCCAGCCGATTACACACGGTAATCCCCGAAAGGTCTGCGTTGGAAAGGACCTTAAAGCTCCTCCGGTTCCAACCCCTTTTCCATGGGCAGGGACAGCTTCCACTAGACCAACCAATACAACCATGTTGCTCTAAACTCTGTGCAACCTGGCCTTGAACAATTCCAGGGGGAGGCAGCCACAGCTTTTTCTACTCTAAATTATTTTCCGGGAACTATTTTGATTGGAGAGGCAATAAGAGATAACGATCGCTTACTGCTGTAAATGAATGTGAAGTGTATTGTGCAGTTGAATTCAAGATTCTCTCTCACTGTCTCTCTTTTTTATTTTCAGTTCTTGGCCATTATCCTGGTTATCTTCATTGCAGAGGTGTCCGCTTTTGTCCTGGG